>NC_079195.1:65918410-66518410 GCF_029499605.1 Hyla sarda | reverse complement strand
TTCATGTAGGTCAGCAGGAGTCTCTCGTGCGGCCAGAACATCTTTAATGTTGCTGGATAGGCCTTTTTTAAAGGTCGCGCAGAGAACCTCACTATTCCAGGACAACTCGTAAGCAAGAGCACGGAACTGAATGGCGTACTCGCCAACGGAAGAAACACCCTGGGCCAGGTTCAGCAGGGCAATCTCGGCTGAAGAAGCTCGGGCAGGTTCCTCAAAGACACTTCGAATTTCCGAGAAGAAGGAGTGTACAGAGGCAGTGACGGGGTCATTGCGGTCCCAGAGCGGTGCGGCCCATGACAGGGCTTTTCCAGACAGAAGGCAGAACACGAAAGCCACCTTAGACCTTTCAGTAGGAAACTGGTCCGACATCATCTCCAAGTGCTGGGAACATTGCGAAAGAAAGCCACGGCAATACTTAGAGTCCCCATTAAATTTGTCCGGCAAGGACAGGCGGAGGCTAGGAGCGGCCACTCGCTGCGGAGGAGGTGCAGGAGCTGGCGGAGGAGAAGATTGCTGGAGAAGTTGCGACTGAAGTTGGTGCGAAATGGTGGACATTTCCGACAGCTGACGGGTTAGAAGGGCAATCTGTCGGGCTTGCTGGGCGGCCACCGTGGTGAGGTCAGCGACAACTGACAGAGGAACTTCAGCGGGATCCATGGCCGGATCTACTGTCACGATGCCGGCTGGCAGGTAGTGGATCCTCTGTGCCAGAGAGGGGTAGAGAGGACCGCGCTAGTGGACCGGTTCTAAGCCACTACAGGTTTTCACCAGAGCCCGCCGCAAAGCGGGATGGTCTTGCTGCGGCGGTAGTGACCAGGTCGTATCCACTAGCAACGGCTCACCTCTCTGGCTGCTGAAGATGCTGAAGATAGGCGAGGTACAAGGGAGTAGGCAGAAGCAAGGTCGGACGTAGCAGAAGGTCGGGGGCAGGCGGCAAGGATCGTAGTCAGGGGCAACGGCAGGAGGTCAGGAACACGGACTAGGAACAGACAAGGGAACGCTTTCACTAGGCACAAGTGCATCAAGATCCGGCAAGGGAGTGCAAGGGAGGAGACTAGATATAGCCAGGGAACAGGTGGGAGACAATTAAGCTAATTGGGCCAGGCACCAATCATTGGTGCACTGGCCCTTTAAATCTCAGGGAGCTGGCGCGCGCGCGCCCTAGAGAGCGGAGCCGCGCGCGCCAGCACATGACAGCAGGAGACGGGAACGGGTAAGAGACCTGGGATGCGATTCGCGAGCGGGCGCGTCCCGCTGTGCGAATCGCATCCCCAACGGCCATGACAGAGCAGCGCTCCCGGTCAGCGGGAGTGACCGGGGAGCTGCAGGAAGAAAGACGCCGTGAGCGCTCCGGGGAGGAGCGGGGACCCGGAGCGCTAGGCGTAACAATG
Organism: Hyla sarda; assembly: GCF_029499605.1. Lineage (NCBI taxonomy): Eukaryota > Metazoa > Chordata > Amphibia > Anura > Hylidae > Hyla > Hyla sarda. The sequence continues at coordinate 66,517,019 of NC_079195.1, read as the reverse complement.
AGCAGTCAAGCGGTAGAATCATCGATCAGTGGTTTCCTATGAGAAACCAGTGATCAATGTAAAAGATCAGTGTGTGCAGTGTTATAGGTCCCTATGGGAGCTATAACATTGCCAAAAAAAGTTGAAAAAAAAGAGAATAAAGATAATTTAATCCCTTCCCTAATAAAAGTTTGAATCACCCCCTTTTCCCATTTAAAAAAAAAAACCAGTGTAAATAAAAATTAACATATGTGGTATTTCCACGTGCGGAAATGTCCGAATTATAAAAATATATCGTTAATTAAACCCCACGCTCAATGGCGTACGCGCAAAAAAATTCCAAAGTCCAAAATAGTGTATTTTTGATCACTTTTAATATCATGAAAAAATGAATAAAAAGCGATCAAAAAGTCCAATCAATACAAAAATAGTACAGCTAAAAACTTCAGATCACGGCTCAAAAAATGAGCCCTCATACCGCCCCATACGCAGAAAAACTAAAAAGTTATAGGGGTCAGAAGATGACTATTTTAAACATATAAATTTTCCTGCATGTAAATTATGAAGTACAACAAAATCAAACCTACACAAGTAGGGTATCATTTTAATCGTATGGACCTACAGAATAAATAGAAGGTGTCATTTTTACCGAAAAATGTACTGTGTGGAAACCGTAGCCCCCAAAATTTACAAACCGGCTTTTTTTTCCAATTTTGTCTCACAATGATTTTTATTTCCATTTTGCTGTAGATTTTTTGGGTAAAATGACTAATGTCATTACAAAGTAGAATTGGTTGTGCAAAAAATAAGCCATCATATGGATTTTTAGGTGCAAATTTGAAAAAGTTATGATTTTTTAAAGGTAAGAAGGAAAAAACGAAAATGCAAAACCCTGGATCCTTAAGGGGTTAATGGTACCTGTTTGAACTTGTTATCAGTATAAAAGACACCTGTCCACAACCTAAAACAGTCACACTCCAAACTCCACTATGGCCAGGACAAAAGAGCTGTCGAAGGACACCAGAAACCAAATTATAGACCTGCACCAGGCTGGAAAGACAGAATTTGCAATGGGCAAGCAGCTTGGTGTGAAGAAATCAATTGTTATTGTTATAATTATAGTTAGCAATTATTAAAAAATGTAAGACATACAAGATCACTGATAATCTCCCTTGATCTGGGGCTCAACGCAAGATCTCATCCCGTGGTGTCAAAATGATCACAAGAACGGTAAGCAAAAATCCCAGAACCACACAGGGACCTAGTAAATGACCTGCAGAGAGCTGGGACCAAAGTAACAAAGGCTACCATCAGTAACACACTACGCCACCAGGGACTCAAATCATGCAGTGCCAGACGTATCCCCCTGCTTAAGCCAGTACATGTCCGGGCCCCTCTGAAGTTTCCTAGAGAGCATTTGGATGATCCAGAAGAGTATTGGGAGAATGTCATATGGCCAGATTAAACCAAAGTAGAACTTTTTATTAATTTATTAAACTCGGATACCAATTTTTTTTCAAAAATATTAACAAAAAGACTGTATAGGGTGATACAGGACTTGATAGGAGCAGATCAAACTGGTTTTCTATCGGGAAGATCTTTATTTCATAATATCAACAGGGTTTTGGCAGGGATGCAGGTATGGATGCAGGGACCCCACTCCATTCTGTCACTGGACACGGTCAAGGCGTTCGACAGAGTGAAGTGGGGATTCCTGTGGAAGACATTGGGGGAATTTGGATTTGGGTCACTGTCAGGATCCGGACTGGTATGCGGGGAGGACACGGGTGGTGGATCCTCTGTGTCAGTGAGGTGATGGCGTGGGCCGTAACAGGGGAACGGAATCTAAGGGGTTACTGGTTTTCACCAGAGCCTGCCGCAAAGCGGGATGGACTTGCAGCTGAAGGTAACCCCCAGGTCGTTCCACCCGATAGCGACTCAACCTCACTGACAGCTGAGACAGGCGTGGTACACAAGGACAAGGCAAGAGCAAGGTCGGACGTAGCAGAAGATCTGGGCAGGCAGCAACGGTTCGTAGTCAGGGGCAACGGCAAGGGTCTGGATACACAGGCAATGGAACACACAGAAATGCTTTCTCAGGGCACAAGGCAACAAGATCCGGCAGGGAAAGGAAAGGGAAGTGGGTTTTTATGGTGTGGGGAGTGCTTGGAACTAATTGGGCCAGGCACCAATTAATGGTGCACTGGCCCTTTAAATCTGAGAGAACCGGCGCGCGCGCGCCCTAGAGAGCGTTTGTGAACAGCAGTTTTCAGTTCTTCCCACAGATTCTCGATTGGATTCAGGTCTGGACTTTGACTTGGCCATTCTAACACCTGGATGTGTTTATTTGTGAACCATTCCATTGTAGAGTTTGCTTTATGTTTTGGATCATTGTCTTGTTGGAAGACAAATCTCCGTCCCAATCTCAGGTCTTTTGCAGACTCCATCAGGTTTTATTCCAGAATGGTCCTGTATTTGGCTCCATCCATCTTCCCATCAATTTTAACCATCTTCCCTGTCCCTGCTGAAGAAAAGCAGGACCAAACCATGATGCTACCACCACCATGTTTGACAGTGGGGATGGTGTGTTCAGGGTGATGAGCTGTGTTGCTTTTACACCAATCATAACGTTTTGCATTGTTGCCAAAAAGTTCGATTTTGGTTTCAACTGACCAGAGCACCTGAGGAAGCTTATCGTAGCAAAACATATGTTGGGGTCTGTTATGTGTCTGGTAAGGCTCAATCTATGAATGCTGGGACTTTTTTTGTACTGTTAGACCTGCTGCTATATTGTTTATTTGCTGCTATGTTATCCATCTTATATGCTGCTACATAGTGTCTTATATATGCTGCTATAGATTCTACTATGCCCTTTATATGCCGCCCCAGATAAGTTTGGGATGTATACCAATTAGTTACTTTGCTGCTATAGTGCCTGCATAATACTTACCCTGCTTGTATATTGACACTGTGTACATTTTTTCCCAGATGACTTATATTCTATTACCTATGTAGCCCTATCTTGTCAGGTAACGAATAGAGATAGTTACTGGTGCCATTTTTTCTTAATTGTTTTTATATATTATGGTATGTATTCTTTAATAAAGATTGTCATATATTTTTCTTGAATTACTGTGTATTAGTGTTTTGTATTTGGGGTATTATATATATTATGACACTTCACTCTATATTATTCTGACAGATCTTTTTTGATGCTGTCTGTTATGTTTTTTTGTGAATAGTTTTAGGTTATATCATATTTCTAGAATTTTGGATATACTGAATCACAATCACAGGTCTTCAATAGTGGATTAATGTTTGAAATACACAGATGTTAAATTTAATAATATTTTTTCACTATTAGAATTAGGTCACTTGTGGTGGAGTTTGGGGAAGAATTTCACATATGCGGAAATGTTCGCTAGAATGTGGACATGGTTGAAAACATTTTTAAAAATTGACGGTAGTTTTGTTTTTACACCATTGTGGTTTAATTTGAATTTGCATTAATATAATAAAATTGGCCAAGAGGCATTTTGGTTGGGAAAAGGAGTTTCAAATATAACTTATTATTACAAGGACATGGTTTGGAAAACACACGAGGAGATACGCTGTTTAATATTGAACACAAGTATAATTTTTGCTTTTTACAGGTAGGTCAAGCAAATAGGTATACTAAAGATAGGAAATTGCATAGGGTAATGGAAAATACCTTTGTAAATTGGCTGCTCCGTCCCCTGTATCGCCAGTCATTACGCACAAAGTGAACTCGCTCTGTGCAGTAATGATGCAGTGGCGATCCCGGGGGTCCCCAGCAGCGGGACCCCGGCGATCTGACATCTTATCCCCTATCCTTTGGATAGGGGATAAGATGTCTAGGGGCGGAGTACCCCTTTAAGCAAGAATATATGTATAAGAGATATTTAGTATGGATCTATAACCAGCTAAAAGGCATGATGGGGAAAGCAGAAAAATTTGAAAGATTGATGGGGAAGAGAAGGGGTTAATTTAAACATTGTTCAAGTAGAAAGGGTGTAAGGGTCCTGCAGGTGGTGAATCCCCTGTGTGGATGATGACGTGAGTCTTGCCACAGGTAGCGGAGTCTAAGGTGCTGCTGGTTTTCACCAGACCCCGCTGCAAAGCTGGATGGTCTTGCTGCGGCAGGCGGCACCCAGGTCGCTACCCCTGGCATGACCCGTCCACATAGGTTGCTGGGATGAAGTTTGGCACAGAAGGATACAGACAAGATATGGTCAGGATAACTGATGGACAGGAAAGGTGGCACAGTAGCAGGGCAATGACACTGAACAAGGGTCAGGTACACGGATAAGAGGAACAATGGAACACAGAAGCTTTCACTCAGGCACTAGGGCAACAAAGATCCAGCCGCGAGTCATGGGAGGAACTGATACTTATAAGAGAAGGTGCAGGTGAATTAACAAATTAAGAGCGTACTGGCCCTTTAAATGTTAGAGCTCCGGCATGCGTGCCCTAGGAGGCGGGGGCACGCACGCCGGGGCTGAGAACACGGAAGACCAGGGAGGTGAGTGGCGGGCTGGGACTCGCATACAGGCACGTCCTGCGAAGTGAATCCCAGCCCCGTCGGCAGCGGGGACATGACAGGAGAGCGCTCATGGCCAGCGTGTCTGGCCAGAGAGCTGACATTACAGTACCCCCTCCCCCCCCTTTGGTCTCCCCCTCTTCTTGGAATTTAGAAGGTTCCGGAGTATAGGAGGGTGGCAGATCGGTAATAAAGTTCTTAGCACTATGAGACCAAGGGGTTTCAGGAGTGGGCAAAGACTGTAATAAGCCCGTAGGTTTCTGTAGAAGAGTCTTGTCACAGGCACAGGTGACGCAGGAACGAACAAAATCAGTGAAAATGCTTTCAAGGTGCGGACACCAGTAATGCCGGGAGATAAGTTAAAAAAAAGTCTTCCGTTTACCAGGGTGACCAGGCAGCAAAGAAGAATGCCCCCAATTCAAGACTTTATGTCTCAGTTTAGCAGGCACAAAAGCTTTTCTAGGTGGAACCTAGACAGCATAGAAAGGAGCTACAGGAGACAATCGCTCTTGAGGAATAATATGCCCTGGCATGGAATTCAAACCTGCAACATCGGAGGACCTGGAAAGAGCTTCAGCTCTGAAGTATTTGTTAGCAGGCCTAGGAGGAGGGGAAGAAAGAGTTTTAGACTGGATCGGCACAAGACGATGATTTTGGCGAAACTGTCCCCAGCATGTGATTTTACCAGAATTCCAGTCTAGTTGAGGAGAATGACGTTGAAGCCCAGGAAGACCAAGAAGAAGCTCCGAAGTACAATGTGGCAGCACATAGAACTCAATTTTCTCCTTATGCAAATCTCCTACTTGGATGAGAGGTTCAGTGCGGTATAGCACCTTACTATTCAGATTTTGTCCATTAACAGAGGAAATGTACAAGGGCTTCGCAAGACGAGTCACTGGAAGGCGAAGTTTCTGAACCAGGGAGGCACCAATGAAGACACCAGCGGAACCAGAGTCCAAAAATGCAGAAGCGTTGAAAGACGTCTTGAAAGGAGAAAAGACCTGTACTGGAATGGTCAAACGAGGAGAGGTAATATTCACATCTAAGGAAGCCACTCTTACTCGTCCAAGGTGCAAGCATTCTCCCGGACGCGGAGGACGTATAGAACAGTCTTTGAGAAAGTACTTTGGACTGGCACAATATAGGCATAAATTCTCATTGCATAGACGGGATCGTTCCTGATGCGTTAGGCAAAAATTATCCACCTGCATAGCCCCTTCGGCAGGAGGCAAAGAAGATGGTAGAGGTGGAGGTTGGAACACAAGAGCCAGTCCGGGAAATTGCCGTGTTCGAGCAGGTTCTCTTTCCAAATTAAGTTCTTCCTGCCTCTTGGCAAAACGCACATCAACACGAGTGGCTAAATGGATAAGTTCACTCAGGTTAGTCGGAGGATCTCGCGCGGGTGCTTCAAATACCTTGCGAAATTCTACAGGGAAGTCCGGCAGGTTCGAGGAGACCAGATCATTACGATCCAAGAGAGGTTTAGCCCAGGCCAATGCTTTTCTGGACAAAAGACTAACCACAAACACCACTTTAGCTCGTTCTGTCGGGAACTGATTCGCCACGAGCTCCAGATGCATGGAACATTGAGTCACGAAGCCTCTACACATCTTAGGATCTCCCTCAAACTTTGAAGGTAAGGATAAGCGAAGCTTGGACCCGGAAGAAATAGCTGACACAGGAGGAGACTCAAGCAAAACCCCCAGCGGGATCCATGGCCGGATCTTACTGTAAAAAATCCTGTGTGTAGAAGCTTGGCTAACCCTGGTTACAAAAATTAAAAAAATTGAAATGCTGTACTAGAACAGGATGGGGAGAAAAGCGAATCAGATAAAAGAAATGGGGGAAAAGTGGTGATAGTAAGGGCTTTTATAGTCTGAAGTTGGGTGTTTTTTTTTCTCTTGAAAGACGAGGGTGGGAGTGGGTGGTATCGACCCTAGAGGTAAAAGTTTTGTGTGTTATTATTGTTGCATATGGTCTAACCTTTTTTAATCCCTTCCTCAGGGTTTTCTTATGATAATGTAATTTGTGGAGTTATGTACTATGGAAGGTAATACATAAAAAAAAATTAAATATTAAATAAAAATAAATAAAAAATAGAACTTTTTGGTAAAAACTCAACTCATTGTGTTTGGAGGAGAAAGAAGGTTGAGTTGCATCCAAAGAACACCATACCTACTGTGAAGCATGGGGGTGGAAACATCATGCTTTGGGGCTGTTTTTCTGCTAAGGGACCAGGACCACTGATCCAGGTAAAGGAAAGAATTAATGGGGCCATGTAGCATGAGATTTTGAGTGAAAACTTCCTTCCATTAGCAAGGGCATTGAAGATGAAATGTGGCTGGGTTTTTCAGCATGACAATGATCCCAAACACACCGCCCGGGCAACGAAGGAGTGGTTTCGTAAGAAGCATTTCAAGGTCCAGGAGTGGCCTAGCCAGTCTCCAGATCTCAACCCCATAGAAAACCTTTGGAGGGAGTTGAAAGTCCCTGTTGCCCAGTAACAGCCCCAAAACATCACTGCTCTAGAGGAGATCTCCATGGAGAAATGGACCAAAATACCAGCAACAGTGTGTGAAAACCTTGTGAGGACTTACAGAAAACGTATGACCTCTGTCATTTCCAACAAAGTGTAAATAAGTATTGAGATTACCTTTTGTTATTGACCAAATACTTATTTTCCACCATAATTTGCAAATAAATTCTTTAAAAATCTGACAATGTGATTTTATGGATTTTTTTTCCTCATTATGTCTCTCATAGTTGAGTTATACCTATGATGAAAATTACTTTTTAAGGGGGAGAACTTGCACAATTGGTGGCTGACTAAATACTTTTTTGCCCCACTGTATGTGTTCCAATAGCTGGGAGTTGGTACCAGGACACTGCAATAGAATTAGACAATGACAAATCCTAACACAATTCAAGCGCCATTACTCATATATTGAAGAACAATGACATAGATATCTTGTATTAGTGCAATATGTACCCCATCATGGCACTTGACAATAAGTAATGATTTGAACACTTTATATTTTTCACCATAAAATCCCAGAATCCTGGAGATGAACCTTAAAAAAAATAAAAGTTCCTCTTAATAAATTAGCATTCTTCAGAATAAGACCCACTCAGGCCAGAATATTGTTTAGTGGGCCAAGGTTTAGATGGAAGTAAACTTGGACTTAGTTGGTACCTCATTCCAACACTCGGGTCGTAGAAATCGACCTCTTAAGTTCTGGCCTGTTTGCACATCTAGATCAATTAAGTAAAGGAATCCCTATGAGGGAAATCTGTGCAAATCTCAACTTTCTGATAAATCTGTATAAACTCACAGGAGGCAATTTTCCTGTTGTCATTACTAAAGTCTCGGGGCACAAAAAAAGCGGGATCATTATAATGGATGTTATTAGATACACCTTATATAAGAGACTTCTGGTTACTAGTCTCAAATCTGGTTAGGAAAACATATAGGTTACACCCACGTGAGGTGTAATTTCTGAGAGCTGCCTATAACAGCAAAATATTATGTTATCTTTATAAATTACCCTTAAATGTACCTCATTGTAAAATAAAGTCTTGGCAGGAGACTCTACCTCTTTCCTTTCAACACAAGTGATTGCAGGATAATGATATTATAATTGCTGAAGACTATTTTTGAAATGTATCTTAAAGGGTTATTCCAGAATGTTAATCTATTCAAGCAGTAAGCAGGTGGTACTAATTTGTTAAAGGGGAAGTTCTTCTTCCCTCGATATTTTTACTCTTAAATTCAATACCCTTCCCTACTGGGATCACAGCGTCTGGTACATTGCCAGTTCAGCCAACAAAAATGTTATGGTGCGGGTGAGGAGATGACTTCAGGAAGAGGGACATATAAGTAGCTGTATATTTTGGAGAAACAAATATGTTATCATTCCCCATTGGGTTGTACGCGTGATGTTAACCCAATATTTTTTGATTGTGCATATATACAGTCATGGCCGTAAATGTTGGCACCCCTGACATTTTTCGAGAAAATGAAGTATTTCTCACAGAAAAGGATTGCAACAACACATGTTTTGCTATAAACATGTTTATTTCCTTTGTGTGTATTGGAACTAAACCAAAAAAAGCAAATTGGACATAATGTCACACCAAACTCCAAAAATGGTCTGGACAAAATAATTGGCACCCTTAAAGGAGAACTCCAGAATAGGAAAATTATCGTCCATACTGCCGGCAGTAAAAAAAAATAAACAGGTACATACCTTCCTTCGCTTAACGGAGGCACCGGGGGAGCAAAGGAAGGTATGTACCTGTTTATTTTTTACTGCCGGCAGTATGGACGATAATTTTCCTATTTCGGAGTTCTCCTTTACCTTAATATTTGGTTGCACAAAATGGAAAAAATAACTGAAATCAGCTGCTTCCTATAACCATCAATAAGCTTCTTACACCTCTCAGCTGAAATGTTGGACCACAGTAGACAGTAAACAGTACGGTAAACAGTAGAATGATTTGCTTTACCAACAAGCTCTATCTTGGTCTCATCTGTCCACAAGACGTTTTCCCAGAAGGATTTTGGCTTACTCAAGTTCATTTTGGCAAAGTGTAGTCTTGCTTTTTTATGTCTCTGTGTCAGCAGTGGGGTCCTCTTGGATCTCCTGCCATAGCGTTTAATTTCATTTAAATGTCGACGGATAGTTTGCGCTGACACTTATGCTCCCTGAGCCTGCAGGACAGCTTGAATATCTTTGGAACTTGTTTGGGGCTGCTTATCCACCATTCAGACTATCCCGCGTTGACACCTTTTATAAATTTTTCTCTTCCGTCCACACCCAGGAAGATTAGCTACAGTGCCATGGGTTGCATACATCTTGATGATGTTGCGTACTGTGGACAAAGGCAAATCTAGATCTCTGGAGATGGACTTGTAACCTTGAGATTGTTGATATTTTTCCAAAATTTTGGTTCTCAAGTCCTCAGACAGTTCTCTTCTCCTCTTTCTGTTGTCCATGCTTAGTGTGGCACACACAGACACACAAGGCAAAGACTAAGTGAACTTCTCTCCTTTTTATCTGCTTTCACGTGTGATTTTTATATTGCCCACACCTGTTACTTGCCCCAGGTCAGTTTAAAGGAGCATCAGATGCTTGAAACAATCTTTTTTTTCCTCAATTTTGAAAGGGTGCTAATTATTTTGTCCAGCCCATTTTTGGAGTTTGGTGTGACATTATGTCAAATTTGCTTTTTTTTCCTTCCTTTTTTGTTTAGTTCCAATACACACAAAGGGAATAAACATGTGCAAAGCAAAACAAGTGCTACTGCAATCCTTTTCTGTGAGAAATACTTCGTTTTCTAGAAAAATTTCAGGGGTTCCTACATTTACGGCCATGACTGCACATATCTACAACAAAGGTAGAAGTAAGAAAAATGCGGTCCTACTCCTCAGGAGTTTTAATAATTTTTTATAACAATAGTGCAATACTCTTAATGCAGAAATAAGGTTAGGTTTCCACTTTTTTTTTTTTGCAAAAATGTCCCAAAAAATGCCCAAACTGCAAGTCAACAGGAAATTGCAAATCCCACTTGGCATTTTTCTCTTTGCTGTTTTTTCACTTTTCATTGCCATTTTTCTGCAATTTTAAGATCAGCATGTTGAGACTATGGCCTATTTTTACTGAAAAAAACTGAAAAATTGCCAGTATAAACTAGGAATCGACCGATCATTGGTTTGGCCGATATTATCGGCCAAAATTTACGATTTTGGACATTATTGGTATCAGCATTTACCTGGCCGATATGCCGATAATGCCCCACTACCTGGCCAGAGACGACCATCGCTGCCACTGCCCCATTGCCTCCCCCCATCCTCTGCCCACATACCGCTGCCGCTGCCCCATTGCCTCCTCCCATCCTCTGCCCACATACCGCTGCCGCTGCCCCATTGCCTCCCCCCATCCTCTGGCCACATGCCGCTGCCCCATCGCCTCCCCCCCATCCTCTGCCCACACACCGCCGCTGCCCCATCGCCTCCCCCCCATCCTCTGACTGCATACCGCTGCCGCCCCATCGCCTCCCCCAATCCCCGGTGTTATAATTACCTGTTCCCGGGTCCGCGATCCTTCTGACTCCTGCGCTGTTGCTGTGCGCTGCGTAATGACGAGTGATGTCCCCAACGCGAGGAAGCCAGAGGAAGCGCGGACCCCCGGGAACAGGTAATTATAACACCAGGGAGAGGGGGAGGTGATGGGGCGGCGGCAGTATGTGGGCAGAGGATGGCAGTGGGTCGGCAGTGCTATGTGGGCAGAGGATGGGGGGGCAGCGGTGGTATGTGGGCAGAGGATGGGGAGGGGGTGGCGAAGGTATGTGGGCTGAGGTTGGGGGGGGGGGGCGATGGGGCAACTGTGGTGGTTAGACTCAGGACCCCAGGACAGGTAGGGGGAGAGAAGCGGGCGGCGGTGGCGGTCTCTGGCCTGTCAAAAGCCGCGGCAGTTCATTGATTTAAAGCGCCCGCTTTAAATAATTGATCTGCAATGGCTTCTGCCCCGGCGGGGGGTGTTGAAATAGCCGATAACTTATACCGAAATATATAGGTATAAGTTATCGGCTATCGGACAGAAAGGTGACAGATTATCGGTATCGGCCCTAAAAAATCGATATCGGTCGATCCCTAGTATATAAAGAAAGACTACCAAAAGAGAGATAAAGAGATTTTGACACAAAGGTAAAAAACAAGTGGAAACCTAGCCTTCACTTCCCAAGCCTGCACAAACCTAGCCTTCTACTACAGTTCTAATATTATCTTAAAAATGAAAGTAGTTAAAAATATATATTTATATATAACTACAAATATAGATAGATAGATATAGATATAAAACTACATTTTATAATATTCTAAAATAATAAAAATAAAATAAATTATATAGCTATCTATCTATCTATCTATATATATATATATATATATATATATATACACTGTAGATATATATATATTATATAATCTGTTTAATTACATATTTTACATATTTATTTTAGAATCGTGTAAATTGTCATTTTCATGCAAGCTTGGAACTTGGCAGATACTCTGTGAAAGGTCAAATAAATGTTAAAAAATAAAATAAAAAAATAATGGGTCATATCCATTGACTGTAGTGGACTTGGACTTTTTCATTACAGCTGTTGTTGCATTACCAGTTTGACTCCACAGAACATGCTGGGAGTTGCAGTTTTGCAACAGCTGGAGACACCATGAGTGGGAAACACTACTGAAGAACACCAAATTTTTATAGTCACTCAGGACTTTTATTGGAGAAAACGGAAGTAGTGGCATTGGGGGAGATTCATCAAAACCTGTCCAGAGGAAAATTGCTGAGTTGCCCATAGCAACAAATCAGATCACTTCTTCTGATTTTCAGAGGCATTTTCAAAAATGAAAGAAGCGATCTGATTGGTTGCTATGGGCAACTGGTTTACTTTTCCTCTAAACAGGTTTCGATAAATCCCCCCCAGTGTGTTCAAATAAAGAATCAAATAATTCCAGCATTTGATGGAAAACCATCTAATATGGGAAATATCTGCATATTACAAAGTTAGCGGAAGAGCGGTGCAGTTGCCATTAGCAACCAATCAGATTGCTTCTTTCATTTCAGAGGCCTTTTAAAAAAAGAAAGAAGCGATCTGGATGGTTGCTATGGGCAACTGTACCACTCTTCCTCCACACAGGTTTTCATAAATCTCCCCCAAAATCTTTAAAGTATAGCACTTTGATTTTGAATTTGGCATCAAAATTGCTTTCCCTGCTCCCTACAGCAAATCACTATGCATTAGAAGATGGAGCGGCCTGCGTCGCCTCTATAGCACCCAGCATGAGACCCAGCGCAATGTGGAGACAGTGCTATAGAGATAAAGTGGGAACCTCCGTCTCATGATGCATAGATATATGCAGCTGGGAGTGGAGAGAATGGGTGCTCAGTGCTGCATTATAGTAATAGTTTTAAAAATGTAACAAGACATTGGAGTACATTTTAAGGCTACTTGACAGTGTTGTCCTAATGTTAGCCATATAAAGAAATGTTATTTATTCCAATTTCCCTGTCATCAGTCACTTAGATTATACCTATCTGTATAAAAATAAAATAAATAAAAATTCATCCGTCACAAATGTCTGTTAGAAAAGCCATGTTAAACAGCCGTTAAACAATCCCATTAAAGTCTATGGTATTTTTTTATTATCCGTTAGGAACCGTTATAGCCCGTCATGAATAACGGCACATGCACTAATTTTTCTTCCGTCACAAGAAACGGGTAAATTATCGGCCGTTATTTTTAACATTGAAGTCTATGGCTGACGGATGAGCCTTTATGTCATCCGTTTGCACCCAGTTTATAATATCCGTTATTACATCTGATCATGTTCAGAAGAGGTGACATCGGCAGACTCCTGCAGTGCTGAGGGACTACTACTACTCCTACATGGAATAGACTTGTTTCCATGATGGGAGTAGTAATTCCCCGGCTGCGGGAGTCTGCAGACAGCTGGGGAGGCTACGTTAGTGTTTGTACTACTACCCTCCATGATGGGGGTTGTAGTACATGGGCTGAGGTATTGATTGCACCAGGTTTCACTTCTGAGACCCGATGCGATCCAAAGTTATTAAGCAGGGGAGCGGGCGGCAAGCTCCGCAACCCTGCAATGTGTCGTGTGTTTTAACTTTCATTTTTGATTCCCCCGCTGGGAGCCCTGAATGGCCGGTGCTGAGGAGCCATTCAGGGCTCTCAGCGGGAGATTTAAAAATGAACATTGTGAGTAGCGGGGGGTCATATCTATATTAAAAGTGCTGTGGGGGGCAAGATATATAGCGCTGCGGGGGGGGGGCAGACATATAGCCTATATATCTAGCCCCCCAGCGCATTGATAATATTACCCCTGGAGCGCATTAGATATGACCCCCGCCGGCGCATTAATAAATATATACCCCTCGCCGGTGCATTAATAAATATATACCCTTCTTATATATCCTGCTATTGCATGACATTGATCTATGTATTCTGTGCTCGATTGCTAAGGGCTGCCAAAGGCAGCCTTCAGCAATCACAGAGCCAGGGAAGCCTAAGGAGCAGAGGTAAATCCCCGAGCTTCCCTAGCAACATATCATTACGTTGCAGGGGGCAAGATGACCACAAGACACCAAGGAATAGTGGCATTTAATGTTTAAATGCCGTGATCTGTATAGATCATGGTATTTAAACCGTTAAATGATGGATATCGGATCAATCTCCGATGTCTGTCATTACCAGCAGATATCTGCTGCTGATAGCAGTGGGCATCTCCCGGGTATTTGTTTAACCGCTGGGACCCCCGTGATTTCCAAAACATGGCCAACTCACCTCCCTGAGGGCTCCGGCCCCCACCTTCCAAGATTAATTGATCTTGGCAGTGATATGCTGCTCAGTTAATTACCGCTGCGAGTCCTGCCTCAGTCCTGACTGGCTATGCAGGACATCATTCCTGATCCCCAGGATAGAGCATAAGTTTTTACAAACTGAAGTTCCCTTTTAAGGAGCCCAATTTCTAATGGGTTAACCCAAAACAGATTTTTTTTTCATTGATAATGATGTTATTGAGATGTGTAGAGTAAAAAAATGTAACCAGTTATTGTCATGAGATGTTGAAGCTTTTTTTTTACCATAGAGAAAATATGTACATTTCCAAGTTTACTTATCTAAACTGATATTCTCTATAAAATGCCATTAAAAAATGTTTAATAATTGTTCATATCTTGGTATATGTCTAAACTAGAATTTTGGATTATTTTTCCATTAGATTTTTCATCACTAATCATGAAGCTGCTATGGAGCCCAGCCCAGGTTGGCTGCTTCCCTAATTGTAATGGATAGTAAGAATTTGTGCAGAAGTCCCAAGCTTCAGATTGGCCCACCAGAGGACGTTTCAGTGGGTCCAAGCATTGACACCATAATATGCCATGAAGATCCAGCAAAGACAACCCTATTTGGAACTAACTTTTAAGCGCATCATAGACTGTTTTTAATTTCCTTACAAGTTGATTCACAAATAACCAATTCACGAAAGACCTTATTGATGATATTTCCTGTGTAAAAAGATTGATTTCAATACATTTAAAAGTGGATAAAATTATTGGGGGAATGAATGAAGAATGTTTAGTCTGGCTGTTGACCCCACCTTTATAAGGCTTCTTATAAATCAGTGGTGCATGTTGTTAAAAATGTGATGCACTTCCTGCGCCAAAAGCTATCAAGTCGGCAAGTTAAACCTAAATGCAATGCACCAAAAATGTGCACCAGAAAATGATGGGTTCCAGTTTCGTAATAGCACAAACACAAAAAAAACATGCACATTTTAACATACATCATGGTTACCAACAGGATAATCAAGTCTACAACCTACTACAAACGGATTGTAATTTTCCACACGTTCAAAAAACAAAACAGTACAACAATGGGATTTGTGCCCTTATTGCATTAGCTGCACAAGCATAAAAAAACAGTAGATGTTTGTTTTCATTCCTGCAAATTTGGGGATCAGTACACGCTTGTATAACCTGGTCAAGAGTCTGTATCACAAGATGACAAGTATTCTAACTAAACAAATACATAAAGTCATGACCCATTTGTTTTCATATTCTGGTTGTTCCAGACAGGGAGTAGCACTCCCCCCTGTACAGAAACCATACGGCGGACGAGACTTCACAATTTATTAAGTAGATTATCTTCGTTTAGTTTGTGCACTAATGTTAGAGGCTGAATATGTGTTTGTGTCAATGCCAGAGAATGGGGAATATTTCCGTTAATTCTGCCTATTTGCTCTTGCTCTGCTCCAGCCCCGAGCTGCCGTTTCATGACAGGTTTTAGATACAAGCCATGCAAAAAAAAAAAAAGAAAGAAAAAAAAAAAAATAAGAAAAATTGACAATATTACCCTTTTTATTCTCCTTTTTTGCTTGCTTTAATCTTATATTTGCTCAGATTCCTGCTGTGAGATGACAAAGTTCATGGTTCAAGTGAACTTTTGAACCCAGGGGAGTATTTGACACAGCAAAACAACCTAAATGGATGAAACACAAAGTTTTCATAGTTTAAAGCTAGCTTTTGGGCTTTTGTCTATGCGAATTGGTAGCAAAGTTCTTTATTGATGTTGTAAAAGCTACGGGTTTAATAACAGGCAGATGGGAGTGGAGGGGTGAGCGGGGCTCAAACACCTTCGAATTTCTCAAATAGTGTTGATGTGCTAGTTCATTGAACTCTACCTGACCCCACCATGGAGGCTTCCCCGGGACAAGTTGTTACAGCATCTGTGACAAGACTCAAGCTTCCTATCTCCTTTCAAATGCTCAAGGGCTGGGAGGTCAAAGATAGGGATGTCCCTGACAATGCACACTTGTTCATACATTCTCATCGATGAGAAGGTTCGGATCATCCGGCTTCTACAGACTTATTCTATTATAAAATGCATCTATTGAATGCGTAAAATTATATAATGAGATAAGAAGAAGAAGAAGCAACAAAACTAGTCTCCAAAAAGTTTGGTTTCTACTTAAAGTCATCAAAGGTAGATAAATGTATTCATCTTATGAGAAGGTGGTCACAGATATTTGTCAATTTTTATGGAACCTATGGCAGTCTAATAACTATGTAGACAACGTAATAGGACTCCAATAGGAGAAAAACTTAGACTTGAATGCCGGGGTGCTTCTCCAAGGATTAGATCAGGATAGTTACAAACATGTGAATATTTTATTGAATAAAAGTGCAATGCATACCCAAGCGTGTCGAGGAAGAGCCCGGTTTGGCCTACAAACGCTTGTGAATGTGTGGATGCGTAGCTGTCATTCTCTCTTGTGCCTTAAATCTCCACTTTCCTGCTGCCGATGCCCCACTGCTTTTGCTTCATCCCCCTTGTATTCCATCCCAACATCTTCTTCTAGCACATGCACACTGAAGTTCTGCTTCCTCTACAAATGCCCATTTGCCATAGGCTATCTTAAAGGCCTTTCAACCATCTAATACTGCCAAAGCAATAAGGCTCCTTAGTTCCTGAACTGAGCAAAGATGTTCCACAGATCCATTATTACCATTCTTGAGTGAACTGGTTTCCTAACCTTGCCTGTCTGGTGCCTGCTCTGACCTTCTTGCCATTTTATGCACTGCAAGAATTCTACCGGCTGTGACTTTGGCCTGTCCACCATATAGATAAAATTCTGCCTCTCCTGTTCTCTTCCTAACTGACTATGCATATTGCCTACTTCTTCTGTACCACACTTGGATATGTCAGCTGTTTCTACTGGATACTACTCTGAGGGTAGTGTCCTGGAGGGAGGTTCCCTGAAGTCCAGATCCCTGTACAAGGGATGCCCTTGGGGTAACCTCAAACTTCGACCCTCAGTTAAGGCCATGCCAAATCCAAAATAACCCAGTGGATCTAAAGCTACTTAGGCATCGTGTCAACTTCATAAGGCCTATAGAAGCTTACCCTTAGGGTTTACTTGTGATGAGGATGGCCCTCTGTGTCCTTCTAATTGGGTTGTCAATAGATTCCATTAAATTTGCCTGTATCTGCAAATATATCTTTGTCTATCTAATATATCTTTGTCTATGATCACTAATAGACAGAACATTGAGCGTGATAGCTATGCTCCTATTGAATATATATCCGAAAATTCATCAAACCTCTTTCTTTTCAGAAAGCCTAGGAGTGAAATCATGTTAAAATTACCCATATCAAGAAGTACCATACATTACAATGATTAAAATGCAAAGCAAAATAATGATGTCCACTTTGGGCAAAAACATCTTGTGTCGGTGGTCTCCATGCTGGTGCTGTATGAGGAGGGTCTGTGCTGTGGGAGCCTTCTAAAACAATCCATTACAACTCATCAGAGCTCAGGAATGATTTTAACTAAGCTCACCCAGAGGGTAAGTACCAGCCTCCTGAAAGATAGTATGCAGCGTCATTGAATAATACACATGATATGTGTTTGCTTCAAGAACGAGAACTCTTATTGATAAAAAATGTTTTCGATACATTAACTGTATGCAATAGGGCTCCATGCTTCCTCTACTTGTGGTTGCAGGCATGCCAGAGTGTATCAATTTTACTATCAGATTTAAAGAGGTATTCCAGTATCAAAAAAAAAATATCCCCTAAAGTAGGGATTCAATTTAATATTGGCTTCTTCATATACTTCTTCTTATGGGACATATTTTTGGCTTAAACTATTGTCCAGTGTAGTTTGCACTTTCTATTATGCACTATGTTTCCCTAAAAATGTATTCTAAGATGTAATCTTTTACAAGCTCCAATGCATTGATCTTACTACTCTTATATTCATAGGTGCTCCCTCTTTCTCCTTTTTAACATTGGATGACAAGTTCTTTGCTCTCACAGATTGTTTAATGCATAATGAAAGTGCCGCTGTCATAGTTGTTAATGTATTTCCCCTGGTGTCATCTGCTTACGATATTTGATAAGATTCCTGTTCTTTTCATCCCTAGCCCATAAGGCATACTCAATAATAATCATTCAGGTAATAAACACTGACTAAGAGGCTGAGTTCAAAGTCACCATTCATGTCGGAGCGGTATGTTACATGCTGGGGGATGAAATAGATCAATTAAACATTTTCTTATGTGATCCTCATAATTGTCTACTATACATTGTCAGACAAGAAGACATGCCTTAGGGATTCCATGTAACAGCAATATCGGTGGGATCTATCCTGATAATGTCAACTGTTTAAATAATGACATAAGGTTATTTTGTTGTTACGTATCTGAGAATAGCCCTTTTGACATGTCATACAAGAAACATGCTTAGATATGTCCTTTTAGCTACTTGGGTGCAGCCAGAAGAAGAATTTTTTAACAGGAGGGAGGTATTATAGTTGGCACAATGTAGCTCACCAACTCTAAGCTTCCAATACTCACAACCATGCCACCTACCAAGACACCCAAATTAATGAATCCTTAAAGAAAATGGATCTGGTATCAGTAAAATACCGTAACTAGAAGCTTGTGGGTTCCAAAATAAAAACTTGTAACATGAGCCCCCCCCCCCCAACTATCATAGGAGTCTTTAAAAGAACTGGTGTCTAACATGAGGCAGATGGATTATTTGGCTATAGAGTAGACTATTTTTTTTCCATTCCAATAAGATTGGACTTTTCTCATACAATGATTTGTTATGTTGCTTCCACAAACCTTGGCGTTGCCCTGCTTTTAATCTTGAGATTTGGCTTAGAAAGACAACATTCACACTATACAACTAAAAGCATGGTCTACATCTGATACCCTTACCTGCCTTGTAATCAGTGAGACAGTCTTCTGGTGCATTAAAAAGTAAAGCTGGCTTTACACATCAGACAAGTGTGGTGTCCTGACTTTCCCCTAACAGCAGATGTTGGGGAAGAAACAATCAACTATGTTGGATGTCAACTGTACTCGAAGTTGAGTACAGAGGAAACTCTTTCAATTAATAAGAAATAGACACTTGGTCGAGCCAAATGCGCCTGTATATGATGGAATCAGGAGAAATCACTGTCAGCGTGATGATCATTAAAGGGGTTAAAGGGGTTTTTATATATATTTGATATATTTTTTATATATCAACTGGCTCCAGAAAGTTAAACAGATATGTAAACTACTTCTATTAAAAAAAATCTTAATCCTTTCAGTACTTATGAGCTTCTGAAGTTAAGGTTGTTCTTTTCTGTCTAAGTGCTCTCTGATAACACGTGTCTCGGGAACCACCCAGTTTAGAAGAGGTTTGCTATGGGGATTTGCTTCTAAACCGGGCGGTTCCCGAGACACGTGTCATCAGAGAGCACTTAGACAGAAAAGAACAACCTTAACTTCAGAAGCTCATAAGTACTGAAAGGATTAAGATTTTTTAATAGAAGTAATTTACAAATCTATACCAGTAATAAAGAAAAGGGGTCCGGCATCTCACAGTAAGACGCTAGCTGCTAATCAACCGGTTAATCGCCTCCTGAGCTTCCCTCACCTTCTCCTGCCCCATGGATGGACCTCATGTCGATTAGCAGCTAGCGTCTTACTGTGAGTTGCCGGACCCCTTTTCTTTCTTACTGGTATTTTTTGTACTGCATTTATTCTGTCCAGGCACCACTGTTACGCAGGACATTCTTCATGTATATGGACTACCACCATACATTTTCTTAAATAATTGTGGGACCTCTTATAATTACATTCATTGCATTGTTTAACAGACCGTTAGGTGCCATAGCCACCATCTTTTCTCTACTTTATATTATTAATTTACAAATCTGTTTAACTTTCTGGAGCCAGTTGATATATATAAAAAAGTATTTTCCTGGATAACCCCTTTAAGCCAAAAGCTATCATGTTTGTATGACCAGCTTTAGGGAATGTTTTGTAGCAGTAATGCCCCCTGATGATGCGCCCGATAGCAAAAAGTACATTGGATATGTATGTACAGGTTTGACTCTATACATGGCAGGTGTTAACATATTGTTCTCCTTTCTTTTGTTTTGCATTTTTCCTATTTGTGCTTTATACTTACTCCTGATGACATTGTGTTTGCAGTGATTCTCCCTACCGTTATATACTGATACAGGATTGTGTTATTTGCACATTATCCCTATGGCAAGCTTTAGAATTCAGCAACCTTATATATCATAATTTCTTTCTACAGGGCTAACAACTAGAGTATAAGCAAATGCACACACAGGTATTCAAATGTTATTCTAAATTAAATTATCTACTGTTTTGTTAAGTCTGTGCATGGAAACTAAAGAGTTAGGAAAAACCAATGGACACCTGTACAACAAACAGGCAAACTCCACAATGGTTCCCTAGCCAGAATAGAATATAGATCATCACTTCAATATAATTAATACTTGGCTGTAAACAGTTTCAACAACCAATGTCAATGTGACCCACCAACCTGCACCACAATCTATCCCAATGAACACTAAACTTGCAGCTGTTTGTATAGTAAAGTCAAAGCCCTGAATGTTGGAAGATCCAATGGACAGTGTATTTTAGGTAAGAAGAAACTGCCCCACCAGTAACACCTGCCAAGTATTCCCCAGAGAACACTATAATCCTGCCCTTATAATGTCACTCTGTGTCATGAACACATGCTAAAACATTGACTGGTATGTCAACACTAGGTCATTGCCATATAGTTGACCTTGCTGGAATGGAAGAAGACACCTTCAAAGGAACTGTATCTGCATCAGACATTTCAACCTTACAGCTGTTTGCTTTGTAAGTGCCTGTTTAGTTTGGAAAAAAAAAATCAAATCATAATTTTGTAGATGTTACATAATTTAGAAAACACAACGCTAAGAAAGTAAACAAAAGACGAAGGTGAAGGTGTTCATCGAAAATCAGCCCCAGGGCGACTGTCAGACAAGGAACTCAGTGGAGAGTTTCAGCATGTCTTCAGTTTAACCAAGCTAAAGAATGCTGTAAAAACAGGTGTTGTATGACAAAAACAATAATTATTTTTCACCTTGATGGATGTTAGTTTAAGCCACTTCTTACATGGTATCTAAACTAATGCCAAAAGCAGCATGTGAGACACTGAGCATGGAGATTGTGTGACATTAATCACTCCTAAATTTGTTCTCCCGTTGTCTCCAGATAGATGAAGCACATTAAGTTGATGCAGTGAACTCAAAGGATTAGGTGAATTATTCTGTAAACACTTGGCCAGGGACCGAGAGTTCAAAACCATTATGCTCAATAAGCTGCCATCATGGTGTTCACAGCTATGGATTATAATAAAATAGGCAGTCATTTTGTGTGAAATCCGTTGTACATCTGCACCTAGGTTATTCGACTCTTAACTTATCTTTGTCTGAGACAAGGGTCAACTCTTCAATAGGCCAAGTGGTGTAAACAAAAGCATTGGCTGGATTGAACACATCATGGATTTATCGTACCATTCTAATATATAATCACGGAAAACTATAATACATGCAAAACAAAGACAAAATATGTAACATATTTCATGTCATTCATGGTATTTCTTGTCCTGCAGTGCTGGTAGACTGACACTTCAGTTCTTCCAAGACCTGCAGTACTGATATTTGATTCCTAGAAGATCGGCACATTGGCACTTCAGATCCTTCAAGACATGCACACTAATACTTGAAATCCTGCAAGACTAACCTACTGAAACCAAAAGTGTTGCAAAACTGGGACAATTACATTTAAAGTCCTAAGAGACATTGAAATCAAGATTCTACAAGAATAGTACTCCAGTGTCGCAGATCCTGTAAGACTTGAGAAACTTCAGCTACTATATGTATGACACACATAAACTAGGGATCCCAAAGAAAAGGCACACAGATTTCAGAACAATGGCATACTTCTGTTATGTGTCAAACAAAATGATAGCTCATATGAAAATCCCGCAAAAGCTACAACGCAATAAGTTGCATACTGTAAAATATCAAAATACTCCGGCTGAGGATTGTAGATTTCATTGCCACCTGTTGAGTAGAGTGAGACTACAAAAATGGTGGCCATATTTGTATCACCTTCTAAAATGCTATGGAAATCCTTATGACCCATTGGGGGCCTTGAAACTAAAATACTGAGATCTGCTTAAAAGCATATTTTCTATCTACAACCATGGCAGGGCTTGCTGGAAGACTTATAATAAGGGAGTTTTCATGCCTATACTATTACACTTTCAGACACATCTGCCAATTACACTAAACATAGGCAATGCAAGAAAACAGTATACACATACATTTTTGCAGAAAACAGCAAGAAAATATGTTCTCAAATATGTTGTTCTTAGCTGGAAGACCAGCTAAGAACAGGTTTACAAAAGCACTCGAAAGGTGACTTGACTTGTGTCTGGGTGGGAATTCCTCAGTTTTTACCCCAGCCCCAATTATTTACCTGGACAGATACATACTAAATCTGATTTTAGAAAATCCAAATTGACACCCCTCCTACCATCCTTGACATCAGCATTTATGGATAATATATAGTGAAATTTGCGAAAGTCTAGCAACATGTAATAATTGACTATACATGACTCTGAATGTGTCCTCAAATGAATGATTGCTGTGCCCATGGCATTATAACAAGTCAATCAAAAATTATCTAAAATTCAATAAAAAAAATTTCATTGACCATTAGGTAAATTGCAGCTGTGATCCTTGACAAGTCATGGGCTTTTAAGGTGCGCTTCCTTTGGAAAACAGATTATAGTCCCATTTGGAGTTGAGGCAATACTTTAACTGTGGCATAAACTAGCCTTATGTTCAGTATCACCATTTCAGAGATGTAGCCATAGGGGGTGAGGGGGGGGGCGGGGGCAATTTCTTCCATGCCCTGGTGACTGAGGGGACCCAGAAAGCACAATAGTACAGTTACTTTTTACATTAGGGCCGGGACGCTTCCCGTTTTGAGGTTTAAATTGTCATCTGATTCAGTGGTGATATTTAGGTATCTAGTCAGCTTACTGGGGTACTCCAGTGGAAAAAAATTTTCATGTCAACTGGCTCTAGAGAGCTAAGCAGATTTGTAAATTACTTCTATTATAAAATATTAACCCCTTAAGTACTGATCAGCTGCTGTATGCCCCAGAGTAAGATGTGTAGTTCTTTCCAGTCTGTCCACAGTGCTCTCTGCTGACACCTCTGACCATGTAAGGAACTGTCCAGAGCAGGAGTGGTTTGCTATGGGGATTTGCTCTTCCTCTGGACAGTTCCTGAAAAAGACGGAGGTGGCAGCAGAGAGCACTGCAGTCAGAATGAAAAGAACAACTCAACTTCCTGTGGAGTCTACAGCAGCTGATAAGTACTGGAGGATTAAGGTTTTTAAATTGAAGTAATTTACAAACCTGTTTAACTTTCTGGCACTGGTTGATTGTTTTCCACCAGAGTACCCCTTTAACTGGTTATAAATCACATAGCTGACCCTAATTTGAAAGGAAAAAACACTAACCATAGCCTGAATGAATGAATGAATGAACAAACCATCCATTTACCATCAGGTATCAACACAGTCTTGCCGACAAACTTTAACCATATTCAAATAGTTACTATGATAATGGTAAAGGTACTTTTAGCTTTTTTCCCTCTATCAGGCGAAACTCAGATCAGTAATGCTTCAAGCCAAAGTGGAAAGTGAAGAGATTCTATCATGTTAAGAAATGTATGGAAAAGCTGATATACAAATATTTGTGGTAGATCAAATAGTTTTCTCTTTATCTGCTGCATAGGTCAGTGGTTTGTTTGTCTTTCCCCAGCTAAACCTGAATGATTTTATTAAGGAAATCACACTCTACCACTGTACATGGTTTTGGTGAGCACAAAAAGTTGCCTTGAAATCTTTTCAAAAAAGGTGCGAGAGTCTAACAAAGAAAACGGGAGTGTGTGAATTTTTCCCCCTGGCCCTATTCAAATGGGTAATTTTCACATCCTTATATAAAAAAGTATGAACCTGCTTTCCTTTCAAGGTAATTGCTTCCAATGGCAAGAAAAAAAGTCAAGGAAGGTTAAAGGAGCATTTGAAGCAGGCAACACATGTTAATGGGGTGTGGAACTGGCAAGGAGAACACCGTCTACCCCTGATCCTGTGAAGTTGAAAGGTTGAACTTTCTACCTTTCAACAAAGTCTTCTCTTAGCAGATTGTAGTTAGAAAATGGACATTTATCCAAAGCAGAGGAAGTATGGTTTACCAAAAGTATGACCCGAAAAATTTGTCAAATAATCCTTATAGTAATTTACAGTTAACGGAGACATCATAAAACATTCCCACTAGATGGTATCTAGTTGTAGCTAGGCTTTCCTTCACCCAAGGCAATTTTACAGTTTGATGTTCTAGCCATGTACCTAAATAACCTAAGCAACATGTTAACTTTTTGAAAATTCCCATGGTACCCAAGACACATGATTCTCGGCTTCAGTCCCTTATCTACACTCCTTATAAAATGTAAACATTTTTTCTATCATATTCTGACAAAATGTTGCGAGTTGAGATAGTTTACTTGTTTGACTCTTTGGCCACCCATACTGTATATACTCATTTTCTGGTTAAACTAAAGAATCAAACTGTAGCAAAATGGACAATGGCTTCATACAGAAGTCCACACCTTTTATGTCAATAATCAAGCAGAACTTTTATATAGTTTTTCATAACACATTTAGGAGTTTTTAGGTCCCCAAAAAAGTTCTGTATCTTTAGGATGTTGCGTTTTCTTATAAAGAAGGTTATTGTCAGTTCTTATCCACTTAGAATTCAGCATACAGAGCTGTTGCATTAATTGTTATATATATATATATATATATATATATATATATATATATATATATAGATATAGATATGATCCTTAAGTACTTAGACTGATGACCACATTTTTACTTGGGGTGAAAATGATTTTGTCCAGCTAAAAGTGACACTGTGCTATCAGTAACAATAATTTTGTATGGGCAGCATTACATGAGGACGAATTGCCAATCGTCTCAAGGGGGGTTTGTTTTTGTCTTCCTGTGGATTGATACAATAGGTTGAACTTGATGAACTTGTATCTTTTTCATCTGTGCTATACAACTTCTTTAAACAATAGATGAAACTAGACTAAACAATACAAGCCTAAAACTGAAATAAAGTACATGAGCATAATAGACAATGCTGAGGCTGGATTTTATGGTAACTTATGGCTGTTTCTATTGACCTGCCCAAGGATCAGGTGTCTACAAGGCTGCAAAGCGCATATTCAGATGTACTTGGCAGACAAGTGAACACAGTTAAGCACATCAAACAATTGCAGTAAAGCTTTTCTATGCACGTCATATACCGTTACAGTACAGCTTACTGATATACCGTTACAGTACAGCTTGTGATTACACTACATTTGGGCTATTCCACTCTTTATTAATGACCTTTTCCACTGCTGACTTTGTATGCATTGCTTGCCCCTTGAGCCATATTCTTTAAGAAGACAAGGTTTATGTTCGTATACAGCGCATGCAACAATTCGGTTTCTTTCAAAAAGAAAAGAACTCTAGAAGACTTTATTTCCTGCCATTGACAGCCATATAGTATAACACTTGCTGTGAACAATTGACACTTATTCATCCCTTTGTAGAACACTAGTCTGGGGAAACTATTACCAACCTGTCTGGAAAAGGGGTCATTTGCACTGAGCCTCCATTTGACCTTTGGGCAACGGCTTCAAAACTTCTCCATTCATAAGCTAGAACTTCCTTCCTGTACTGTAGAATACAGTCATTTACATTGCACAGAACAGGTACATGCTAAAAACAAGCTGCTGGCTCTAAAATACCAACCACACTAAAGACTTGGGTATCCTGGCATGGTAAGGTGTCAGTGGTAGGATGTTCTATTGAAATCATGATTATATCCTGTCAGTGTCAATACAGTCTCTATTTTTATAACGTCTAATAATATCCTTCATCCATTTGACGTTTTCTTGACTAAGGCTACGTTCACACTGCCGGCTGTCTCCGACAGTGTGAAGTCCGTTATTGTAGGATCAAGAAAATCTGGAGAAAAAATAGTGCTTGCACAGTCTTTTTCTCTGGCTTTTCTCTCCAAAAATAACGTCTGCTATTGAATACAATGGCATCCATGGGGACCTGTTATTTGCCGGTATGCTTGGTCAAAATTACGTCCGGCAAAAGGCAAAAAATTTAAATAAAAAGAGGGAGTTTGATGGACAAAATTGCCAGAGCATACCGGCAGTGTGAAAGGGGCCTAATTCAACTAATTTCCTGCAAACTTAGAGTAAACAGGTTCGTAGTTGATCAATATATAATGTTCAAAATCTTACAAGAAGGAATGTTTAACATCACAAGAAACTATGCCACAAGCCTTTCTTTTTCCTTCTAGAAAAACCACCTGCTGTGAATATGGCACCGCTGCCTTAGCTTGGAAAGGAGAGGAGGTCCACCGACTGTAACAAACATACACCTCTTACATTATGTGCAGAACTATATGTGACATCATCATGCTATACAGAGTCCACTATAGAAATAAATACTTGATTTTGTACGTAAATTTTATATAGCACAAAATGTTATTTACATTTTATATGGCATGAAATTGCAAACCTATGGCCTTCTAGTGAATGGCCACATTAGAAAGATTCTTTTTCATGGACCACTTCAAAGGAGTTTGTGCTTATTTGAATAAATCTCCAGGTCGCAGTTTCCACAGAAGTGAGAGGGGAATAGTCAGATGGAGCCTTAGGTCAGAACCAGAAGGTTAAGCAAGAGCAACAAATTCAGAGGAGATTAGGGCAAATGTTGTGGCCAAGGGTCAGTACTGAAGAGACAACTGAAAAGGCAACTAATCCAAAGAATAAGACAAGAGACGGAATCAAAATATAAGATTTACAAACTGCTGTGGGGTAGTTGTGGCAACTGTGTTGGGCAGTTGATATCAAACATGCCTGATCCTTTTCTTCCTCAATGTCTTCTATTAGGGGAGACTTAGGAGGCCTTCAAACAGATTACAAGAATCACTTGGTTTTGGGTGATTCTTCACTAATGTGTTTGGGGGCCATTAGGGCATACAATGGTCTAATGAAACAAGATGTCTGCTTGGAGGAAGATGCTCTTAGCTTGATGGTGTCTGTAGACAGATTTCAGGATAAATAATGGGCCTAAGATGATCATCTTTTGATTCTAACAACAATGTATTGCAATCTTTGGTGTACCTTGTTCTAAATGAAGCTGAAATCTATGCAGAGGACAGTTACGCCGAGCGCTAAGGGTCCCTGCTCCTGCCCGGAGCGCTCGCGGCGTTCTCCTCTCTGCAGCGCCCCGGTCAGACCTGCTGACCGGGAGCGCTGCACTGTCACTGTCGGCGGGGATGCGATCCGTGTAGCGGGACGCGCCCGCCCGTGGGTCGCATCCCAATCTACTCACCTGTCCCGTTCCACGGCTGTCACGTCCTGGCGCGTGCAGCTCCGCTCTCTAGGGCGCGCACGCGCCGGCTCTCTAAGATTTAAAGGGCCAGTGCACCACTAATTGGTGCCTGGCCCAATCAGTGTCTATCAGCTTCCCTGCTCCACCTGTATATAAACCCACTTCCCCTTCCTGTCCTTGCCGGATCTTGTTGCTTCAGTCCCTAGTGTAAGCGTTTTGTGAGTGCCCTTACCAGTGTTACCAGACCTTCTGCCGTTGCCCTTGACTACGAACCTTGCCGCCTGCCCCGACCTTCTGCTACGTCTGACCTCGCCTCTGTCTTGTCCTTTTGTACCTCGCCTGTCTCAGCAGTCAGTGAGGTTGAGCCGCTACCGGTGGACATGAACTGGTTGCTACCGCCGCAGCAAGACCATCCCGCTTTTCGGCGGGCTCTGGTGAAAACCAGTAGCAACTTAGACCGGTCCACCGGTTCGGTCCACGCCAATCCCTCTCTGACACAGAGGATCCACCATCAGCCTGCCGAATCCTGACAAGGACATTGATGGGAGATACAACAGACTGACAGGACAGAGTAAGGAAGACAGCAGTTTGTTGTCCAAAAAACACCTCAAAAAGATTCCTTGCCGGAAGCCGAGAGATGGTTGTCAGGAGGATTAGCCACTTATTCTAAAGTGATGTAGGAATGTAAAAATTGTTCCATGGATTGGTTGCCACACTTTTTCCCCATTAGCTTCGGGTTCAAATCTTTTAAATAAAAAAAATAGCAAGATATTCAGATGCTTACAGAGATCTCAAAAACAGGATACAAACTGTGCTCCTCAGTGCGAAACTATATAATTAGGAAACACATAAATACATTTGGATAGCAAAAATATTTTGGACTACTAAGAAGCAGATAGTAAACCCTGCAGAGATACACAATTTCCCATGAGTATAAAGTCAACATTTTAAATAACAGGACCCAATGGACTTGCTGGGGAGTCATCCTTGAGGTGGGTCAAAGATATTCCAGGTTGTGATCTGCGTAGATGGTGGTTTTATACTCAACCACTGTAACAAGAGATGCCACCATTCCTTAACACAAGTCTGACATGCCCATCAAAGCTCTCAGTCTACAATGGAGCACCTTTGGTCTGCAGCAGAGAATTTCATTAAAAGAAGGCACAAGGACATAGTTTTTTAATATTCTATTTCTGTGACAGGACAGCCACTACTTACACAGAAGAGGCACACACCTAGGTGAAGGATGGCTAAAGAGCTTACAGATATAAGAGGGTAGACATTATCGATCTTGAGTTGCACAAAGGCATGGACAGCAGTTTTGGGCCAAAAATGGCAACTGGTCTTTTAAAAGGGATCGTAGTAAGGGTAGGAACAAGACCGAAGAGGTCTTTAAGAAATTGTTGATAGTAGATAACAAATCGTAAAAAGTGCTGAAGCATCTTCACATTAGCCTTGAATAGCAGAAACCTTTACTGGGACCACCTTCAAACTTTTAGTGGAAATTATGTATTCAAAAAGGGGAAGTAGGACATCTCAAAGTATCATTTCTCCAGTTTAGTGCATGTTTTTGATAAATGTGGCTGAGGATGAGAGAACACACCTTTGAAAAGACCAGGATGTTAGGTAAAGTAAGTTTAGGTACAGTAAGACTAAGTGGTAGAGAAGATTGCTAAACACTTTATTAATGAAATGTTGAAGGATGGCTGGATCATTTCAAAGCCAGATGACGTGACCAGGTGTTTTTAGTGCTCATCAGTATTAAAAACAGTTTTGTCCTCATCCTCTTTTTAATGTGGATCAAGATACAAGTCCCAGAAGTTCTTGCTTTGTTAAAATAGACTCTTCTCTGAAATGATATTCAGAATTATATTCATAATTTTATTTTAATAGCAACATATTCAAAAGCACTGTACAGAGCTTGTTGGCTATGGCCAAATAGTTCTGAAATTATCTTTTACACGATCTGCTATAATCATTGGTAGTCAATGCAAGGACTTACATACCTGTCTCTTTTCTACTAGGAACTAGGAATCACAAGTAAACCCCCACCTCTGGAGGTTTTCGTAAATATAGGTTAACATGACCTTAGTCTCAGGTATTGAAAGAGGATATACTTTGACCCAAGGAGATCTGTGCCTCGGCAGGTTGATGGAGTCTCTTTCTGCTAAATTATGGTATTATTATGGAAGACTCAGGGAAATCTTTAACTTAAAGCGGTACTGCAGTATAGGAAAATGTATCCCATATCCAAAGGATAGGGGGTAAGTGTCTGATCCTGGCAGGTCTGACCACTAGGACCCCCTGGCAATCTCCTGCACAGTGCTCTGGCCCTCCTTGGGCACAGAGTAGGGGTTGGGATGCACCCTGTATTCATCTCTATGGGAGAGCTGGAGATAAATGACTACAGCGCTCGTGTATCTCTGGCTCTCCCATAGAGATGAATGGAGTGCGCGTGCCGAATGCGAGGAGAGCTGGAGCACCAAGCAGAAGATTGCAGGGGTTCCCAGTGGTCGTACCCCCTGCAATCAGACCCTTATCAAAATTTTTCAACATTGCAGCACTCCTTTAGATAGAGGCACAGAAAAGTGTACAAGCACAACATACAGACAACACTAGTAACAAAAGGAACCCCCAATTGATCTATTCTGTGATCAGGTCATGGATGGCTGGCAGAAGGTAACCTCCTCCAAATGTAAAAGACTGACCTGCATCTGGATTGGTAGGATGCAGTAGCATACTAGACATTATTGAATGGAAGAGCCATTTATAGAGGTTAGATAAAAGGGTTGGTCAAGGAGTAACATGGAAATCAGCAATGTAAGATCCAGAACATAGACCACAAAAGGTTCTGGCTGCCCCAGAATCAATGAAAAGGCTTCAGTAGAAATTGAAAGTGTCCAACAGCACAACAGATAACTGGAAGAATAATTCTTTCCTTTGGGGAGAAATAAGTTGTCCTTGATTTACCTTAAATCATACCCATCATATCCAATGAAAAAAACTTTTTTTTTTTTAAATATATCAATCAGTACCTAATCCTGACCATGTACATCAAATTTTTAAGTGTCTAGCACCTTTATTTCTTTTTTTATTTCACTTTTAATTTAGCTCACTAGTCTGAATTCCTCTCAAAGGGAGGGGGCGGGGCCTCACTGTGCAGGTCTCCGCCCCCTCCCTCAGTATGCTGTCTGCTCACATCTCCCCTAGCATTAGCAAACCTACAACTCCCAGCTTGTCCTCACTGACAGTAGCGGGACACAAGCTGATAGTGGGAGGATTTTTCCTCCAGCTGTAAGCCCTGCGCTGTCAATCAAGGAAGTGTGTCCATGACATAGGTGATGATGCATGGACACAGCAGGACTAGTATGTGTCCAAGGGGGGACAGTTGTTTTACTGGCTTTTTCAGTATGAAATACTGAAAAATGTGTAAGAAAGCAATTGCAAAATCTATTGGTTTTGAATGCTTTACAACATATCAAAAGTTTTGTATCTGACAGTGCCCATTTAATTATCCTATTCTGACAGGACAATTCAACTACAAATGTTCTCTTTGACTACAGTAAAGGCACAGACCATAAGCCAGTTTCCTGGTCCATTCCTCTGATGCACCTTTATAGGCACATCACAGACATGTGGAACAGTAGATACAGTAGGTGTAGGTGGATCACTAAAAAAAAAAAAAAGGTAAATATGAGGGACAGCGGAGCATTCCTTATTCTGGGCCTTCTCCCTTAAAGGGGTATTCCAGTATTTATTTTTTATTTGACTATGCTACAGGGGCTGTAAAGTTAGTGTAGTTCATTATATTGTGTTTGTACCTGTGTGTGATGGTTTTCTCACAATTCTTCTGTGATTTTTGCCCCAATATTTATTTTTACCAACATAGCCATTTAGCCCCAAGACAAGCACAGACCCTTCCTAAGCATGTCCATTACTGTCTGGCAGGTACGTATTAAAATCACTTTATGGTGGATAACCCCTTTATTTGAATATTTATGCCAAGAGGAGGGAATATCATGGTCAACCAGTTTATCTTTAATATGCCAATCCTTTCCAGAAATTACCTAATGGAGGAGGGTCCTTCTTTCAACAAAACATTGCAATAAAATTAGGACCTGTTTCCTTAAACGCCCCTGAAAAGGTTTAAAGGAAGGTCTGTAGTGAGGAGACAGATGGGTCATTGCATTTTCATAGAGGAGATGGCCGGTCCAGATGTTCTCTAGAGACCAGACAGGTAATATACGCAATCTTGGAGTGTTCAGTGGAAAAATATACAGTTGCAAATACATGGAATACTACTTCAAAAAGCCCCAATAAGACTTGGGATTGGCATTTTAAGGAAAAATCTGAAAGAGGTGGAATAGACCCCACGGCGGAAGGTGGAGAGATCACTTCAGTTGGCCAATACTTAGGAGAGAACAAGAAGGTTACTGATTCAAGGGAAGACAAGAAGACAACAATCCATATATATATATATATATATATATATATATATATATATATATATATATATATATATATCCTGTGTAAAACTAGACAGACATAGTGGAGAGGCATTAACTAGAAAATAGAAACGTTCATCAAGCCCTTGCAGGGTTTAAATAGGCCACCAGGAGTGATTGGTATCTGGTTGCATGGCAACTGGATGTCCGATGACATCACCACCACACATCGGTTGCCATGGTAGTGTGGTACACCCATTAGTGCAGTGGTCTCAAGCTGTGGCCCTCCAGATGTTGCAAAACTTCAATTCCCTGCACGACCTAAAAGCCGTTGGCTGTCTGGGCATGCTGGAATATACACATCTGACATTTTAACTCAGCAGCGGAATTCCCATTGAAACCAATGGGAGGCGGCTGCAAGATGGAATTACTTGTGAAACGGGGCCTAAGGCAGTTTCCTATAACAACCAATCGGATTACAGCTTTCATTAATAATGGTCTTTTATAAAAATTAAACAAGCAATCTTATTGCTTATTTCCGTTTTCGCTTGTCTTATTTGGAAAAAAAAATTTCCAATGTACAAATTCCTGAAAATCCTGTATGCTTTAATGATTATGTGGATTGTATCTACTTATGATGTTTCCAGATCAGTTACGGGAACATTAAACACCTTCCAAGAAATGTATCTTCCACGTGGCAGTATCCAGTGCTAAAGTATAGCATTTGATACAGATAGTCACTTTGTGTTATCCAGATGAGCTGGAAGCATTTTTATATTTTTCCTTGTCTTTATAGTTTTACCTAGGCAGATACAGTGGGGCAAAAAAGTATTTAGTCAGCCACCAATTGTGCAAGTTCTCCCCCTTAAAAAGATGAGAGAGGCCTGTAATTTTCATCATAGGCATACTGTACCTCAACTATGAGAGACATAATGAAAAAAACTAAATATCCATAAAATCACTGTAATGGAGCTGAATGTGGATCCACTAACCTGTGTAGCTGATGACGCGGACCGTATCAGGGAGCGGAGTCTAAGGTGCCGCTGGTCTTCACCAGAGCCCACCGCAAGGCAGGATGGGCTTGCTGCGGCAGGCGACACCCAGGTCGCTACCCCTGACACGGCTCGACCACACAGGTAGCTGGGTAAGGCGAGGTACAGGAGGATAAGGCAGAGGCGTAGTCAATCGTAGCAGAAGGTCAAGGCAGGCGGCAAAGGTGCGGAGTCTAATAACATAGAGGAAGGCAAACTAACAGGCTATAGGGAACACTTAATCTCAGGCTAGGGGCACTGAAAATCCGACAGGGGGGTGTGGGAGGTGCAGAAACTTATAATGTGTAGACAGGTGCATATACTAATTAAGAGCACAATGGCCCTTTAAATTACAGAGTTCCGCTGCGCGCGCCCTAGGAGATGGCGACGAGTGCGACGGAGCTGAGAACAAGAAGCAGCAGAGCGGGGTAAGTGACGGGCTGGGACTCGCATGCGGGCGCGTCCCGCAATGCGAATCCCAGCCCCGCCGACAGACGGGGACCCCGGGACACTGCGCTCACGGCTGGAGCTGGCGGCCGGAGCGTAGCGCGTTACAGTACCCCCCCTTGGTCTCCGCCTCTTTTTACAGATCAGAAAGCTTTTAAGAAGATCTTGCTCCAGAATATTGTCCTGAGGCTCCCAAGACCTCTCCTCAAGACCGAATCCTTCCCAATCCACAAGGAAGTAGCGTTTTCCTCTGACCAACTTGGAGGCAAGAATTTCTTACACAGCAAAAACGTCTGAGGTACCAGAGATGGAGGAGGGCGTGATATCTTCTCGAGAAAAATGGTTGTAGATGACAGGCTTCAAGAGGAAGACATGGAAGGAATTCGGGATCCGGAGAGAGTTTTTTTATTTTATAGGGATCCAAAAAACGTGGACCTAATTTGTAAGAGGGTACCTTAAAGTGGATGTACTTGGAGGAAAGCAACACCTTGGAGGAGGACGTCTTTTCCTGTCCGCTTGTGACTTCATACGGTCCATAGCAAGCAGAAGGGAATGGCGAGTCTTCTGCCAGATGGAGGCGAAATTTCAAACCAGTTCGTCAGCCATAGGTACATCAGAAGAAGAGGAAGACAAGGGAAGATGAGGATGAGGGTGAAGGCCGAAGACCACAAAGA
Source organism: Hyla sarda (assembly GCF_029499605.1). Classification (NCBI taxonomy): domain Eukaryota; kingdom Metazoa; phylum Chordata; class Amphibia; order Anura; family Hylidae; genus Hyla; species Hyla sarda. Next base: position 66,482,963 of record NC_079195.1, on the reverse strand, counting down.
AGGGGGAAGTTCCAGTGGACTCAGAATTCCTATAATTATAAATTCGGCCCAGGGTAGTAAATCGGTCCAGTCATCTTGACGAGCGGAGACAAAATGACGAAGATAATCCCCCAGGACTTGATTCACTCTTTCGACTTGACCATTGGATTGAGGGTGGTAATCCGGGGAGAAGTCCAATTTAACTTGGAGGCGGGAACAGATGGCTCTCCAGAAATTGGAGACGAACTGGACCCCACGATCGGAGACAATATGGGTAGGTAGTCCATGGAGACGGAAGATGTGAACGAAGAATAACTTGGCTAGCTGCGGTGCTGATGGCAACCCTGGCAAGGGCACAAAATTAGCCATTTTAAAAAACCGGTCAACCACAACCCAGATGACCGTGTTGCCACTGGAAGATGGAAGGTCAGTGATAAAGTCCATTGCTATGTTGGTCCAGGGCAGCTCAGGAACTGGCAGAGGTTGTAGAAGACCAGCAGGCTTGGCACAACGGGTCTTGTCCCGGGCACAGACTGAACAAGAGCGGACGAAGTCAACGACATCTTTTCTTAGAGTTGGCCACCAATAGTGTCGAGAGATGAGTTGTAGGGAGTTACATATTCCGCCATGGCCGGCCAAAAGAGAGGAATGTCCCCATTTCAAGATTCGGAGTCTTAGGCTAGGAGAAATGTAGGTCTTCCCTAGAGGCAGATGCTGGAGAGTTGCTGGTGCGGCAGAAATTAGATGATCAGGAAGTATAATATGCTCAGGATGTGATTCTTGGTCTTGTACCTCAGAGGATCTAGAAAGCGCGTCAGCACGACGATTCTTCTCAGCTGGCTGAAAATGAATAAAGAAGTCAAACCTGGAGAAAAACAGAGACCAGCGAGCCTGACGAGGATTGAGGCGATGAGAAGACTGTAGATAAAGCAAGTTCTTGCGGTCAGTATAAATGGTAAGTGGATGTACAGAACCCTCCAAGAGATGGCGCCATTCTTCCAAGGCCAACTTAATAGCCAAAAGCTCACGATCTCCTATGGTATACTTTCTCTCTGCAGGTGAGAAGGTTTTAGAGAAGAAACCGCAAGTTACAGTTTCTCCTTTGGAAGATTTTTGTGTCAATATAGCACCTGCCCCGACAGAAGAAGCATCCACTTCCAAAATAAATGGCTTGCTTGGGTCTGGTCTTGACAGGACAGGGGCGGAAGTGAAGGCAGCTTTTAACTGTTTGAAGGCTTCTTTGACCTCAGGAGTCCATACCTTCGGATTAGCAGTCTTTTTAGTAAGAGAGACAATGGGGGCAACCAAGGTGGAGTAGTGTGGAATAAATTGCCTAAAATAATTGGCAAAGCCAAGGAAGTGCTGAATCGCTTTCAAGCCAGAAGGTCAAGGCCAATCCAGTACTGCAGTCAACTTGTTAGGATCCATTTGCAGTCCTTGACTGGTAATGATATACCCCAGAAACGGAAGGCTGGACTTTCCAAAAGTACACTTTTCAAGTTTTGCATAGAGAGGATTATCTCGGAGGCGCTGTAAAACTTGACGGAGATGAGAACTATGAGTTTGGAGGTCAGGAGAGTAGATGAGAATGTCATCCAAGTAGACGACAACACAGGAGTATAAGAGATCACGAAAAATGTCATTAACAAACTCCTGGAAGACCGTCAGAGCATTACAAAGTCCAAATGGCATCACCAGATACTCAAAATGTCCGTCACGAGTATTAAATGCGGTCTTCGTCCCCTTCTCATATAAGGATCAAGTTGTATGTCCCACGAAGATCCAGTTTAGAGAAAATTTTGGCCCCTCGCAGACGATCAAACAACTCTGTGATCAAAGGAAGTGGGTAGCGGTTCTTCACAGTAATTTTATTTAGACCACGGTAGTCGATGCAAGGTCGCAGAGACACGTCCTTTTTTCCCCACAAAGAAAAAAACAGCCCCAGCAGGGGAGGAGGACTTCATGATGAACCCCTTCTTGGGGACAGATAAAGGGTAGATTCTGCCTCTGGGCGGTATGGTGCAGGGTAGGAAGTCAATAGGACAATCGTAGGGGCGGTGTGGTGGGTACACTTCGGCTTGCTTCTCACTAAAGACATCAGCATAGTCCTTAAGAAAGGAAGGCAAAGCGGGTAGAGGACGAGAAGATGGTTCTAATTTTGTGACACGTACGTGGATACAGTTTTTTGTTGCAATATGGACCCCAGCGAAGAACCTCTCCAGTTTTCCAGTCCAGCTGCAGTGCATGGCGTTACAACCAGGTAAGGCCAAGCAAGAGAGGAGAAGTACAATGTGGGAGAACATAGAAGGACAAAGTCTCCCTATGTGAGGCTCTGGTATGCATAGTCAGTGGTTCTGTGCAATATAACACTGTACAGTCCAGTCTTTCACCATTTACTGAGGAGATGAAGAGAGGCTTTAGCAGATGAGACACCGACAGACGATGCTTATGCACTAGGGAGGCATCAATTAAAATTTCCCGCAGAGCCAGAGTCCAGGAAAGCAATAACAGAGATGATCTCTTTGGAAGGCAGAGAAAGCTGGACCGTGAGATTTAGGCATGGAGAGGTGGTATTCACACCTAGGGAGGCCTCTCCTACAAACCCTAGGCACGAACGTTTACTTGACTGAAAACCCAGAGGACAGTCTATTAGGAAGTGATCCACACTGGCACAGTATAGGCAGAGATCCTCCTTTCTTGCGGGTTCAGGCGAGACCGATCCACCAATCTTAGCCTCCACTGCGTGAGGCAAGAGAGAAGGTTGTGGTGGTTGCAGGAAGGCTGGTGCCTGACGAGGAAAGTGCCGAAGTTGTGCTGACTTTCTTTCTTGGCATAGTTCCTCACGTCGCTCAGAGAAACGGATATCAATCCGGGAGGCTAACTGTACTAGGTTATTGAGATTAGAAGGCAACTCCCGTGCAGCGAGAACATCCTTGATTTGACTTGACAGTCCTCTCTTAAAGGTGGCACAGAGAGCTTCTTCATTCCATGCTAACTCTGATGCCAGGGTATGAAAGCGAATGGCATATTCGCTCACAGAGGAGTTGCCTTGAGTAAGGCTCAGCAATGCCCTCTCAGCGGAGGAAGCTCGTGCAGGTTCTTCGAAGACACCCCGAAATTCTGTCAGGAACGCCTGGAGATTGGTAGTGAGAACATCACTACGGTCCCAAAGCGGAGTTGCCCAGGCCAAAGTCCTCCCAGTTAAAAGACTGAGGATGAAGGCCACCTTTGTTCGTTCCGTAGGGAACAGATCTGCTAAGAGTTCTATGTGCACTGAGTCACAAATCCACGACAGGACTTGGGATCCCCCTCATTTTTCTCGGGAAGAGACAGGCAGAGTCTAGGACCGGAGACGACTGCAGGAGCGAAAGACACCACCGGAACAATCACTGTCACGATGCCGGCTGGCAGGAGGTGGATCCTCTGTGCCAGAGAGGGATTGGCGTGGACCGTGCTAGTGGACCGGTTCTAAGTCACTACTGGTATTCACCAGAGCCCGCCGCAAAGCGGGATGGTCTTGCTGCGGCGGTAGTGACCAGGTCGTATCCACTAGCAACGGCTAAACCTCTCTGACTGCTGAAGATAGGCGCGGTACAAGGGAGTAGACAGAAGCAAGGTCGGACGTAGCAGAAGGTCGGGGCAGGCAGCAAGGATCGTAGTCAGGGGCAACGGCAGGAGGTCAAGTACACAGTATGGACAAACACAGTAACGCTTTCACTAGGCTCTAAGGCAACAAGATCCGGCAGGGGAGTGCAGGGGCAGAGATCAGATATAGTCTGGGAGCAGGTGGAAGCCAATTAAGCTAATTGGGCCAGGCACCAATCATTGGTGCACTGGCCCTTTAAGTCTCAGGGAGCTGGCGCGCGCGCCCTAGAGAGCGGAGCCGCGCGCGCCAGCACATGACAGCAGGGGACGGGAACGGGTAAGTGACCTGGGATGCGATTCGCGAGCGGGCGCGTCCCGCTGTGCGAATCGCATCCCCGACGGCCATGACAGTGCAGCGCTCCCGGTCAGCGGGACCGACCGGGGCGCTGCGGAGAGAGAGACGCCGTAAGCGCTCCGGGGAGGAGCGGGGACCCGGAGCGCTAGGCGTAACAGTACCCCCCCCCTTAGGTCTCCCCTTCTCTTTGTCCGGTAACTGCCTCCCCTGGGATGAGGACACCGGGAAAGAATGGAGGGATTCCTCAACGGCAGGCAGTACAGCAGGAGTGGGAATGGGGAGGGAGGGCAGAGGGCGAGGCCTGGCACGGGGCAGTGTGACACCAGGACGGGGGCCATGAGGAGGCACCGAGGCTTGCCTGACTGGGCTGGGAGGGGGGGAGAGGCACTTCTTATGGCAGGCAGAGTCCATAAAGACCTTAGGGAGACCAGATACAGGGGGAACCACAGGGTCAAGGCAGGGAGTACTGGGAACCGGTTTAAGGCAGTCCTTGAAACAAGAGGTACCCCAGCTCTTGATCTCCCCTGTGGACCAATCCAGGGTTGGGGAATGGTGTTGAAGCCAGGGTAGTCCAAGGAGAATTTCGGAAGTGCAATTGGAGAGGACCAAAAACTCAATTTTTTCGTGATGAGGTCCGATGCACATTAGGAGGGGCTCCGTGCGGTAACGCACGGTGCAATCCAACCTGACTCCGTTGACCGCGGAAATGAAGAGTGGCTTGACGAGACGGGTCACCGGGATGCGGAATTTATTCACCAAGGACTCCCGAATAAAATTCCCAGAGGCACCAGAGTCCAGGCAGGCCACGGCTGAGAGGGAGGAGTTGGCTGAAGGAGAAATCCGCACGGGCACCGTGAGACGTGGAGAAGCCGACTTTGAATCAAGAGACGCCACACCCACGAGAGCTGGGTGCGAGCGTGCGTTTCCCAGACGTGGAGGACGGATAGGGCAATCCACCAAGAAATGTTCGGTACTGGCACAGTACAGACAAAGATTTTCTTCCCTACGGCGATTCCTCTCCTCCTGGGTCAGGCGAGACCGATCCACTTGCATGGCCTCCTCGGCGGGAGGCCTAGGCGTAGATTGCAACGGAGACTGTGGGAGAGGTGCCCAGAGATCTAAGTCTTTTTCCTGGCGGAGCTCTTGATGTCTCTCAGAAAAACGCATGTCAATGCGAGTGGCTAGATGAATGAGTTCATGCAGGTTAGCAGGAATTTCTCGTGCGGCCAGAACATCTTTAATGTTGCTGGATAGGCCTTTTTTAAAGGTCGCGCAGAGGGCCTCATTATTCCAGGATAGTTCAGAAGCAAGAGTACGGAATTGTATGGCGTACTCGCCAACGGAAGAATTACCCTGGACCAGGTTCAGCATGGCAGTCTCAGCAGAAGAGGCTCGGGCAGGTTCCTCAAAGACACTTCGAATTTCCGAGAAGAAGGAGTGTACAGAGGCAGTGACGGGGTCATCGCGGTCCCAGAGCGGTGTGGCCCATGACAGGGCTTTTCCAGACAGAAGGCTGACTACGAAAGCCACCTTAGACCTTTCAGTAGGAAACTGGTCCGACATCATCTCCAAGTGAAGGGAACATTGCGAAAGAAAGCCACGGCAAAACTTAGAGTCCCCATCAAATTTGTCCGGCAGGGACAAGCGGAGGCTAGGAGTGGCCACTCGCTGCGGAAGGGGTGCAGGAGCTGGCGGAGGAGATGGTTGCTGCTGTAGCAGAGGCAGAAGTTGCGACTGAAGTTGCTGCACCATGGTGGACACTTCCGACAGCTGGTGGGTTAGATGGGCGATCTGTCGGGATTGCTGGGCGACCACCGTGGTGAGATCAGAGATAGAAGGCAGGGGAACCTCAGCGGGATCCATGGCCGGATCTACTGTCACGATGCCGGCTGGCAGGAGGTGGATCCTCTGTGCCAGAGAGGGATTGGCGTGGACCGTGCTAGTGGACCGGTTCTAAGTCACTACTGGTATTCACCAGAGCCCGCCGCAAAGCGGGATGGTCTTGCTGCGGCGGTAGTGACCAGGTCGTATCCACTAGCAACGGCTCAACCTCTCTGACTGCTGAAGATAGGCGCGGTACAAGGGAGTAGACAGAAGCAAGGTCGGACGTAGCAGAAGGTCGGGGCAGGCAGCAAGGATCGTAGTCAGGGGCAACGGCAGGAGGTCAAGTACACAGTATGGACAAACACAGTAACGCTTTCACTAGGCTCTAAGGCAACAAGATCCGGCAGGGGAGTGCAGGGGCAGAGATCAGATATAGTCTGGGAGCAGGTGGAAGCCAATTAAGCTAATTGGGCCAGGCACCAATCATTGGTGCACTGGCCCTTTAAGTCTCAGGGAGCTGGCGCGCGCGCGCCCTAGAGAGCGGAGCCGCGCGCGCCAGCACATGACAGCAGGGGACGGGAACGGGTAAGTGACCTGGGATGCGATTCGCGAGCGGGCGCGTCCCGCTGTGCGAATCGCATCCCCGACGGCCATGACAGTGCAGCGCTCCCGGTCAGCGGGACCGACCGGGGCGCTGCGGAGAGAGAGACGCCGTAAGCGCTACGGGGAGGAGCGGGGACCCGGAGCGCTAGGCGTAACAATCATATTGTCTGATTTTTAAAGAATGTACCGTATTTATCGGGGTATACCATGCACCGGCCTATAACACGCACCCTCATTTTACCAAGAATATTTGGGTAAAAATTTTTTTTACCCAAATATCCTTGGTAAAATGAGGGTGCGTGTGTATGCGTGTGTAAACCTCGATACCCTGTTTTTTACCCCGCAGAAGCCCCCAGGAAAGGCAGGGGGAGAGAGGCCGTCACTGCCTGCTTCTCTCCCCCTACCTTTCCTGGGGTCTAGAGCCCTGCTGCCGCCGCTTCTCTCCCCCTGGCTATCGGCGCCGCGGCCCCTTCTCTCCCCCTGTCAGTGTCGCTGCCCCATTGCCGGCACCGACAGACAGGGGGAGAGAAGGGGCAGCGGCACCCATTGCCGGCGCCGCTGCCCCGTTACCTCCCACTACCCGGTTGTATAATTACCTGTTGCTGGGGTCGGGTGCGCGCTGCTTCATGCCTCCAGTGTGGCGTCCCCTGCGTCGTTGCTATGCGCTGCGAAACGCAATGACAAGTGACAGCGCATAGCAACGACGCAGGGGACACCACATCGGAGGCCTGAAGCAGCATGGACCCGACCCCGGCAACAGGTAATTATACAACCGGGGATGGGGGAGGCAACGGGGCAGCGGCGTCGGCAATGGGTGCCTCTGCCCCTGTTTGTCGGCGCCGCTGCCCCATTGCCGGGGCTGCTTCTCTCCCCCTGACTATCTGCGCCGGCAATTGGGCAGCGGCACCGATAGCCAGGGGGAGAGAAGGGGCAGCGGCACCAATAGACAGGAGGAGAGAAGGGGCAGCGGCACCGATAGACAGGGGGAGAGAAGGGGCAGCGGCACCGATAGACAGGGGGAGAGAAGGGGCAGCGGCGCCGATAGCAGGGGGAGAGAAGCGGTGGCAGCAGGGACCCTAGGACAGGCAGGGGCAGAGAAGCCGGCAGCGCTGGCAGTCTCTGCACCTGAAAAAGCATCTGCTGTTCATTGATTTAAAGCGCCCGCTTTAAATCATTGAACTGCCTCGGCTTATCGGCGTATAACACGCAGGTAGACTTTAGGATAAATACGGTATTTGCTAATTATGGTGGAAAATAAGTATTTGGTCAATAGCAAAAGTTCATCTCAATACTTTGTTATATACACTTTGTTGGCAATAACAGAGGTCAAATGTTTTCTGTAAGTCTTCACAAGGTTTTCATACACTGTTGATGGTATTTTGGCCCATTTCTCCATGCAGATTTCCTCTAGAGCAGTGATGTTTTGAGGCTGTTGCTGGGCAACATGGACTTTCAACTCCCTCTAAAGGTTTTCTATGGGGTTGAGATCTGGAGACTGGCTAGGCAACTCCAGGACCTTGAAATGCTTCTTACGAAACCACTCTTTCTTTGCCCGGGAGGTGTGTTTGGGATCATTGTCATGCAGAATCACCCAGCCACGTTTCATCTTCAATGCCCTTACTGATGGAAAGAGGTTTTCACTCAAAATCTCACAATTCATGGCTCCATTCTTTCTTTCCTTTACACGGATCAGTCGGCCTGGTGCCTTTGCTGAAAAACAGCCCTAAAGCATGATGTTTCCACCCCCATGCTTCACAGTAGGTATAGGGTTCTAGGATTGAAACTCACCATTCCTTCTCCTCCAAACACGACGAGTAGAGTTTTTACCAAAAGTTCTACTTTGGTTTCATCTGACCATTAGACATTCTCCCAATACACTTCTGGATCATCCAAATGCTCTCTAGCAAACTTCAGATGGGCCCGGACATGTACTGGCTTAACCCCTTAAGGACTCAGGGTTTTTCCGTTTTTGCACTTTTGTTTTTTCCTCCTTACCTTTAAAAAAATCATAATTCTTTAAATTTTGCACCTAAAAATCCATATGATGGCTTTTTTTTTGCGCCACCAATTCTACTTTGTATTGACATCAGTAATTTTACCCAAAATTTGATGGAAAAATGGGAAAAAATCATTGTGCGACAAAATTGAAGAAAAAAACACCATTTTATAAATTTTGGGGGCTTCCGTTTCTACACGGTACATTTTTCGGTAAAAATAACACCTTATCTTTATTCTGTAGGTCCATATAATTAAAATAATACCCTACTTATGTAGGTTTGATTTGTCGTACTTCCGGAAAAAAAAAACATAACTACATGCAGGAAAATCTATACGTTTAAAATTGTCATTTCTGACCCCTATAACTTTTTTATTTTTCTGCGTATGGGGCGGTATGAGGGCTCATTTTTTGCGCTGTGATCTGAAATATTTATTGATATCATTTGTATATTGATCGGACTTATTAATCGCTTTTTGTTCATTTTTTCATGATATAAAAAGTGACCAAAAATACGCTATTTGGAATTTGGAATTTTTTTTGCGCGTACGCCATTGAACGTTTGGTTTAATTAATGACATATTTTTATAATTTGGACATTTCTGCACGCGGCAATAGCACATATGTTTATTTTTATTTACACAGTTTTTGTTTTTTTTTTATGGAAAAATGGGAGTGATTCAAACTTTTATTAGGGAAGGGGTTAAATGATCTTTATTAACTTTTTTTTGCAATGTTATAGCTCCCATAGGGGGCTATAACACTGCATACACTGATCTTGATCAGTGTATGAAATCGATTGATACATACATTGATCAATCGATTTCCCTGCGACGGTCCCGCACAGCCCCCAGAGCTAACCGGCATTAGTTTAGTTTCACTTGAGACGCAGCGATCAACTTTGAACACCACGTCTAAAGGGTTAATAGCGCGATCAGTGCTGTGCGCTATTAGCCACGGGTCCCCGTCTCTAGAGGCCGGGCCTGACCCGACACGCTGTGGCCCCGCATTATAGAACAGTAGCGGACACAGGACATACAAGTACGCCCTGAGTCCTTAAGGGGTTAAGCAGGGGGACACGTCTGGAACTGTATGATTTGAGTAGTGTGTTACTGATCGTAGCCTTTGTTACTTTGGTCCCAGCTCTCTGCAGGTCATTCACTAGGTCCCCCCGTGTGGTTCTGAAATTTTTGATAACCGTTCTCGTGATCATTTTGATACCACGGGGTGAGATCTTGCGTGGAGCCCTAGATCAATTGAGATTATCCGTGGTCTTGTATGTCTTCCATTTTCTAATAATTGCTCCCACAGTTGATTTCTTCACACCAGGCTGCTTACCTATTGCAGATTACAGAGTGTGACTGTTTGAGGTTGTGGACAGGTGTCTTTTATACTGATAAGTTCAAACAGTTGCCATTAATACAGGTAATGAGTGGAGGACAGAGAAGACCCTTAAAGTAGAAGTTACAGGTCTGTGAGAGACAGAAATCTTGCTTGTTTGTAGGTGACCAAATACTTATTTTCCACCATCATTTGCAAATATATTATTTAAAAATCAGACAATGTGATTTTATGGATTTTTTTTTTTCCTCATTATGTCTCTTATAGTTGAGGTATACCTACGATGAAAATTACAGGCCTCTCTCATCTTTTGGGAGAACTTGCACAACTGGTGGCTGACTGACTTGCCCCACTGTATGTAATGGCTTTATGATCACTGACCTTTCCAAATCCAAGGTCTGCAATGTATTTGTGAAATATGCAAAGCCTGCTCAACTATGAAAAATATATATTGCACAGTAAAGTAAAATATGTAGGTAAGACATTAGCTGTATTAAGGTAGATAATGCCACTTACATATGACACTGCCATGGTGAAGCCAAAAATAACCATCTGTAATAACTGATGTGTTTAACTGGCCAAAGTGACTGTTCATAGTAGCACTGCCCGTTATCCTTTAGGTCTCCTTAAATGGGCATTGTCAGATTCAAAAACTTTTTATATCTTGTACATGTTGGCAAAAATTGTATTTCCTTTTTATAGAAATCATGAGTTATAAAATCATGGCTTTGTCCAAGCGGAAACACAGGCACGAACAAAGTTCACGAGTGAGTGTGGGCTAGCACTCCTCTGTGTTCTCTCCTGCCAGATATCACTCCTCTGTACTGTCTGATAGGACAGGAGAGAGCACAGAGGAGTGCTATCAGACAAGAGAGAGAGCACAGAGGAGTACTATCAGACAGGAGAGAGCACGCTGGAGTGCTATCAGGCAGGAGAGAGAACAGAGGACAGCTATCAGACAGGAGACAGCACAGAGGAGTACTATCAGACAGGAGAGAGAGCACAGAGAAGTGCTATCAGACAAGAGAGAGCACAGAAGAGTACTATCAGACAAGAAAGAGCACAGAGGAGTGCTATCAGACAGGAGAGAGAGGACAGAGGAGTACTATCAGACAGGAGAGAGCACGGAGGACTGCTATAAGGCAGGAGAGAAAACAGAGGAGTACTATCAGACAGGAGAGAGCACAGAAAAGTGCTATCAGACAGGAGAGAGCACAGAGAAGTGCTAGAGAGGAGAGAGCACAGAGGAGTAATATTATACAGCAGAGAGCACAGAGTACTATCAGATAGGAGAGAGCACAGAGGAGTGCTATCAGACAGGAGAGAGCACAGAGGAGTGCTATCAGACAGGAGAGAGCACAGAGGAGCGCAATCAGACAGGAGAGAGCACAGAGGAGTGCTATCAGACAGGAGATAGCACAGAGGAGTGCTATCAGACAGGAGAGAGCATAGAGGAGTGCTAGACAGGAGAGAGCATAGAGGAGTACTTTCAGACAGCAGAAACCACAGAGGAGTGCTATCAGACAGGAGAGAGCACAGAGAAGTGCTATCAGACTGTAGAGAGCACAGAGGAGTGCTATCAGACTGTAGAGAGCACAGAGGAGTCCTATCAGACAGGAGAGATCACAGAGGAGTACTATCAGACAGGAGAGACCACAGAGGAGTGTTATCAGACAGGAGAGAGCACAAAGAAGTGCTAGACAGGAGAGAGCACAGAGGAGTACTATAAGACAGGAGAGAGAGGACAGAGGAGTGCTATCAGACAGGAGAAAGCATGGAAGAGTGCTATAAGGCAGGAGAGAGAACAGAGGAATACTATCAGACAGGAGAGAGCACAGAAAAGTGCTATCAGACAGGAAAGAGCACAAAGAAGTGCTAGAAAAGAGAGAGAACAGAGGAGTACTATTAGACAGCAGAGAGCACAGAGTGCTATCAGATAGGAGAGAGCACAGAGGAGTGCTATCAGACAGGAGAGAGAGGAGAGAGGAGTGCTATCAGACAGGAGAGAGCACGGAGGAGTGCTATAAGGCAGGAGAGAGAACCGAGGAGTACAATCATACAGGAGAGACCACAGAAAAGTGCTATCAGACAGGAGAGAGCACAGAGGAGTGCTATCAGACAGTAGAGAGCACAGAGGAGTGCAGTCAGACAGGAGAGAGCACAGAGGAGTGCTATCAGACAGGAGAGAGCACAGAGGAGTACTAGACAGGAGAGAGCACAGAGGAGTACTATTAGACAGCAGAGAGCACAGAGGAGTGCAATCAGACAGGAGAGAGCAAAGAGAAGTGCAATCAGACTGTAGAGAGAGCACAGAGGAGTACTATCAGACAGAAGAGAGCACAGAGGAGTGCTATCAGACAGGAAAGAATGGACAGAGGAGTACTATCAGACAGGAGAGAGCACGGAGGAGTACTATAAGGCAGGAGAGTGAACAGAGGAGTACTATCAGACAGGAGAGAGCAAAGAAAAGTGCCATCAGACAGGAGAGAGCACAAAGAAGTGCTAGACAGGAGAGAGCACAGAGGAGTACTATTAGACAGCAGAGAGCACAGAGTGCCATCAGATAGGAGAAAGCACAGAGGAGTGCTATCAGACAGGAGAGAGCACAGAGGAGTACTATCAGACAGAAAAGAGCACAGAGGAGTGCTATCAGATAGGAGAAAGCACAGAGGAATGTTATCATACAGGATAGAGCACAGAGGAATGTTATCAGACAGGAGAGAGCACTGAGGAGTACCATCAGATAGGAGAGAGCACAGAGGAGTACTATCAGACAACAGAGAGAGCACAGAGGAGTGCTGTCAGACTGTAGATAGCACAAAGGAGTCCTATCAGAAAGGAGAGAGAACAGAGTAGTGCTATCAACAGGAGAGATCACAGAGAAATGTTATTAGACAGGATTGAGCACAGAGGAATGTTATCAGACAGGAGAGAGCACAGAGGAGAACCATCAGACAGGAGAGAGCACAGAGGAGTGCTATCAGACAGGAGAGAGCACAGAGGAGGGCAATCAGACAGGAGAGAGCACAGAGGATTGCTATCAGACAGAAGAGAGCACAGAGAAGTGCTAGACAGGAGAGAGCACAGAGGAGTACTTTCAGACAGGAGAGAGTAAGAGAAGTGCTATCAGACTGTAGAGAGCACAGAGGAGTCCTATCAGACAGGAGAGAGCACAGAGGAGTCCTATCAGACAGGAGAGAGCACAGATGAGTACTATCAGACAGAAGAGACCACAGAGGAGTGTTATCAGACAGGAGAGAGCACAGAGGAGTACTATCAGACAGGAGAGAGCATAGAGGAGTGCAATCAGACAGGAGAGAGCCTAGAGGAGTGCTTTCAGACAGAAGAGAGCACAGATGAGTGCTAGATGGGACAGAGCACAGAGGAGTACTTTCGGACAGCAGAGAGTGCAGAGGAGTGCTATCAGACAGGAGAGAGCACATAGGAGTACTAGCAGAAAGGAAAGAGCTCAGTGGAGTGCTATCTGACATGAGAGAGCACAGAGGAGTGCTATCAGACAGTAGAGAGCACAAAGGAGTGCTATCTGACAGGAGAGACCACAGAGGAGTGCACAGAGCACAGAGGAGTACTACCAGACAGGGGAGAGATCAGAGGAGTACTATCAGACAGAATAGAGCACAGAGGAGTGCTATCAGACAGGAGAGAACACAGAGGAGTACTATCAGAAAGGAAAGAGCTCAGGGGAGTGTTATCTGACATGAGAGAGCACAGAGGAGTGCTATCAGACAGGAGAGAGCACAAAGTAGTGCTATCAGACAGGAGAGACCACAGAGGAGTGCACAGAGCACAGAGGAGTGCTACCAGACAGGGGAGAGATCAGAGGAGTACTATCAGACAGAATAGAGCACAGAGGAGTGCTATCAGACAGGAGAGAACACAGAGGAGTACTATCAGACTGGAGAGAGCACAGATGAGTGCTATCAGACAGGAAAGAACACAGACAAGTGCAATCAGACAGGAGAGTACACAGAGGAGAACTATAAGACAGGAAAGATCACAGAGGAATGTTATCATACAGGATAGAGCACAGAGGAATATTATCAGATAGGAGAGAGCACTGAGGAGTACCATCAGATAGGAGAGAGCACAGAGGAGTACTATCAGACAACAGAGAGAGCACAGAGGAGTGCTGTCAGACTGTAGATAGCACAAAGGAGTCCTATCAGAAAGGAGAGAGAACAGAGGAGTGCTATCAACAGGAGAGATCACAGAGGAATGTTATCAGACAGGATTGAGCACAGAGGAATGTTATCAGACAGGAGAGAGCACAGAGGAGAACCATCAGACAGGAGAGAGCACAGAGTACTATCAGACATCAGAGAGGACAGAGGAGTACTATCAGACAGGAGAGAGCACAGAGGAGTGCTACCCGACAGGAGAGAGCACAGAGGAGTGCTATCAGACATCAGAGAGCACAGATGAGTACTAACAGACAGGAGAGAGCACAGAGGAGTACTATCAGACAGGAGAGAGCACAGAGGAGTGCACAGAGCACGGAGGAGTGATATCAGACAGGGGAGAGCAGAGAGGAGTACTATCAGACAGGATAGAGCACAAAGGAGTGTTATCAGACTGGAGAAAGCACAGAGGATTCATATCAGAAAAGAGAAAACACAGAGGAGTACTATCAGACAGGAGAGAGCACAGAGGAGTGCTATCAGACAGGAGAGAGCACAGAGAAGTACTATCAGACAGGAGAGAGCACAGAGAAGTACTATCAGACAGGAAAGAGCACAGAGGAGTACTATCACACAGGAGAGAGCACAGAGGAGTACTATCAGAAAGGAGCGAGCACAGAGGAGTCCTATTAGACAGGAGAGAGCACAGATGAGTGCTATCAGACAGGAGAGAGTAGAGAGGAATCCTATCAGACAGAAGAGACCACAGAGGAGTGCTATCAGACAGGAGAGAACACAAAGGAGTGCTATCAGACAGGAGAGACCACAGAGGAGTACTATCAGACAGGAGAGAGCACAGAGGAGTACTATCAGACAAGAGAGAGCACAGACGAGTGCTATCAGACATATGAGAGCACAGAGGAGTACTATCAGACAGGAGAGAGCACAGAGGAGTGCTATCAGACAGAAGAGAGCACAAAGGAGTGCTATCAGACAGGAGAGACCACAGAGGAGTACTATCAGACACAAAAGAGTACAGAGGAGTACTATAAGACAGGAGAGAACACAGAGGAGTACTATGAGACAGGAGAGAGCACAGAGGAGTCCAATAAGACAGGAGAGAGCACAGAGGAGTGCTATCAGACAGGAGAGAGCACAGAGGAGTGCTATCAGACAGCAGAGAGCAGAGAGGAGTGCTATCAGACAGGAGAGAGCACAGAGGAGTACTATCAGACAGAAAAGAGCACAGAGGAGTGCTATCAGACATGAGAGCGCATAGAGAAGTACTATCAGGCAGGAGAGAGCAGAGAGGAGCTTGATAGGACGGGAGAGACCACAGAGGAGTACTGTTAGACAGGAGAGAGCACAGAGGAATACTATCAGATAGGAGAGAGCACAGAGGAGTGCTATCAGACAGGAGAGAGCACAGAGGAGTGCTATCAGACAGGAGAGAGCACAAAGGAGTGCTATCGGACAGGAGAGAGCACAGAGGAGTACTATCAGACAGGAGAAAGCACAGAAGAGTGCTATCAAACAGGAGGGAGCAGAGAGGAGTGCTATCAGACAGGAGAGAGCAAAGAGGAGTGCTATCAGGCAGGAGACAGCACAGAGGAGTACTATCAGACAGGAGAGAGCAGAGAGGAGCTTGATAGGATGGGAGAGACCACAGAGGAGTACTGTTAAACAGGAGAGAGCACAGTGGAATACTATCAGATAGGAGAGAGCACAGAGGAGTGCTATCAGATAGGAGAGAACACATAGGAGTGCTATCGGACAGGAGAGAGCACAGAGGAGTACTATCAGACAGGAGAGAGCACAGAAGAGTGCTATCAGACAAAAGAGAGCACAGAGGAGTACTATCAGACAGGAGAGAGCACAGAGGAGCTTGATAGGACAGGAGAGACCACAGAGGAGTACTGTTAGACAGAAGAGAGCACAGAGGAATACTATCAGAGAGGAGAGAGAGCAGAGGATTGCTATCAGATGGGAGAGAGCACTGAGGAGTACTATCAGACAGGAGAGAGCACAGAGAAGTACTATCAGACCGGATAGAGCACAGAGGAGTGCTATCAGACAGGAGGGTGCACAAAGGAATGCTATCAGAAAGGATAGAGCAAAGAGAAGTACTATCAGACAGGAGAGAGCACAGATGAGTAATATCAGACAGGAGAGAGCACATAGGAGTACTATCAGAGTGGAGAGAGCACAGAGGAGTAGTATCAGTCAGGAGAGAGCACAAAGGATTGCTATCAGACAGGAAAGAGCACAGAGGAGTGCTATCAGACATGAGACAGCACAGAGGAGTACTATCAGACAGGAGAGAGCACAGAGGAGTGCTATCAGACAGGAGAGAGCACAGAGGAGTACTATCAGACAAGAGAAAGCACAGAGGAGCTTGATAGGACAGGAGAGAGCACAGAGGAGTACTGTTAGACAGGAGAGAGCACAGTGGAGTGCTGTCAGACAGGAGAGAGCACAGAGGAGTACTGTAAGACAGGAGAGAGCACAGAGGAGTACTATCAGGAGAGAGCACAGAGGAGTACTATCAGACAGGAGAGAGCACAGAGGAGTGCTAGCCCACCCTCACTTACTGGACTTTGTCCATGCCTGTGCTTCAGCTTGGAGAAAGCCATGATTTTCTAACCCATGATTTCCTTTAAAAGGAAATAAAATTTTCTTATGAAGTATTATTAAGAATTAGAACATATAATTTTTTTTTGAATCTGACAGTGCCCATTTAATATAAACATTTTCAACAGCAAGTTGTGGTACAGACTACATTATTATTGTCGTCAAAATTAAAGGGGTATTCCAGGAAAAAAACTTTTTTATATATATATCAACTGGCTCCAGAAAGTTAAACAGATTTGTAAATTACTTCTATTAAAAAATTTTAATCCTTTCAGTACTTATGAGCTTCTGAAGTTAAGGTTGTGCTTTTCTGTCTAAATCCTCTCTGATGACACCTGTCTTGGGAAACACCCAGTTTAGAAGAGGTTTGCTATGGGGATTTGCTTCTAAACTGGGCGTTTCCCGAGACAGGTGTCATCAGAGAGCACTTAGACAGAAAAGAACAACTCAGCTTCAGCAGCTCATAAGTACTGAAAGGATTAAGATTTTTTAAGAGAAGTAATTTGCAAATCTGTTTAACTTTCTGGAGCCAGTTGATATATAAAAAAAAAGATTCATGGAATACCCCTTTAATTTGTGCTAAAAGCATAAGAATAAGTGGAAACAGAGCCTTATGCAGTTTGATATATGATGAATTATCACATCCACAGATTAAGGACCTTGTGCACAGTCCCTTTACAGTGGCACACGGACCCCACATTTCATGTGCTGCGCACCTTTTGCCAACTTCCGTAACAATGTGTAATGTGTGGGAGCATGTCACAATCCTAACCTCTGTATACCTCTGTATAAAATTGGAATGACACAGAGGTACAGTATGGGCCTATAATACTCTATTACCACTGTATCACAGACCAATTTAATATGAATTCATAGAATGGTGACAATGTGCATAGTAACTTAAGGTGCCCATAGATTTTAGATGGACGGCAGCTATTCCTTCAGTTTCATGTTTATTACAAGGAGTTGTGAATAAACTGCTGTCTGCTACTTCTGCAAGTAAATCTTCAACACAAAAAAGGTTGAAATCCAACATTGCAACAGAGGAAAGGCCATCCGGCTCACCACAACCCCGATGTCTGCGTCCGGATCCTGCATACAGCCAGTGCAATACTTGGAACAGAATAACAAAGACAATCCAGCACTAAAGGCTCAACTCAACTGTATTGAAGTAGATGGACAGGTGTTTTTACCTGTCCATCTACTTCAATACAGCTGAGTTGAGCCTTTAGTACTGGATTGTCTTTGTTCTCAAACCTAGGAGACGATCAGACGCATTTCATGTGCACCATTCGTCATTGATGCCAATTGAAATCCACTATGCCTAAACTTTATTTCCCCTAAACATCTGCCATCAAGGCAGAGTCTGGACACTTACATATTCATTAGATAGTCGTCCAAACCCCACTTTTATCTGAAGAGTATGAGCACCTTTTGGCTGGCAATATACCTTAGATAGCTGAATGTTCATAAATATGCATGAACAGCTCAGCATACAAGGAGAGGAGAATAAGCCACTGGTAGGATGTCCCCTGGAGGGAGAGAAGGACAAGACATGTACAATGTCAACATCCCCAATCTCCCTCCCGAGGTCCCATAAATATTACATTAGTTTTTGAACCTGCAGACATCTGAGGGTCATGTAAAACTTCAGTATCATATTATTATAGTTTGTAAGGTTGAAAAAAAGACAAGAGTCCATCAAGTTCAACTTAAAACCCTACTGTGTTGATCCAGAGGAAGGCAAAAAAAAAAAAACATGAGGCCGAGGCCAGTTGTCCCATGACAGAGGAAAAATTCCTGACTCCAATATGGCGATCAGAATAAATCCCTGATCTATTCACATTGAAAAATTGGATGCCCCTGCTCATTTTGGTGGGGCCAGCCAACTCTGTAATGTGTATGGGGGACTCCCAGCTCTCCCCAACGGATGATATCAAGGGATAGGAGGGTAAGGCATGATAGATTTCAACTGCCCGTCCTACGTGCTATACAGGAGATAAACCACCACTAGAGCTGTCTGGCAGCAGTGTACCTCCCGTTCAGAAATGGGACCAAACCTCTGTATTGAAGGTGTATGGCCACCTAAAGGGTATGGCTATCTTTCTTTTATAGTAGATAGTCAAAAATAAGGTGCACCTTAAACTAGAATTGCCCAAAGCCACCACCGATGGACTCAGCTGACTGTTTGAGGTGTATGTTGGCCTCCTGACTCTTCACCAACATCAAAAGGGTTGGGCATTCTGGTTGGATGTGCACAGCACCATTTTGTTTGGGAGAAGATATGCCGCCACCAGAGCTGCTATAGAGAACACATGAACATTCGACCATGCCGAACCTTGATGTATATGGGTAAATCGGGAGATTGTCAGCTGACTGAATGTTTGGTCAAAAGTTATTTAAAAATGAATGCCACTTTAAAGTTTACATGCAATGGTCACTACAATGTAACCAGATGATACGGAAGATGAATTCCTATATCATTGATAATCAGTTTCCATTCATTGATTATCCCTAGCTGCAATCTGAATTGGGAGAAAAACCATTAGAGTGTAAACCCGAAGCCACAAGTTATCAGTTATAACAAATTAGAAAACCTTAATCTGTCACCAATGAATCTTGTAATCCGGCCGATAATCTTGTAATCTCGCTGTTCCAGGACAATTAGTCCCAAGCAGTCATTGGTCTGTTTACTGAAGAAAATGCATCTTTTGTAGAAACAAATCCTCCCGGCTTGTCTCATTTTTCCTTTATTGATGCTTCCATGATAAGAGCCGCCTCTGACACTGTGGTTTATGCCCCAGTGAGAGATAGCCTGATAGTACCTGGCCAGACACTGACAAAAACATAGAGACGGGGGCTTTCCCTTTCATCAGCTGAATTACATAACAAAGGCCAAGAAAACTCAACAGGGGAAAAAAACATCTTTACGAGACATCTAAATCAAATTGGAAGCTGTAAACTTCAGGCTTTGGTCTAGTGTATAGAGGGAAGCATCAGATAACATAGCCTTGGAAAAGCTGGATAACACCCCTGTATATTCTACATAGTTCTTAATAGAACTACAAACTATTTAGGATAGGCTGTATAGGTTCTGATAGAAACCTTAAAAAAGATCTCACATAGGGTCCATATTCACAACAAATATATTTGCTATTGAAAATTTGATCTTGGGAGCAATTGTAAGGCTGCAGCTCCGGGGAGGTAGAATTATTGTTTATATATAGGGAGTCAGTGTCTATATTGACTAGATACATACAGATGTATGTACTATACAAAAGCTTTCTCTTCCCTTACATAATTTCTCAGTTTAGAGAGTTTGGAGGCCCCCATATGCTTTAGGCCAGTGGTCTCCAGACTGTGGACCTCGAGACTACAACTACAACTCCTAGCATTCCTGGGCAGCCAGCTGGGAGTTGAAGTTGTGTAATATCTTGAGATCCACAGTTTGTGGACCACTGCTTTAGGCAGTCAGCGGTTCCCACCAAAGTTTGTAGGTTTGTCTAACTTTTTATTATAGTGTATGTTTTGATTATAGTGGGACCTTAAAGGGGTACTCCGCTGCTAGTGAGGTCACAGCCACGGCCCCTCGTGATGTCATGCCACGTCCCTCCATTCGTGGGAGAGGGTGTGACAGCCAATGTGTGAGAGTTTTTGCACCAAAATAAAGAAGAAATCCTTTTTACACTGTACTGGTGAGTGCTGTCTAGTTCTTTTTAGATGGAATTTGTACTTGGACGTTGTACTCTAAAAGGTCCAGCTCAGTGTAATGTTAGGGTGATCAACTGGGACTGTTAGCTGTATAATGCTACAAAGTATACTGCCCTGATAGCAGACTTGGTGCCGACCTCTGTGACTGCTGAATTTCTTTTTATTTTACTGCTGTTTCTGACCTTTCTTAACATTTCATGTGGCCAGAGACAATGTGCCAAAAGTCACATGGTTTCCAGGGGGCGTGGCTATGCTGCAGTGGGTGGGTGGATAGCACTACTTTTAGTAGTAAATGTCTTCCACCCTGCTATCTGCCCACACACTGCAGCATAGCCATGCCACCTGGAGACCATGTGACTTATGGCATATTGTCTCTGGCCGCATGAAATGCTGGGAAAGGTCAGAGACAGCAGTAAAATAAAAGTCTTGCACTAAAGCCAATGACTTTGAAGACCACTGGCCTAACATGTATGGGGGCCTCCTAACTCTCCATACTGAGAAATGATGTCAGGAGAGAGAAGGGTCAGGCATGGTCAGAGATAAGAGTAAAATAAAAAGACTGGCCCTACAGAACTTCTGGGTGTGAATCTGATGCATAAAAATGGGACAAAGTGGCACTTCGAGGTAATAAAGCATATTACACAGTATTATAACTTGGCATCATGGGCTCAAAGGCTGAAGAAGAAAAAAATTCTGGAATACCCCTCTGGTGGCAGATTAACTCCCTGAGAATAGAAAGACAAAGTTGGAATCCAACATGTCCAATCCTTATCAGAAGGAGAGTCGGAAGGCCCCTGTACGTATTGAACGGTAGGCTGATCCCACCAAAATCATGTGTATGGCCAGCTTTAGGGCATGACCTTTGTGTGCTATGTTGGATGCTTCTAGGAAAGAATATACCTGTACATACAAGTCTGATGGAGCATGCCATTACTTTTTACTGTCAAATTTTTATGAAATCTGAGGGGGGGGAAATTATTTTTACATATGAAATTTGAGGCATGCAGAGCACAGAAAAACCTTGTATACTTGATGGCATGATCCCTTGGGCTTAGGGATTATAAAAAAGGGTCTTGCTCTTTAAAACAGAAGTCTACACAAGTGAATTGCCAGTTATTATGAGCCTTGACCAAGATACAGAATGACTGCTGATCTTCAGGTTTCATGTGTTTCGGTAAGAGGCCAGAAAGAGTGCAGCAGACTGTGCAGAAAGCCAAGGCTGCTATTAGACCGGTGCTATGATCCCACAAGTTTAAACTGTACTTGTTGCTGTAAACTCATTTCCAGTAAAATATAAACTGTGGGTTAGATTTAGTTTCTCTATTTTCAACATGAGAGGCACAATTTCATCTACAGCATTCCTCTTCTGTCAGCTGGTATGCTTCATCGCATAGTTCTGTAGGGCTGTACCTTTATTTATTTTACAGTACTGCAAAGGTCCACCAGAAGGCTCATGGTGGTACGATACAGCTAGGAGTCTCAGATTATAGATCCATAGTACATGGACCTTATCCCGTCCAGATAGAACAGCCTTGTATAACTACTGGAAAGCTGCTTTTCCCTTCCATGTTGCCTGTGACAGATGACAGGCTCTAGGGGGACAAAGACTAACAACCATGACATTATTAATGGGATTGTCAGGCAAAACATCCCTAGCAACCAGTCTATCTCACATTACTCTAGTCTTCAGCTCAAGGCAATGGTATACACAAAACAGAAGCCATGATGATGTACCCGTTGTGGATTTGAAATGTGTTGGCATGTTTTCTACATGGCTTTTACATTGTCCACCCTTGAATTTAAAATTGAGAAATAAAGCTTGGATTTGTTGTTTAATCGGATGTTAGAGAAATATACTTTTCTTTACTTATCTGTCAATGCCTGTGGAGCGGTAACGGGAAAGGTCCACACACTGGTACTTTATTGCAAGTCCAATTTGAAGTCAGGTGAGGAGCTGATCTTTCATTGTTACCAACATGTGAGTCATTTGGGTGTCTTTATATACAAAGTAAATGTCGGCCCTATAGCAAAGATCTATTTCAGGCCCTCCATTATAGTGCCATGCTTTGATACCTCCTACTAAAGAGTTTGGTGTTAGCTTTCCTCTCCAACTCCATCCATGTCTCTTTTCAATTTACTACTCTCTTTCTTGATTACAGTGCAGTTCTTCTGGAAATGGTTGTTCTGCAGAGGATTTCAACACCTCAAGCTAGGTTCACACTACGTTCCTGCCCCGATAATAGTATCTGCCAGCATTCCACTGAAAATGGAAGACCCTAGTGATGCCGTTCAGAACGTATGCCCTATTTCAAAAGTGCAATAACCCCCACTTTTGATTCTGCTTTAAATAGTGGATACATCCTGAATGGAGTCAAAATGTGCATTATAGAAGTGAATGGGGTGTTTAGTACAGGTGATACTGATGATAACAATACTTACCAATCCTGGATCCCTTGCCCCGTAACCTTGTTCGGGCAGAAGGCTTGGTACACAGGAGGAGCTTCAGAAGCACCCTGACATCACAACTGCTGCTTTCCCAAGCCTGCTTTCAGCAGGGTCCAATGCAAAAGCTACAGAAGTGATGTCAGCATGCTCCTGAAGCTCCACCCATGCACCAAGCCTGCCGTTCAAGGAAGATAATGGGCCAACGGGACTACTGAATGGGGAAAGGTAAGTATTGTTATCATCAGTGCCAGCCTCACTAATCACCTGTACCAACAGGTCAATGTGGGTGAAACTAATGACAGTTTCCCTTTCACAGTATTTGGCGGCATCCTATTTTTGGCAGGATGCCAACAGATACAATTAACAGGGCACTAACATTGTGTGAACCAAGCCTAATAGCAAAGACATGGCCAAAACCAGCACTTGGCCCACACTCTTCATGGGCTTCATAGCAGCCAAATGACCTGCCCCAAAACTATGTATATCTTTGATATAAGGTGACTTGCCTCTAAACTTAGACTTCATAAGCATCTACACAAACCCGATACATATACCTAATAAAATTTAAAAACCCTCCCCCAAAGCAGCACAAACCTTCAAGGAGCACACTGAAATTACCCCTTTGGGCTGGGTTTGCATAAACTCTGCACCCTATGTGGTCGAGTTTGCCAGGTAGACCCACCAAAAGCATGAATGTTAAGTAATACTTCCTGATATTACTGCAGAAACATTTTGCCCCTTTAATTTAAAGCTATGTCCTCTTGTGGTAGTTTTTCTAAATATCCTCTCCTCCTTTACCGTGTTGATTCCCTTTATTTATATAAATGTTTCTATCATATTTCCTCTGTCTCTTCTTTCTTCCAAGCTATACATGTTAAGGTCCTTTAACCTTTCCTGGTAAGTTTTATCCTGCAATCCATGGCCTAGCTTGCAAGCCATGCCTTTCCACAAGCCACACCTCCTCCCACAAGCCACACCCCACCTATTTTCAGCTCTTTTCTTGTTTCAATTAAAGGTCAAAAACAAAATTTTTCCTTAAAGGAAAACTGTCACCTTGCTCCCCCCGCACTAACCAGCGGTACTGGCTGGTAGTGCGGGGGAAACTGATCAGTTTGATGCTTTCTGTGCCTGGATCCGCCATGCCGTTCGGCCGAAATCTTTGTTTTTCTGTATATGCTATTTAGGTGCTAACTGGCACAGGCGGCGTAACTGGCACTCTGATTTCAGCGCCACTCGTCCGCAGCGCCGCTCAGCTAGTCAATATTCCTCCCTCTGCATCTCCCTCTTCATTACAGAGTGGGGAGAAGAGTGAGAGGCGGAGGGAGTGGAGGAATATTGATGAGCTGGGCGGACAAGCCGCCAGATGTCAGAGTGCCAGTTACGCCGTCTGTGCCAGTTAGCACCTCATTAGCATATACAGAAAAACAAAGATTTCGGCCGAACGGCGTGGCGGATCCGGGCATGGTAGGCATCAAACTGATCAGCGTCCCCCGCACTGCCAGCCAGTACAGCTGGTTAGTGCGGGGGGAGCAATCTGACAGTTTTCCTTTAATACACAGGTACTTCTACAACAATCTCTTTATCACAGCTCCAACCCTACCTTATCTCCAGAAGTGTTGGTCCAGCTGGCAAGCCCCTCCCTTCCCAAAAGCCATGCCCCTCTCACAGGTCACGCCCCCCCAGGCCACACAGCCCACACGCAAAAGCACACCCACTTCCATTTTTAGCCTACAATCTCTTTATCATAGCTCAGCACCCCCTGAGGACTGAATATAAAGATAGAATATGAGGTCAGGATTTAAGGTCTGGCATTAGAAATGTACTATTGCATGGCTAAGGTTCGGATGAATGGCCATATAAGTAAATCATGGTTGGCGGAAATTTTCAGAATGGGAGCTGCTCATATAGAGCCAATCTTCATGCCCGCTCCTAATACTGTTCATTACCTCTTTAATAACATTATTGTAAAAATACATGTAGGTATATCACATTTGTAAACATCCAGGGTAGTGCTTTTCAATCAGAGTGCTTCCAGCTGTTGCAAAACTATAACTCCCAGGATGCCTGACCAGCCTTTGGCTGTCCGGACATGCTGGGAGTTGTAGTTTTGCAACAGCTGGAGGCACACTGGTTGGAAAATACTAGAGAGATCTCCTAAAACACAGCTAAAACAGAGTAGGTGCTAACTATAATAACTATCACTGCCCTAACACACCAGAAAATGACAGCTGAAGTCTGATAAGCTGCTATAAGAAACCCCTCCACCATTCTCTTGATGCACAATGTACATTACCTTGATAGTACCAATTTCAGTGTTTAAAGGAAAACTTTGGCGAAAGTAAACTTATCCCCTATCCACACTTATCCCCTATCCATTAGTAGCTGATCATGGGGGATCTGATGTCTGGGACCCTCCTGATTGGACCCCGGTTCTCTCAGTGAGGAGCATGTGTTGTCTACTGGTAGATGGCACGCCCTCCATTCATTTCTATGAGAGCGACGATGATACCCAGGTGCTGTACGTGGATCTTTTTGGTGCTCCCACAGAAATGACCGTCACAGTGATCATGGGGGGCAGGGGTTCCCAGTGCTCAGACACTTCACAATCAGCTACTTATCCCCTATCCTGTCGATAGGGGATATGTTTATTTTTGCTGAATTTCTCCTTTAAGTTATGATGGTTCTAAAAAACCTGACAGAAAACAATAATCTTAACCGGCTACATTTTCATTGAATCCTCTTTGGTTTAAAGACATGGACACTATAAAATCTCAAACCTTTGTGTAACAATGTAAGCCCAAGAGCCATTATATTGATTTACTCTGGACAGTGTTTAGTTCAACGAGGGGGACAGAGAGACAAAAGTTTAAAAATTCTTTCACGCTGCTGTAATAAATTCAGAACATTGCTTCCAAGTAAGAAGAAAATAGCTGGATACGGGAAACAGAAGGGGATAAAATTGTGTTTTGTTTTCCCATGTAATAGTGGATCAGAGGAAAAGTTCATTAACATTGATCATGAGTTTATGTAGTCTGGTGACAAGGGGCGGTGGGGGACACACCAAAAGTGCCCGTGTTAGTAGAGATACTGGTACTGGAAACACTAGCTGATAATAAAGTGGACTCTTACTTCAATAAAAAGTTCTGCAAATTACTCTTATTTATATCCCAGAAGAGTACTAGGCGTTGCTAAACTTTGTGGAAGAGGAAAAGCAACAATGCCAATTACTACCTTATATCCTGACCTTATATCTCGTCTTTATATGACATCCTTATATCTCAACCTCATATTCCAACCTCATATTTCATCCTCATATCCCATCCTCATATCTTGTCAATATATCCCATCCTCACATTATGACCTCACAATCCAACCTCATATCCTAAATTCATATCCCATCCTCATATCCCAACCTCATATCCTGACCTCATATCCCGCCCACATATTACCAACCTTATATCCCATCCTCATATCCCAACCTCATATTCTGTCCTCATATCCGTTTCTCATACCCCCTCCTCATATCCTGTTGCTATATCTTGTCCTCCTATTCCTTCTTCATATCTTAACCTCATAGCCCATCCTCATATCCTGACCTTATACCCCATCCTCATATCCCTTACTCATATTACATCATCATATCCTGTCCTAATGTCCCATTCTCATATGCCGTCCTTATACCCCATCCTCATATCACATCCTTATATCCCGTCCTCACATCCTGACCTCATATCACATCCTTATATCCCGTCCTCATATCCTGACCTCATATCACATCCTTATATCCCGTCCTCATATCCTGATCTCATATCACATCCTTATATCCCGTCCTCATATCCTGATCTCATATCACATCCTTATATCCCGTCCTCATATCCTGATCTCATATCACATCCTTATATCCCGTCCTCATATCCTGATCTCATATCACATCCTTATATCCCGTCCTCATATCCTGATCTCATAGCCGTCCTCATATCCCAATGTCATATCCTGTCCTTGTATCACATCCTCATATCCTAAGTTGTTTGAAAGGTCCCAGACAATCTCTGCAACCTGACAGTAGACTTGCACAGGCCTTCAGTCAAAAAACCCCACCCTTGCAAATAGGTAAATTTTTACTCTATATTTTAGTTGAAATATAAGTAACATGTAGACCATGTTTCATCGAAATATCTCCAGCCATTTGAGTTATGCTGAAACATACATACCTACATACAAACAAACATTGCGTTATATATATGTATATATACTGTATATATACACAATGGGGGAGATTTATCAAAACCTGTGCAAAGGAAAACTTACCCAGTTGCCCATAGCAACCAATCAGATCTCTTCTTTCATTTTGCAGAGGCCTTGTTAAAAATGAAAGAAGAGATCTGATTGGTTGCTATGGGCAACTGGGCAAGTTTTCCTCTGGACAGGTTTTGATAAATCTCCCCTAATATGTTTTCATTCCCACATTTGTTAAGATCTCTGTTTGCAATCACTGAAGATATATATGAAATAAGCTGATAATATATGCCACAATTGTATCCAGTCTAGGTATCTATCCCAACATAAACAGCCTGGACTCCAGACTGATACATCTTTTGCTCAATGAAACATTGTAACAAAGTGTCAGCACGGTCAAGGTATATGTTCTCACAAATAGATGAGTTCCTATTGTGTATTGTGTGCACTGAATGTAACTGTAGCAAAATTTCTGTTTGCAGAATAAGGTCTGTAGGGTTTTCCGTTTTGTTAGATTAATATAAGATGCAAAGTAGAGATGAGCGAATTTACAGTGATTCAATTTGTCACAAACTTCTCGGCTCGGCAGTTGCTGACTTTATCCTGCATAAATTAGTTCAGCTTTCAGGTGATCCGGTGGGCTGGAGACTCTCTCCTAGGACTGTGTCCACCTTTTCCAGCCCACCGGAGCACCTGAAAGCTGAACTCATTTATGCAGGATAAAGTAAGCAACCGCCGAGCAGAGAAGTACATGACGAATAGAATTGCTGTAACTTCGCTCATCTCTAATGCAAAGTATAAGAACATTATACTGTGACTACGCATTCTAGCCTTACATCTACTTCCAGGTTTGTGAACATAGAATGTCATGCATAAGACAATGCACATTGCTCCTATACAATAACCATAATATGCCTACAGTGGCCACGCTTACCAGAACTTGGTTACTAGGAACTTCAGCAAGCAGGAATATATTTCAGACCGAACAGTGATACAATTGATTTTATAGCCATGCTATATAAGTTCAATATTGTGTCTGGAAACACAGATACAAAAAAGGCAAGCAGTGGTCAAGGTGAAGCTGGGGTTAACGTCAGGCACAAAAATAAGAACAACTAATTTGGAAAAAAAATTGGCATAAAAGACTCGGCAAGTGAAGTGTATTTCTCCTGACCAGGACAGCATATTATGTGTCAGATGGGTCTTAAAACAGTCTGTAATAAAATAGGCAAATGGTTTACTCGGTAGTTTGTCTTTCAATGCTTTCAATAATCATTATTGGCCCATGTCAATCATTAGTGTCCCCTCATCTCTCCCTCTGTCACAGGAAGAGATGAGGAGGCAGTAATGACTGTGACACAGGGAGAGATGAGCGAACAGTAATGACTGTGACACAGGGAGGTATCAGGGGACACTAATGACTGTGACACAGAAAGAGATGAGGGGACAGTAATGACTGTGACACAGGGAGAGATGAGCGAACAGTAATGACTGTGACACAGGGAGGTATCAGGGGACACTAATGACTGTGACACAGGAAGAGATGAGGGGACAGTAATGACTGTGACACAGGGAGAGATGAGTGAACAGTAATGACTGTGACACAGGGAGGTATCAGGGGACACTAATGACTGTGACACAGGAAGAGATGAGGGGACAGTAATGACTGTGACACAGGGAGAGATGAGTGAACAGTAATGACTGTGACACAGAGAGACATGAGCGAAAAAGTAATGACTGTGACACAGAGAGAGATGAGGGGGCAGTAATGACTGTGACACAGGGAAAGATGAAGGGATAGTAATGACTGTGACACAGGAAGAGATGAGGAGACACTAATGACTGTGGCACAGGGAGAGATAAGGGGACACTAATAACTATGACACAAGAAGAGATGAGGGGACACTAGTGACTGTGACACTGGGAGAGATGAGAGGACAGTAATGGCTGTTTCACATTTACTAGTGTCCCCTCATCTCTCCCGGTGTCACAGTCATTAGTGTCCCCTCATCTCTCCCGGTGTCACAGTCATTAGTTTCCCCTCATCTCTTCCTGTGTTACAGTCATTAGTGTCCCCTCATCACTTCCTGTGTTACAGTCATTAGTGTCCCCTCATCACTTCCTGTGTTAGTCATTAGTGTCTCCTCATCTCTCCCTGTGTCATAGTCATAAGCGTGCCCCATCTCTTCCTGTCTCTTAATCTGAATACAGAGAATCCGACTATTGGTAGGTAAAATGAAGAATTCGTCTCCGTGCTCCTAACCTGGTTAATATATGCTATAATGCTGAAACAATGAAAACAGTAAATAAAGTATGAAAAACATCTGGACATGTCTGCGAATTCTTCATTTTACTTACCAATAGTCAGATTATCTGTATAGATTAAAAGTTGATTATCAAGAGCAAGGTTGAGCGCTGTAGACAGAGAGACTCAGCTGTAAGGCTATTCTAATCTAAATTGTATCCGTGTTCATATTCCCATCTCTTTCTGTGTCATAGGCATTAGTGTCCCCTCATCTCTCCCTGTGTCACAGTCATTACCGTCCTCTCATTTCTCCTTGTGTCACAGTCTTTAGTGTCCCCTTTTCTCTCCCTGTGTCACAGTCTTTAGTGTCCCCTCATCTCTCCCTGTGTCACAGTCATAAGTGTCCCCTCATCTCTCCCTGTGTCACAGTCATTACTGTCCCCTCATCTCTCCCTGTGTCACAGTCATTACTGTCCCCTCATCTCTCCCTGTGTCACAGTCATTACTGTCCCCTCATCTCTTCTGTTTTTCACAGTCATTAATGTTCCCTTATCTCTCCCTATGTGTCATAGTCATTAGTGTCCCTTTATCTCTCCCTGTGTGTCACAATCTTTAGTGTTCCCTGATCTCTCGTATGTGTCTCAGCCATTAGTCTCCTCTCATCTTTACAAAAAAGAAGACTGTTTTGCTTACCTACGCCTCTTGTGTGTGGCGTCCATATTTCACCTGTTCTGTTTTACCTGCCCGAAGATTATAGAAGTCTTGAGCACCTTATTTGGTGAGTGCATCTTCATTCTATTCTACGTAGTAAAACAGTTGAGTTGTCTATGTAACACAGGACCAGACAGGTTCTCCAGAGAGAGATACTCTTTGTAACAGCTCTCCACTCTGGATAAGAGATGAGAATCCTATAAAGGGGACTCCAATCTATTACCTAAGAATCCTCCAATAGGGTGTATTAAAATGGGTTCTGTAAACTGGACATAAAAAGCTTTTTAAAAAAAAATCTAAATAACGAATGTTCAAAAAAACGAGTTTGAATAAAAAATAAAAAAGCATATAAAATACACCAAAACCCAACCTTAACATTAATAGGAATCCGTATTTCAAGGTTATATAACTATAATACTATAACCAATATAATATATAGAAGGCTGGTTAACGCTGCAAGTTAATTTGACATACGAGTCCGTAGCTTTCCATGGAATAAAAGTCGTAACAGCACAGAATGAATCAATTCTTTATTTTTAAGCAATTGTCCACTTATTAACCACGTCCCCAAATCACACAAAGAGATAGCAGATAGGGACGTGCGGCTTTGATGTGGGATATATCACATGTAACCGAGGGGACCCTAATTCATGAATCACATTCTGTGGTTTCCTCCAGATTTGACGGATCACTTTTACACAGAGGTCAGCCTCATGTGTCCAGCTGTACTGACTGATCACTGGCCGACAACATCACTTTCAAATTAATAATGTCAGCCGCCACCTCCTCTGTGAACTCAGAGCTTCATTTGTAAACTAGTGCGATGAAAAGGGGAATTAATCTAAAACAGAGCGCCCATCTTTACCGACCTCCAGCCATGGCACATAGGGTGACACTTATGAAAAACTGGTTGAAAGGACAAAGGTGCTACAGATCTAGCAGCCAATCAGATGCGGTTATTTTGCAAGTAGAGAACATGAATCAAATGTTTAACTGGGTTTGGATGACATACACATCCCCCAATACAGGGGCAGACATATTGCCAGTGCAGCCGGTTCAGATGGACAGGGCCCCAGCGTGTGAGGGGGCTTTCCAGGGCTGGCTCTACCATGGGACCCGTTGGGACCATTGGTACCATGCGGCACTTTTCAAGGGCAGCACTTTGCTGCTACTTTTTTTATTGTGCCTAGTAGGGCCAGCCCTGCCGCAGAACTGCTCATTGTTCTAAAGCGGCCGCAGTGCATAATAGCGCAGCAGGCACTTTAGACATTAAGTCTGCAGCTGGCCGACTCGGGTCTGACGAGGGATGTCATGCAAGTGTGTGTGTGTGTGTGTGTATGTGTGTTGGGATGGGGGGCTATGCTACCTAATGTGGGGAATCTATGCTACCTATTGTGGGGAATCTATGCTACCTAATGTGGGAAATCTTTGCTACCTAATGTGGGGAAACTATGCTACCTAATGTAGGGTAACAGCTGCTGCCTAATGTGGGGAAACTATACTACCTAATGTGGGGGAGCTGCTGCCTACCTAATGCTGCAGATTAATGTGAGTTGCAGTGCAATTTTATGGCATAGTACTTTATCTTTTTTTACTTTTTTATTATTTTTTGGGGGGGGAGGGGCAGGCACATTCTTTGCACAGTGGTCCTCTGCTGTCTGTATCCGCCGCCCCTGCCCCAATACATCATTATTAAAGAAATGGCCCTTTAGTTATCAAAACATTTTAAATGTGCAACAACATGCATTACAATAATAAAAAAAAAAATATTAAAGCAAAATAAAAGTTTTATGTAACAATTTGTTACTTTGGTGGTCAATTCTTAATCCTAAAACCGTATTCTAAGTTATAACACTTTTTCCTGGTCCCTTTCCACATTTAAGTATCAGATCTGGAGAGCAGGCCCCAGAGTCTTTGTTTCTAATGGATCGGAGAGTCAGGCATTCACGCCAAAGCTTCATTTATTGTCTATGGAGCTGCCATCTTTGGCACCTCCATAGAAACAAAGCTCTGTTAAAAACAAAGACTTGAGGTCCCAGCTATCAGACTCATATCCTGTGGAATACCTCTGAATACCCCTTTAAGGTGTCCATACACATTAGATTAAAGTTGATTAAATTGGACGATTTTACTTAAAATAAAATAAAAATTTAATTAAAAATAGCAATGATTGGTAAGTTTAGCCCATTTTGTCATATTAGTTTTCCATGGTCACACAGTTCAACGTGGTGCAGTCTTTTGAGGCATCGATCTGAAAAGTATAAATGGGAGGACATCTAGAACTCTGTACCAGTTGCAAAACATTACACCAAGTGATCACCATCATCCTATTAACTTGGTATCCTTAAGGGATTATGACATAATGCAGATTGAGGAACTTTACACAATGCTTTCTGGGTACAGTGAGGACCATAAAAGGAGATAAAAAAAAAAAAAAAAAGGCACGAGCAAGTTTAACTAGTGAGGTTAATGTCTAGCCTTCACTGAGAGATGGGCTCATAGAGATAGGAGTGACAGGACTAAGCCTTCACGAAGGTTAACAAAGGTTCAGCAGGTCAGAACAAGGCCATTTTATCAGTCATGTCAGGCTCAGGCTGTTTTAATGCAGATAAGTCATTTTCTTCCCCAGGATGATTCGGTTCATTCATTTTAGGATTATGAGTAAATATGTACATGTTTAGTTTGGGTGCAATGGATTTAGTAACTTTTTTCTTCCATTTGTCTTTACTGTTAGGTACTCGATATTCAGGTTGTTTACCCTACTCAGGTTCTCGAGTAGAGTGATTTTTGTTCAACTAAAGATTTCTTAAATTGCAATAATTCAACCAAAGTTGTCACCAGCCCTTAATGGTCCAGCTCTGTAACATTTGCCCATACCCATTGGACAAGGTATCTAGTGTGTAGAAAAGGGAAACATACATAGAACGTTTCATGGAGATCACAGCTTTATTGTAACACATGGAATTCATATATACAGAAATTTACAAAGGTGCAATATTGCCCAATAATAAATGCACAAGGCTTTTAATACAATTTATATATCTACATACTTTATGGGCAGGCGCCCACTTTTGAGTGCTCGGAAGTTATTATGGACACATTATAAATAACTATAGGACTGTACAAATTAAATATAAAATAAGTGAATTTATAAAAGCAGCTATATACATTAAGATACTATATATATATATATAATTTTGTGCCTTTACATAAATGATTCTGCTATTAAACTGTGCTTTGAAATGGTCTGAACTGTGTGGGAAGATTGTCCGCTGGATAGACAATGGGACCAGTCTTCATGGTCGGTGGCCCATTTAGAAGATCCCAGTCACAATTTCGGCACAGCTCGATGATGAAAGTCTTAAGGAGTATATTGGCAAACTCTTTGCCCACACAGTTCCTTACACCTCCTCCAAATGGAATGAAATTGAATCTGGAGGAGTCTTCAGGGAATGGAGTTAAGAAACGGTCAGGGTTGAACTCATCTTTGTTTGGAAAAATGTCAGCAACATCATGAGTGTCGGCAATACTGTATATGACATTCCACCCCTTTGGAATCTGATAGCCCTTAAAAAGGAAGAAGAAAAGAAATGCATAAATACCAAGGCAAGGTAATGCAGGTAATAACACTACATAGGTGTGACATGCAGCACTGGCCAGGATGCTATAAAACAGTAAAAGAGGTCTGCAATTAGGGTCACCATGAGCCAAGTGACAGGCATGAAATTGCCTGCAAGTTGTCTGATGTTCTGTTCACTGCTGTAAAGGACCTTGTGAACTTAGCAGAGTTAGATCAAAGGGTCCTGCACTCTCTACATTCAGGAGAACATGCAATAAAGCCAACAGCCACCTCCTACAATAGCTGTAGTAAATACTAGACCTCAAATAAATTCAGGTTCCCTTTGTAGGTCTGTCAAAAGAAACAAGTATGCGGGCAGGAGACACATGCCCTTCTCAATTCATATGAAGGTTGCATCCAGCATTTCGTACTTCCTAGCCAAGTTAAAAGTCTGCTATCCAACAGGCAAGACAGCGAGTGCACTTTTTAAGCATTTATCCAATTTCTTACTCAGAAATCTGAAGTTCTGATACAAGTTTTGTGAATGCAGTGTACATAAGAGTTCCATGTAGTTTTGAAAAGTGACCACAATAGAAGTCTACATATCTATGAAGGCTTGAAAAAACATTTGTATTAGCCCAATTGACATGTATATGTATATAGACTTACATTTAGGACAAAAGTCTTCAAAGCAACTCGAAAGCCTCCGGGAACTGGTGGAACAAGGCGAAGGGTTTCCTTCAGGACACAACCAGTGTATTTAAGCTGCTGTAATACATCCAGAGTCAAAGCTTTCTTTTCATCAGGATTACTAGATAAGAGACCCTAGAAATAAGAGAACAAACCCTTAGTGGAAAGTGCAATAAATCTTTCTATTTGTAGCATTTTTGGCAAATCAGACTCTGAGACCACCATCAACTTTAGAACATAGGAGCAAGGTCATGAAATCTTACCTTAGAGTCAAGCTCTTGACGAACTTTCTGCACAACCTCCTTATGAAGGCCAAGAAACGTTATAAGAGATGTGGCAGCACTCGCCGTGGTCCCATGGCCACCAAATAGCAGTTCAGTTGCAGATTCTTTCAGTGCCTGAAGAAACAATGGCAAAGCGTAAGGCTTTAAAAATACACACTTGTTTTAGGAGAGTTTCCATTTTAACTATTTTGTGATTGCTGCAGTCCACAGGAGCACACCAAGCTTCATGCAACTCAATATGCTGCTCTGGACAGCATTTGTGGCACAATAGGTAAAACTGGAAAAAGCGTGTGTGTGGGTGTGTCATTTTAGATGTACAAGGATTTGGGTACATACCTGCAAGTTCACAGGTTCTCCGGCCCTCCGGCTATGGTCAATCAGCAACTGTAAGGCATCTTTACAAGTCCCCTCTGGTTCCTTCTGCAACTTTTCTTTAATGTTTTCTTCAATTTTAGCATGAATTATATTTCTTGCCCTCAAGCCCTAAAACAATGCAAAGACAAAGTTCCATTATAATCTTTTAGAAGAGCATTCTTAAAATGAAAAAAAAATAATAATCCACAGATCATATAGAAATGTGAGAGGTGGTTTGAACACTTACCTTGTAGAGGCCACTAAATGGAACATCAATGGGAAGAGAGAAGAGATTCCTGATCATTTCCTCAAAAGCTTCCACCAATGGTTGTTCGTGCGTCGGGTCCATTTGTTCGGGCTCAAATCCCAGAAGCAGTCTCATGGCTATACGAAACATGAGGCGCTTGACGGCGGGGTACACTAGCACACAGGAATCGTTCTGCATCCAAAGATGAATGGCATTGCTCATCTCTTCCTCCATGACTGGCAAATAGTTCTCCAAAGCTTCCCTGGAGAAGGCTTGCATGATGACCTAAGACAGGGGAAGAGACTTCTATTACTACCCAGCTTGTCTTCATATGACAACATTACAGTATGTTAATAGATTTCATTAATATGAGGTTAAAAGGTTGCTGCATATCTAAGTAATCCTTGTTGGCAAATGAGTTACCCCCCCTGGGGAAGGGATTAGCGCCCCCTCCCTGTCCCAAGCTTAATGCACTAAATGGATTAATCAGAACCACCCAGAGTGCAGCACTAAGACCCCAGTTCCATCCCATACAAATCTATCACCATTAACATGTTGACCCAGGAGCTACAGGTTATTTGCAGATCACAAACTGGACATAGGATGGCGCTGCTGCCTCACACATTAACTGCCTGGCAAAACAGGAGATCTCACATGCGCTTTTACGCACGAGAAACGCATGGGTCAGGCTGCACTCACCTTCTTCATGTGCTTGTGCTGGCTGTCATGCAGATTGGAGAGACATCCGGAGCCCAGGATGGTACGGACAGAGGCCGGCCAGTGCACGGACACCAGCTTGTGCTCCCCAAGGAGGATTTGCCGCACGTTTTCCGAGCCCATGATGCGCACGGTTGGAGTTCCAAACAGATGCGTCTTGTAGATGTGCCCGTACTTTCTGCGCTTTAGTTGAAGGAATTTTCGTCTCTGCAAACAAAACGGAAAGCGAACGTTAAACGGTTGACTAGATTTCATTCAAAGTTCAATTTAATATAAACCAATCAGCGTTAGGACGGTTGAGCAGTTGTTTACAAATACGCAGCGTTAGGACAGTTGAGCAGTTGTTTACAAATACATTGCTTTTGTAAACTAAACAGCGTTTATAGCAGAAGAAGCCGTTACAATAGTCTGCTATAGAGCCGGAGCGCAGCGCAGGTGCACAGTGTGCAGCATCCACACACAGGACAGTCTCTAGCCAATCTGCCAAGGAACGCACTTACCTGGAGCACCATCTGCAGGGTTTCTCCAAAGAAAGGAAGCCCCATCGTGCCAGGGGGCAGCGGGTTCTGGCAGCCAGTGTCCCTACAGCTGTAGCAGTACAGTTCCCACAATTTGACAGTAGTGAGAAGCAGAAGGACTGGCAGCACCAGGGTGCACAGGGCACTAATGACAAGGGTGAACAGCTCCATAGTGGTCAGTGCTGGGCGCCCCTACATACTGCTCTCAGCCCCCAGTGTCGCCCTTATATAGCAGCTCCAGGTCTGCCCCCTTTTTTTTTTTTTTTCTTACCTTGCTCAGATAAATTAGTTCACACAAAGTTCATCTTTAATTGCAGATTGTAGCATCAGAGCAGGGCCCCTCCCCCGGGGACAAGGCGCACCAAAAATCTTTAACCATTTGGATTCTTTTTTTTTTCCCACCTCCAGAGCTTCACACAGTCGGCAGCTTTTGCTTTGAAAAGGTGTTAATTTCCCAAGCACAATGTCCAGTCCCTTAGAGCTATGCAAGTCAATGGTCCATTTAATAGAAGGGTGTGTGCTATTTACTTTTCTAATGCATCCTGGACTGAGGGGCTTAATCCCAATAGAAAGAGAGAGCTGGACATCCAGGCACAGGGTGAAGATGCAGAGCAATGTTCCCTCTATAGTGATGTTTCCCTATCCAGGGTGCCTCCAGCTGTTGCAAAACTACAACTCCCAGGATGCCCGGACAGCCTCCGGCTGTCCGGGCAATCTGGGAGTTGTAGTTTTGCAACAGCTGGAGGCACCCTGGTTGGGAAACACTGCTATATAGGCATAGCATTGCTGAGGTTACATTAGAGAAATGTTACTTCAACCTGTGGCTTTCCAGCTGTTACAAGACTACAACTCCCATCATTCCCTGACAACTGGAGAGCCACAGGTAGAGAAAGAGTTCATTAGAGCAATCTATTCTCCTTATAACCCTAGGATCAATATATGAACCTGCTCAAGGGCTATTTAGGGAAAGCAATTGCCAATAAGTGATCACCAAATAGAAAGAGAGAGCTGGACATCCAGGCACAGGGTGAAGATACAGAGCAATGTTCCTTCTATAGCAATGTTTCCCTATCCAGGGTGTAGTTTTGCAACAGCTGAAGGCACCCTGGTTGGGAAACACTGCTATATAGGCATAGCATTACTGAGGTTACATTAGAGAAATGTTCCTCCAACCTGTGGCTTTCCAGCTCTTACAGGACTACAATTCCCATCATTCTCTGAGAGCTGGAGACACCCTGGTTGGGAAACACTGCTATATAGGCATAGAATTACTGAGGTTACATTAGAGAAATGTTCCTCCAACCTGTGGCTTTCCAGCTCTTACAAGACTACAATTCCCATCATTCCCTGAGAGCTGGAGGCACCCTGGGAGAGAACTGGACATCCAGGCACAGGGTGAAGATATAGAGCAATGTTCCCTCTATAGTGATGTTTCCCTATCCAGGGTGCCTCCAGCTGTTGCAAAACTACAACTCCCAGGATGCCCTTATTGTTATTACTGTCCGGACAACCTGGGAGTTGTAGTTTTGCTACAGCTGGAGGCACCCTGGTTGGGAAACACTGCTATATAGGCATAGCATTGCTGAGGTTACATTAGAGAAATGTTTCTCCAACCTGTGGCTTTCCAGCTGTTACAAGACTACAACTCCCATCATTCCCTGACAGCTGGAGAGCCACAGGTAGAGAAGAGTTCATTAGAGCAATCTATTCTCCTTATAACCCTTATAGGATCAATATATGAACCTGCTCAAGGGCTGTTTAGGGAAAGCAATTGCCAATAAGTGATCACCAATTTGCAATACTATATTAGTCCATTTGTTTTGACTTCCGTTTATACCCAGTGAAAGGACAATAAGGAACTGGAGATCATGAAGTCATTTGTATAAATGACAATAATTTTGTCGTTACTCACTGGTTCATATAACCTGTTCACACAAAGCGATTACTTTGGTGGATTTTATGCACCTATACCGAGAATCACAGATGATGTACCAGGTAGTCCAGAGCTTGATGTTATCTTTAGGTGTAAACATGCCAATTCCTACCAGGATCCCCAAATTGCCTACTTGCCAATTTGCTAATATATATATATATATATATATATATATATATATATATATATATATATATATATGTATATATATATATATATGGGGTCTATTCACACGTACAATATCATGCATATATTTGATGCTGTGTTTAATGATTTAGTTTACACTGAACTCTGCAGTTTCAAATCCTGCGCATCAAATCTGCATAAGATACTGTACGTGTGAATATACCCTATAACTGCAAAAATTTAGAATTTTGTGTGTGGTGCACAACCTAATTTTGGAATTTTTTAGGCTAAGTTTCTACTAGTTTTATTTTGTTGAGGGGTTTTGGGGGGGGGGAACGCCAAGAAAAATGCCAATTTTGTCGCATTGGTGTTTTTTCAGCTAAGAAACGCTGTGGCCAGATGTTAGCTGTAAATCAATGAGAAATCGCAAAATTCTTATTCCACTTGGCGTTTTTCACTTTGGCGTTTTTTTTTTTTTTATCCTTTTGGTGTTTTTTCACTCTTTTTTGGCGTTTTTCAGCTCCTTGGCAGTTTTCCAAAAACGCAGCATATTGAGCCACTAGCGATTTTTTTGTCAAAATCGTGGCATTTTTCTCCCATAGAAGGTAATGGGAGTGAAAAAACGGCAAAAAAAAAACCATATGTGGGTTTTAACTTTGGCGTTTTTTCAGGCAGTTTTTATTCTTTTTTGGACGTTAGTGATCCAAAAAAGTGAAGGTATCTCCCTTTTTTAATAATATTTCATAGGGTAAAAATAGTACAGTAGTGAAGGAAAAAATTGTATCTAACGAAATGTATCTTTTTTATTACAACATTTTTATAAATTTTTAAAACAGGGATCAATATATGTGGGCGGGCGGGCAGGCGGAGTGTGTTTTTCACTTTTTTTCTTTCTTTTTTACATTTTTTCAGGTAATACTACTACTCCCAGCATGGAATACACTGTTCCATGATGGGAGTAGTAGTACCTGTACTAATTGACAGATCGCCCATTGCGATCCTTCTGTATAATGTATAGATGCGGCGGCTGCTCTTCACTGGTCCCCTGCACTGACGTATATATACACCTATTCATATTTCCCACAGAGAGCTGTGATTGGCCACATGGTTCCAGCCAATCACAGCTCTCTGTGGGAAATAGGAATATGTTTATATATATATACGTCAGTGCAGAAGACCATAGAAGAGCGCCCGGCCGCATCTATACATTATACAGGAGGATCACAGCGGGTGTCAGGAGTGACATCCGCTGTGGTCTTTCATTAACTGCAGGTACTACTACTCCCAACATGGAGCACACTCTGCTCCGTACTGGGAGCTGTAGTACCTGCATTAATAGACAGATCGCAACAGGTGTCAGAAGTTACACTCGCTGCGATCTGTCTATTAATGCAGGTACTACAGCTCCCAGCATGGAGCAGAGTGTGCTCCATGTTGGGAGTAGTAGTACCTGCAGGTAAGAACAGATCACAGCGGGTATCACTACTGACACCCGCTGTGATCGTCCTATCTAATGCAGAGATGGAGCAGCTGTACCATCTCCGCACTATACTCCGGCCACTCACTCATTCATATTTTCCTCAGAGCTGTGATTGGCTGCAACCATCCGGCCAATCACCACTCTGGGCGGAAAATATGAATGAGTGATGTTCTATTCACATCACTGGCCGGCCCAGAGTACAGAGCAGAGATGCAAGCGCTGTATAGAGCAGGTCTCTCTGCCATATTATGGACGATTGCATTGGGTGTCACGACTGACACCCGAGGCGATATGTACATTAGTACAGTCTGTTCCATGCTGGGAGTAGTAGTACTACCTAAAAAATTTAAAAAATAGAGAAAAAAAAGTGAAACACACACACTTTATTAACAATTTAAAAAAATGTTGTTATATAATATACATTTCATTAAATAAAAAAATTTTCATCACTACTGCATCCTTTTTTTATTTTTTATTTTTTTTTTGGTACCCAACTAATTTTGGGTTAAAAAAAAACCTCCAAGCTGCAATTTCCACACAAATGAAAAAACGCCAGACGCAGGAAATTGCACTGCCGTTTTTTCTTGCGTTTTTTCTTGCATTTTTTTTTTCCAAACCAAAAAACGCAGGACAAAAAACAAGTAGAAACTTATCCTTAATGAAACCCGAAGTGGATACAAAACACAAAAAA
Source organism: Hyla sarda (assembly GCF_029499605.1). NCBI lineage: Eukaryota > Metazoa > Chordata > Amphibia > Anura > Hylidae > Hyla > Hyla sarda. Next base: position 66,442,563 of record NC_079195.1, on the reverse strand, counting down.
AAGTTGCAAATATTTCTATTATAGTTTTTCTCTGTGTTAGTTTCACTCCTGGCTTTTGCTGAAAATACTAAATACATATTATGTGGAAACATAGCCTTAGAGCCCTATTAAATGGCCCGAGCCCATCTGTAAATGAGTACCCATCTAGAAGATCGGCGCTCATTTACACAGCCTATCACAAGGCTCGAGCGACGCTGCACAAACTATCGCTGGATTGGCTGTGATCAGTCATTGGCAGCACTTCTCCTATTAGATGAATGATGATTTATTTGACGGGTCAAGATGACCCAATCAGCTGATCACTGGCCCTATTAAACAGGGCAAGACCGTCCAGTTTGGCAGAAAATCAGCCCCTGTAATATGGCCCTTAGCCTCTATCCTATTCTATGCGTACAGGGTGCCTAGTATATTCATGTATAAATTAGATTTGTGCTCGCCGAATAGCCACAGAGGTGCCCAGAAGCCTCATTGTGAGGCAATGAAAATCCTAAAATATGCAAAATCCAGCATTACGGTGCGTTCACACTGAGTAATGTGAACAGAATCACCGCTTGCAGAATTCTGTGAGTGGATATTCCATCTGGTGGCCACTGCCGAAATACTACGGTGGTAGGACTGCGCTGCCCTGTATGTCACCATTAACAAAAATGAAGGGCTTGCGGACCTCCGCGCAAAGAATGAATATGTTCTTTCTTTGAGCGGATAAATTTCAGCGGCGGAATTGTCTGCCGTTGAAATTTCTCAGTGAAAACAGGTCTCACGGAAGACCCATTCACACTGATGTTAATGTGCACTGCACGTAATTCCGCGGGAATCACGCGGTGTGAACATACCCTTACTCTGTATCAAAATCCACACATTTATCATCTCGGTCACTTAAAAACTTGGTCAGCATAAAATGGTCATCAAATGGTCACGCGTTTCCATCCTTTATGTAAAAAGTTTATATGGGTCTTTGAGATTAATGTTCTCATATACACTTTGGGAAAGAACGTAGTGTAGAATGTGAGCACATTTGGTATGTTTATGTGAACTTTATATTAATGCAGACTCCCTGTTCTATGGGAGATAATACAAATAAAGTATTGGATTTCAATACAGAGGAGTGCTGGACTTTGTGGCCCAGATTTATCAAAGAATGTCTACGGTAGAGGTATTTTCCCACGTTTATTTGGGTGGTGGGTTTGACTAGCATGTATCTTATTTATCAAAAAGGTGCAGCAGGATGATGGATTTTGCGCAGCTCTGCTGTGGTGGGAAAAGCTCTACCACATACACTTTTTTTTAGACGCTTGTGAGGGAGGGAAGTAGACACTTTCCCGGGTCCTGAATTTGGCAGGTTAGGTGTTTTTACTTCATTTCACATGGTGATGCCGGGACATTTTTACCTGCATTTAGACGCTACAGTCAAATTTGATTGCGGTGTCTAAGGGGTTAAAGCCGGGCATCACTGTGATGAGGGATATCTGGCATTAGAGATGGGTCCTGGTGGCAGATAGCCGCCAGCACCACCCAGCTATGACCTGCACTCAGCTCCTGATTGCATGTCATAGAAGGGGAGTGGGACGCTGTAGTCTGCAAGAGGTTAAAGGTTGAATTGTGGAAGGTAGAAGTGATTCTCACGCCTACTGGTAGGTGATGTAGCTTTGCGCCTAAAAAAGTACCTTTGCGCACAAAATAGCGACTTTTGACAAAAGTCGCAAATGATAAATTCGTGACCGCTGCATGGTCAAAAAGAAAAGGTTCTACGGGTAGACAAAAAGAGTGAAACTGTCCATATGAAAAGACGCATAAAAGTTGCTAAATTTGCTTCTTTCGCCCGAACTGCGGCAAAACATAGACAAAAAAATAAAAAGCTCTAAAAGCAATGATAAATCTCCCTCTGTATGTCTGTATAATCTTGATGGGAGATTTATCAAAACCTGTGCAGAGGAAAACTTGACCATAGCAACCAATCAGATCGCTTCTTTCATTTTTCACAGGCCTTCCTAAAAATGAAAGAAGCAAGCTGATTGGTTGCTATGGGCAACTGGGCAAGTTTTGATAAATCTCCCCCTTGGTCTTTAATAAAGACTCTTCTATAGAGGATATGGTGACATATTTTTAAGTTCTATTACATACTAAGCATGCCGACCATCTTTTATAGCCTTTTCTCAGACATCCGCTCCTCTAAAAGACCATTTTCAATGCAATGTTAGGCTGGGTCCACACTACGTTTTCTCCCATACGGGAGCGCATACGGCAGGGGGGAGCTAAAAGCTCGCGCTCCCGTATGTGACCGTATGCGCTCCCGTATGCCATTCACTTCAATGAGCCGACCGGAGTGAAACGTTCGGTCCGGTCGGCTCATTTTTGCGCCGTATGCGCTTTTACAACCGGACCTAAAACCGTGGTTGACCACAGTTTTAGGTCCGGTTGTAAAAGCGCATACGGCGCAAAAATGAGCCGACCGGACCGAACGTTTCACTCCGGTCGGCTCATTGAAGTGAATGGCATACGGGAGCGCATACGGTCACATACGGGAGCGCGAGCTTTTAGCTCCCTCCTGCCGTATGCGCTCCCGTATGGGACAAAACGTAGTGTGGACCCAGCCTTATGTGGTTTCACTGTTTATGGATGTACAGTAGGGCACCTTAGACTGCTATGGGTGATGGACAACGCTATACAGAGATCCCTCAACTTACAATGGCCTCAACATACAATAGTTTCAACATACAATGGTCTTTTCTGGACCATTGTAACTTGAAACCAGACTCAACATACAATGCTACAGAAAGTCCAGATCTGTGAAACATGTCACAACTGGAGGAACTGACCAATCAGAATGGGCATTGTACTGGTAAATCACCTCTATTACTGAAGTGCATGCACTGACCGGCTGTCTGGTAGCGCCCCCTACAGTACAGGGAGGAACTACTACTTCTTACCTGTGCCAGGGTTAGCTGCTCCTATGGACACCAAGTAAGGGTGGCTCAATTTCGGACAATGGGGGGTATGTATGAAGGATTTTACCCTGTTTTTTTTTTACTGTGATTCGTCTCAAATTTCCTTTTATGTCACTTTTTGCTACAAACAATTGCGCCAAATGGTTTAGAACAAAATCACTGATTTCACTTTGTTAGTCGTGATTTCAGTTACAATCATTCTTTGGTCTGGAATTCATTAATTGCGACTTTTCGATTTGGCGCAAGTTTAGGCGCAAATACCTTCATTTAGGCGCAAATCTACACCATGAATAAAGTGACAGAGAAAATAGCTACAACAATAGAACGTCCCAAAGTCAGATTTACTGCCTGGAATTCTGGGGTCTGCGCCTTTTGTAGGGCTACATTTGTGCCAAAATTACAAACTTGCGTACGATAATTGATAATTTTGGCGCAAATATGCTCCATTTGACGCAAAAAAAAAACATACATAAAATCACACATTGCTACACCATTATTGATACATGTCCCCCAATGTGTGTACTGTATAGGACCCGGAAGAAGCTCCTGTCCTCTACATAAACCATTGTTTCCCAACCAGGGTGCCTCCAGCTGTTGCAAAACTACAACTCCCAGCATGCCCGGACAGCCAACGGCTGTCCGGGCATGCTGGGAGTTGTAGTTTTGCAACAGCTGGAGGCACCCTGGTTGGGAAACAAAGACTGAAGAGTGATTTACAGCTTCCAGCAGCTATTTCTTACTTTTTTATATGTAAGGATTTTCTTTATCTGTATTGGTTATCTACTTATTTTTGTTTAATCCTCACTTTTTCCTATTTTTGGATGACATTTTGGGGGCTTCAGAACCAATTACCAGGTTTCCATAGAGTTCTGGTCTCAACATACAATGGTTTCAACATACATTGGTCGTCCTGGAACCAATTAATATTGTAACTTGAGGGACCACGCAAGTTGTATACAAGGGCTTTTTGCTAGGCTTAGAAGTATATAGTGTAACGGAATTGCATGTATCTATTGTGCTATAATCTATAATAAAAAAAAAAACAATTTTCCTGTAAATATTGGGACAGACTCATCGATGCCTGGAACTGTAAAAGTGACTTATTTCCCAAACACTACTGCAACATTACTTAACACTATAAGATCCCATCATTTGAAGAAGGTCAGATTTGTCACTACAACATGTTTATCAATGTATATAGCTATTCATAGGTGTATTATTTTCTAGCTTGGTGTATTGAAATGTGTAAAAAAAAATACAGATGGCTTAACCGTATATCCTGGGTCTTGCGGAATATTCTGAACCACACATATTTAGTGATTCTGCTATAGAGGATACAGGGCATACAGTCATGTTTTAGCATTTCTATTACAGCTGCAATATCCAGACCTTCTGCATTTCTATTGCCATTTCCCTAGTCACTGAACATTATGGTGATATAAGTTTAGTTATAGTAAATAGAATTGCATATATTCCAGGTTTGCTGCGTTTTTCACGTTGCATTAAAGTCTGTAGTGCAATGTTTTCCAAACAGTGTGTCTCCAGCTGTTGCAAAACTACAACTCCCAGCATGCCCACAGCTTCCGTCGTCTCCCTCCCTGCACATTAACCTCTGCACAGGTCATGGCGCATGCCTAAAAAACCCACCATAGAAGTCAATAGGGTGGGCTCCAGCCTTATTTCCTATGTCCATGTGGCTGCTGTAAAGCATATCTCTAATTCAGTGTTTTCCAAATGGTGTGTCTTCAGCTGTTGCAATATTACAACTCCCAGTATGCCCACAGCTTCCCTCTTACCCCTCCCTGCACATTGACCTCTGCACAGGTCACGGTGCATGCCTACAAAAAACTACCCCATAGTAGTCAAAAGGGTGGGCTCCAGACTTGTTTCCTATGTCCATGTAGCTGCTGTAAAGCATATCTCTATATCTCTATAGTCAGTGGTTTCCAAATGGTGTGTCTCCAACTGATGCATAACTACAACTCCCAGCATGCCTGGACAGCTACCGGGCTGTCCGGGCATGCTAGTAGTTGTAGTCTTGCTACAACCAGAGACACACCATTTGGAAACCACTGCTGTAGTGCAATACGAAATGCCCTGCTATTATAGTGGTGTTTCTGCTAGGTTTTTGGGGCATATAGTATTTTGTTCTTTTTTTTTTTTCTCCAGATATGATGTTTTTCCCATAAACTTCTCTATAGAAACCCCATTAAAAAAAAAATGTTATAAAACGGGGACCGAGGGCAATTCCTCCCGTCACTTTGCCGATTAAGGTCAGGGCTTGACCCCCATGTGCGATATCTTGGCTGAACTTTTCATGGTGCCACCAACATGAAGTATCGCTGGTGTCGGGGGCTGTTTAGTATCCTCTTTATTTGAGGAATATTATTTCAGGAATAGACCATAACAATAACGATAAAGCTCTATGGGGATATTGATTGACAGTCCGAGGACTGGGGCCGGATTTGGGCTGATTGCGGGAGCTTATGGAGCATAATGAGGTGCTTAGATGTGGAACATCAAACACTGTGTACAGCCAGAGACATTCCTCCTATGTTATACCATTAGCCTGGCCTGCATTTCACCCCTGTTCTCAGATTGTATTTACGTTCAGGGTCCTGAGAGGAATAAGCAAGGAAGAGGAGCAAGTTCTTAAACTTATGATGCAGGGCTAATCGCTGGTTCAAACTCAGGTCAGCAGGGAAAGCAAGGTTATATTAATAGGTAAACACCCAGCTACTGCCTCCCACAAATAGATCACATCCTCACTGTAATGCTGTGTCCTATGGGACATCAGATGATCATAGGAGCAGGGAGGAAAGTGCATCACCCCTGGAAATCACCCTGCTACACGTTATAGCGTCGCCAGTAATGCTGAACATACATCACGTGGAACCCAACCAAAGTTCATTACACCGGCAATGTCATTCAAAGTCATTGCCAGGTCTGTTGGTTGAATACTCAATGCAACATGTAGCATCGCGGGTCAGCAGCTTGCGTAGAACTACAAAATCCAGCAATAAGATATGGCTATAAAACAGGACATACGATATAGACTCTGTCCATGTAAAAGGCAGCAAGATTTGTTGCCCTGTGTAAGTGACAGGTAAAAGGCTTAAAGGGGTTATCCAGGAAAAAAAAAACTTTTTTATATATATATCAACTGGCTCCAGAAAGTTAAACCGATTTGTAAATTACTTCTATTAAAAAAGCTTAATCCTTTAAGTACTTATGGTCTGCTGAAGTTGAGTTGTTCTTTTCTGTCTAAGACAAGTGCTCTCTGATGACACCTGTCTCGGGAACTGTCCAGAGTAGAAGAAAAGCCCCATAGCAAACCTCCTCCTCCTCCTTCTACTCTGTGCAGTTCCCGAGACAAACAGAGATGTCAGCAGAGAGCACAGTTGCCAGACAGAAAAGAACAACTCAACTTCAGCAGCTGATAATTATTGGAAGGATTAAGATTTTTTTTAATAGAAGTAATTTACAAATCAGTTTAACTTTCTGGAGCTGGTTGATATAAAAAAAAAAAAAAGTTTTTTCCTTGAATACCCCTTTAATATTTAACCTATTTATCATATACAATCTATGTGCAGCTTTTGCAAAACTACACGTATCAGCAGTACTGCTTGAAAGGTGAGGTTAAGGCTGTGTTCACATCAGCGTTGTTCAAATCCGTTAGGAAATGTCCGTTACTGACACATAACGGAGGTCATTCATGACAGATATGAAATGGTTAACGAAAGTAAGGCTGAGTTTACATCGCTGTTCACATCCATCCTGTTCAGGGACCGTTTGGTTAACAACGGACACTGCCGGGTCCTGACAGACGCCATTCACTTGTATGCGGTCCATCGGGGATCCGATAGTTTACCAGAGAAAAAAATGTGCATGCATTCTATATTTTTCTCTGCTAAACTCCCATCGTTCTGACAGAATTGTTGATGGAACTCTGAAAAGCGGAGTCCCGTGAACTTGTGAATGTGAACTTAGCCTTAAATGGTAAAAGATTGTGTAAAACTTAAAAATAAAATAACTGACCATTAACATCCGTTAGACACCACTAAAACATCCTTTAATTTCCGTTCATTTTTAACCAGTTTTTTTTCTCTCTTTTTTTTTTGCTTAGTAGCAATAACGGATATAAAGATTATGAAAGTTAGCGGAGGTTACTTAGCGGAGGTTACTTCCGTCATCATAGACATCAATGTTAAAACACTAACGTACATTAGAATATCTGTTATGTATGATGGAAAAAAAATACAGCATGTCCGGTATTTTTTTTTGTTATAAATAACTAAAATACAGCATAATGATGATAACTGGGTACAATTGAGATTACAAATAGGATACGTTACCTTCATTTTAATTTCCGTTTCTCAATTTCTCTAACAGAATTGAGCAACTGAAATGAAAAATGCTGATGTGAACCCACCCTAAGGCTAAGTTTCTACTTGTTTTTTTGTCCTGCGTTTTTTGGGTTGAAAAAAAGTCTGAAAAAACGCAAGTGCAACTTCCGGCGTCTAGCGTTTTTTCATTTGTATGGAAATTGCATTTTTGGCACTTTTGGCAGTTTTTTTGGTGCCCAAAATTGGTTGGGTACCAAAAAAAGAAAAAAAAAGAATGCAGTAGTGATGGAAAAAAAAATATTTAACAAAATTGAAATTTTTTATAACTAATTGTTAATACATTTTTAATAAAGTGTGTGTGTGTGTTTAAATTTTTTTTCTCAGTTTTTACATTTTTTAGGTAGTACTACTACTCCCAGCAGGGAACAGACTGTTCCATGATGGGAGTAGTAGTACCTGTACTAATAGACATATCGCCCCCGGGTGTCAGTCATGACACCAGATGCGATCGACCATAATATAGCAGAGATGTGGAGCGGCTCTATACAGCGCTCACATCTCTGCACTATACTCTGGCCAGTGATGTGAATAGAACATCATTCATATTTTCTGCCCAGAGTGGTGATTGGCCGGATGGTTGCAGCCAATCACCGCTCTGAGGGAAATATGAATGAGTGAGTGGCCGGCCTGAGTATAGTGCAGAGATGCGAGCGCAGGAGAAAGCCGCTTTGCATCTCTGCTATAGACAGGACGATCACAGCGGATATCAGTAGTGATACCCGCTGTGATCTGTTCTTACCTTCAGGTACTACTACTCCCAACATGGAACACACACTGCTCCATGCTGGGAGCTGTAGTACCTGCATTAATAGACAGATCGCAGCAAGTGTAATTTCTGACACCTGTTGCGATCTGTCAATTAATGCAGGTACTACAGCTCCCAGCATGGAGCAGAGTGTGCTCCATGTTGGGAGTAGTAGTACCTGCAGTTAAGGAAAGATCACAGTGGATGTCACTCCTGACACCCGCTGTGATCCTCCTATATAATGTATAGATGCAGGCGTCCGCTCTTCTATGGTCCTCTGCACTGACGTATATATACACATATTCCTATTTCCCACAGAGAGCTGTGATTGGCTGGAACCATCTGACCAATCACAGCTCTCTGCGGGAAATATGAATAGGTGTATATATACGACAGTGCAGGGGACCATAGAAGAGCGGCCGGCCACATCTATACATTATACAGGAGGATCGCAACGGGCGATCTGTCTATTAGTACAGGTACTACTACTCCCATCATGGAACAGTGTGTTCCATGCTGGGAGTAGTAGTACTACCTAAAAAAAATTAAAAAAATAAAGAGTAAAGTAAAACACACACACACTCTACATTTTTATTATTTTCGGCTACATTTTGAGATCCCTCCCCGCCCACATAAATTGATCCCTGTTTTAAGAATTTATAAAAATGTTGTTATAAAAAAAAGATACATTTCGTTAGATACAATATTTTCCTTCACTACTATATCTTTTTTTTTTTTTTTTTTTTAATGGTACCCTACGAAATTTTATTAAAAAAGGTATCTCCATCACTATTTTGGTTCGCTAAAGTCCAAAAAAGAATAAAAACCGCCTGCAAAAATCCAGTTAAAACCCACATATGGTTTTTCTTGGCGTTTTTTCCCTCCCAAAGACTTCTATGGGAGAAAAACGCCACGATTTTGACAAAAAAAAATCGCCAGTGGCTCAACATGCTGCGATTTTGGAAAACCGACAAGGAGCTGAAAAATGCCAAAAACAAAAAGTGTAAAAACGCCAAAAGGATTAAAAAAAAACGACACAGTGGAAAACGCCAAGTGGAATAAGAATTTAGCGATTTCTCATTGATTTACAGCTAACATCTGTCCGCAGCGTTTTTTGGCCCAAAAAAAACCCATGCGGCAGAATTGGTGTTTTTCTTGGCGTTTAAAAAAAAAAAAACAAGTAGAAACTTAGCCTAAGAAAAGCAGGGGATAGAATTTTATAGCCACGGGACTGGTATAGCAACTTTTAGGCTAGGTTTCCACACAGGATTTTTCAGGCTTTTTTTTTACTTTCACTGCAGTTTTTGAGCCAAAGCCAGACGTAGATCCATAAGGAAGGAGAAGTCCTTCCTTTATATTTCCCATACCTTTTGAATACACTTCTGGCTTTGGCTGAAAAAATACAATTCTGGCTTTGGCCAAAAAATGCCAGTAAAAAACCTGTGTTGAAACCTAGCCCTAGGGTAAATGCACACTAGACAGATATGCTGCAGATTTTTTCGCCCAGTGAATCCACATCAGTGGATTTTAAAATCTGCGGCATGTTCATTTATGTTGCGAATTTGTTGCAGATTTTCACCATTTAAATCAATGGGGAGTGTAAAATCTGCACCAAACCCACAATGGGTTATATGCGCATTTTCTGCAGATGTTATAACTTAAATAAACTGTCTGGTGTGTATTTACCTTACAAATGCATACAGTGTTCAAACATATACAGAACTGTGAAAGTGTCTATTGGACCTTGCTGGGTCTTGTAGTCCTGCAGCCATGTCAAAGGTTGCAAAATTGTAGTCACATGTAAGATTGGGAATACCAGGAGTTGATTTGCTGACGGTGGATATAATGGAGAACAGTGTTCTGTATCTCATATTTGTATATATCATATTATAGATCGAAATGTGATGTATGGAGGTGTCAGCTGTGAAGGAATTTCTTCCTCTGTCCTTACACATATGTGCTGCCATTATCCCTGGAATTGGGGCTGGATTTATAACCGGCCTTGTCTTTCATCAACTGGTCAACATTACATCCGCAGCCTTCACATGAGGTGCTCACCACAGGGCTCTTGGGTGCAAGCTCCACTAATACCATCAGACTGGGTTCATATGTATGTCATAGACCCTCGTGTCATGGGGATATAATGTTTATTGATGGGAATCTGATTACCCTAAAGTGACCCCTGTAATAGGACTGGGCTTAGGAATCCAGCTCCATGCTGCTCTCCCTGCAGGGTGTAAGAATAAGCCATATGTATCTCAGTGGCAGCAATTTGGAATTCAGACCTTCTGCTGTGTTCTAATGAATGAAGTAATTTAATACCAACCTGTGTTACCGTACCTGGGTGTGCTATACTGAGCATTGTTGTGGAAATGCGCCCTTCACACCTGACTCCAGGTGGGATTACTGTCATTTCCATACATGGAGGTGAAAACATCAGGAACAATGTATCCAGTTCAAATGTGAATGTGCAATTAGAATTCATCGATGGGATAATGACGCTGGAAACGGGGGCCCACATTACCCGCAGAGGTCATGTTTTGCCAAAACAAACTTCTCTTCTCTTTCCATACAAGTCAGGGTGTTGTTACTATTCTCCTATTCAATGGCTTCACTAATACTCTGCGTGGACGGTTGTTTCCTGGGAAGAGGATAAAGAGGTTGATTTTTATTGAAAACAAATGTGCAAATGGACAAACAAACAACAGAGTCAATAGAGATATAAGGAATGAGAGAAATTAATCTTGTGTATGTACATATATATAAATCAATCATTCATATTTACAGGAGAATGTATATATATATATATATATATATATATATATATATTAATACAATCTCCTGTAAATATGAATGATTGAGTATTGGGAGATGGGACTACACCTAACTTTGGTGACAACACATGCTACAAAGCCAAAGAGGACAGTGTCACACTGCCTCCATTCCACAGCACTGCCTCCATTCCACAGCATTGCCTCCATTCCACAGCACTGCCTCCATTCCACAGCATTGCCTCCATTCCACAGCATTGCCTCATTCCACAGCATTGCCTTCATTCCACAGTATTGCCTCCATTCCACAGCACTGCCTTCATTCCACAGTATTGCCTCCATTCCACAGCACTGCCTCCATTCCACAGCATTGCCTCCATTCCACAGCACTGCCTCCATTCCACAGCATTGCCTCCATTCCACAGAACTGCCTCCATTCCACAGCACTGCCTCCATTCCACAGCACTGCCTCCATTCCACAGCATTGCCTCCATTCCACAGCATTGCCTCCATTCCACAGCACTGCCTCCATTCCACAGCACTGCCTCCATTCCACAGCACTGCCTCCATTCCACAGCACTGCCTCCATTCCATAGCACTGCCTCCATTCCATAGCACTGCCTCCATTCCACAGCACTGCCTCCATTCCACAGCACTGCCTCCATTCCATAGCACTGCCTCCATTCCATAGCACTGCCTCCATTCCATAACAGTCCATTGCAGCCAATGAAAATGAATGTGGTCGCGTGAAAGAAGTTTACTGAATGGATTTCTGGAGGCTGTTGGGTTGCAGTAAAACATGCCATGCTTTTCCCTACTTGATGATATATAAATATCACAGAAAAACCAGATATTGGGCTAAAATTTGGTAAAAGTTTCCATATAGCAGATTTAAAGGGTATTGTCATGTTTTATGTTTGTATCTATAGTATAGGGGACAACAAGCATATCACTGGGGTTCCGACTGCTGGGACTCCTACTGATCCCAAGAACAGGGCCAAAATTGTCTGCGGAATGAATGGTGCACATGTGTACGGCCAATGCTTCATTCATTCTCAATGAGGCCGCCAAACAGTTCAGCTGCCACATAGATAATGCATGGAACGCTGGTCGCGCACCTTACATGCTGGGGAAAATGTTGCCCCCTTTGTCGGTGTGACTGGGAATCCCAGGAGTCAGACCCCCACCAATCAGCTTGTTGTCCCCTATAGATAGGGGGTTACAACTCGAGATGGGAATACCCCTTAGTTAACCATACAAATAGCTGTTGGCCAAATGTTTGTTCAGCCAACAACTACACTATGCCTACTGATTTCCCAATGTACATGCAGGCTTGCGTATTGAATAGGAAGAGGGGAGAAAGCGGCTTATCTTCCTTGAGTACAGGATCGGGTATGTTAAAATCCTACATGTCGACCCTTGTCTTCCTCGACATCTGCCAATGAGGGAAGAGCTGAAAGACTCCCGTGTACATTAGATGATCAGCCGATCTTACCAAATGAATAGGTTTGGCTGACAACAATCTAGTGTGTTCCTTTACGCAATCCAATCATGCAAATGATGCCATGGAATGCACACGCTGCAGTATAATGGGTAAAATCCTTGGCATGGAATATACATTTTTTTAAACCTGGCCCTTGGATCCGTACAGATTAACTCAAGAGCATTAGAAGGAGGTTTTGGAATTCCCTACTCGTGCATTGTACTGTACTTTGTTGCAGACATGACCCGATGGAGCAAAGAGGAGCTATTATTGTTCTTGGTCAATTAGACAAGTGATTAAAATGAGGTTTGCCATCTTGTGAATGGAGGTTACTAGGCATAGGTCAGCCCAGGGGTGACATGGTTCATTCAGGTAATAAAACCTCCCCTTTTCAGTGCCTGAGATGGATATGACTCAATCCAAAGCTTGATGCTTCATATTTTCTATATATAAAGGGTGGTGTATCCTGTAATATAGTTCATGTGAACAGCTGAGGCATGCAAGCATTGTATGTAATGATCTCATTGCCTGTATAACACCGAGAGCAGCTTGTTCAATCCCAGCTCCGTCTGGAACACCACGTGGGAATGTTTTACTCACTGCTATAAATGGGCTTGCCAGAACGAGCCCCGAGAGGTGAAAAATTCTCAAGTCTCAAAGTTCAGCGTAAAATATTGCTGGACAGAAAGGTGCAGATTCTAGAAAAAAAAAATTATATATATATTAGTCACTGCAGTATGGTAAAGGTTAATAATCTACGGTATATTGTGTACTTCTGTAAAAGGATGCCCAGGGCATCGACCACCTTTCAGTTTCACATACTTAGCACATTGTTTCCCAACCAGAGTATCTCCAGCTGTTGCAAAACTACAACTCCCAGCATGCCTAGACATGCTGGGAGTTGTAGTTTTGCAACAGCTGGAGGCAGCCATGTTGTGAAACTAAAAGGTGGCAACGATGGCTCCATTGTATGTCTATGAAGCCCATCTCTGGCAAGCACTTGGACCGCTGTACTGCGTGTTTCACCGGGCTATACCTAAAGATCAGAGGGGGTCTCAGCACTGACACCCTGACTGATCTAAACTTTTGACATGTCAAACTTTTTTTTATATATGACAGTAACGCCTTCAAAGTTATTCCACATAAAACACATTGATACACTAATATATTGAGAACTCGTATATAAATCTGGCACGGAAGACCTTTCCATAGTCCTGAAATTTGCTTCTTGGCAAAATGTCTATTTTAAAATAATTCTCCCAGACTGGGTGGGTCTTCTACCCAGGTCAGGGGGGCAAAACACCTCACATGGCTAAGATGGTGGTGGTGGGTGGGGGTTTGAAAACAATGTGTTTCTAACCCTGCCCCCATCCTCTCCTGCAGGGGCGATTCACAAATTTTGCTCTATCTGCACCAATTTAGATGGACAGAGGTCCCTTAAATGGGCACTGTCACCAACTTTATTTTTTGATATGTTGTAGTACTTATGTACTACAACATATCTCTAATATACTTTTATTATTATTTTTTCATTAAAAAGGTTTAATTTACATTTAAAAACCGGCCACTGAAAAAGGACTGATTTTGGAGTGGCAATCAGTCCTTTTTCAGTTAGGCTGCATTCGCTCCCTGCCTGTCAATCAGACAGGCGGGAGCGAGCGCATTGGCTCCCCGGCCACTGGCTGGGAGGCCACTCCTCCCGCACATCGCCGCCGCCTCGTTGCCGCCGCTGTCCCTGCACGCCCACTGCCGGACTCTGCAGTAACTGCAAGTGTAATGAGGGAACGGGGTATGCGGGGCAGGGCGGGGGGGGGGGGGAGGAGGGAACGGGCTAGTGCCGTAGCGGGGGGGGGGGGGGGGGGAGGCTAGTAAAAAAAAAATTGAATGGTGAGAGCTACCCTTTAAGATAAAATATTCATTGGTTCCAGGATGACCATTGTAAGTAAAAAAAAATTGTATTTTAAGACCATAAAATCGATGGAGCTGGTAATTGGTTCTGAAGCACGAAAATATCATCCAAAATAGGAAAAATTTAGATAATTTTTTTTTTTTTTAAGATACAAAGCAAGTCCATACATATAAAAGTCAGATAGTGCTGCTGCATGCCGTAAATCCTTTTATATGCTGAGGATAGGAACTTCTTTAAAAGGGTGCTCCGCCCCAAGACATCTTATCCCCTATCCATAGGGGATAAGATGTCTGTTCGAGGGTGTCTGGCCACTGGGACCCCCCACTATCTCTGTGCCGGCACCGCGGCTTTATGAACATGGAAGCTGTGAGCTTTCGTGTTTGTGACGTCATGCCACACCTCTTCCTTCATGTCTATGGGAGGGGGGGTGATGGCACAGAGTTCGCTCCGTGCACTGGATGACTGGGGTGCCTCAGCGACCCCCTGTGATCAGACATCTTATCCCCTATCCTTTGGATAAGATGTCTAGGGGCGGAGTACCCCTTTAAGGTCATATATAGAACACACACCGAAATTAGGCATCCCTCACCGGATGTCCAAGGGCGTAGTTGTTTCTGTCATAGGTAGAGTAGTACAAAACATGTAGTACCGCACTATACTATAGAGGGGGCGCCAGTAGACACCTAATCACTCCATACGGGTTTTATCAGCGAAAGACCAAATTTGATTGACTTGATCTTGCGGCCATTAAAGGGGTGGTCCAGCAAAAAGCAACTTATCCCCTATCTACAGGATAGGGGATAAGTGTCTAATCACAGAGGTTCCAGATCACTGATCACTGCCCCCCCCCCGCAAAATCCTGATCGGGCCTCCTCGTGCTACACAGTACACTCGCTCCATTTGTTCTCTATAGGAGCGCTGAAGAGACCCGAGTGCTGAACTTGGGCATTTCCATAGAAATGAAAAGATTGCAGAGAGCCAGGGCCCCTTAAGGGATTGCTGGGGGTCCCAGTGATCAGACCCCAGTGATTAGACATTTATCCCTGATCCTGTAGATACGGATTATGTTGTTTTTCACCGGACCACCTCTTACCACAAACATAGATTTGTATTCCCTGGCAGAGTCTGGTTTTAAGTTACAATGGTCCAGAAAAGACCATTGTACGTTGTAAATATTGTAACCGGAGGCCATTGTAACGCGAGGGATCACTGTACTTATTCCTACTGTAATGTGAAAGCCTTGGCGATGTGCGAAGCTGGCATCAAAGCTTCTAATTCACTGTCTATGAAACGCTGAACATGTAGCAACCGTACAGGGGAAAGGTTGATAGCATAATTGCGCTTCACCCTCGTGCGGCGTCTTCAGAGTCCTATAAAGACAATTACATGGAGAACATCTGATCGGTGAGTCAGAAATACCAGAGGAATAATGCCAGGATGATGACAGGAAGGTGGGGCACGGGATGTTGCCGCATTAGTTTTGACTCATATCTAAATGATGGTTTGGGCCGTTACCACGAAATGATTGCAACAACTTCGGATCATAGTGATGGATGAAAATATAAGATGTGGCCCTTTATGTGGGATCTATAGGGGCAGAAATATACAGAAGACTGTTAAAGGAGTACTCCGGCAGCAGGGGTTTGTTTTCTAATTATTGTATAAAATAAATAAACATCTACATACAAGCGCTCCCGCAGAGTTCTTCTTTAAGAATCTTCTGCAGATTTCTGCCCACTGCCCCTGGCATTCTGGTGCCCTAAAATTTGATGGGCCACAGCTCTGGAGCTATAGACAATCCGGTATAGTTACCACCAGTATACAGTGATCCCTCAACTTACAATGGCCTCAACATACAATGGTTTCAACATACAATGGTCTTTCCTGGATCATTGTAAGTTGAAACCAGACTCAACATACAATGCTACGGACAGCCCAGATCTGTGAAACAAGTCAATGTCTGAAAGAACCGACCAATCAGAATGGGCATTTCACTGGTAAAACACCTGTATTACTGAAGTGCATGCACTGACTGGCGTCTGTTGGCGACTCCTACAGTACAGAGAGGTATTACATGTTCTGTACTCTTTACCTGTGCCAGGGTTACCTGCTCCTTTGGACACCAGGTAAGGGCGACTCCATGTTACTTTTTTAGGACATTGCACGTACTGTACAGGACCCCGAAGAAGCTCCTGTCCTCTACATAGACCAGTGTTTCCCAAGCAGGGTGCCCCAAGCAGTTGCAAAACTACAACTCCCAGCATGCCCGGACAGCCTTTGGCTGTCCGGGCATGCTGGGAGTTGTAGTTTTGCAACAGCTGGAGGCTCCGTGCTTTGAAAACACTGACATAGACAGTGATTACAGCTCCCAGCATATCTTTAATACTTTTATATGTAAGGATTTGCTTTATCTGCATTAGTTATCTCCTTATTTTTCTTTAATTCTCACTTTCTCCTATTTTTGGATGACATTTTGGTGCCTTTAGAACCAATTACCAGGTTTCCATAGAGTTCTGGTCTCAACATACAATGGTTTCAACATACAATGGTCGTCCTGGAACCAATTAATATTGTAACTTGAGGGACTACTGTAGTTGCACTAACATGCACCAGTTGTCATTTTACTCACAAATGTCCAGGCAGTATAACAGAGGAACAGCATTGTTCCACAATTGTTATTAGAGTACACATCCTCTTAAAGTGCCCCAGTACTTTAAATCTTTTTCCCTATCAGCAGGATAGCTGTGACCGAACCCCCCCCCCCCCCCCAGCATTTTTAAAACTTTGAAGCCCTCTGCTTGTAAGGAAAGTGGACATTCCAAATACAGTTAATTATATGTTCATTCACATACACAATAAGTCTAGTTTGTGTTTGCATCATAAAGTTGAATTTTTTTACTTTTTGAAGACATTATAGGGCTTTTTAGTTTAGCAGCAATTTTCCAATTTTTCATAAAAATTTCAAAATCGGAATTTTTCAGGGACCAGTTCAGAAGTGAATTTGAGGGTCTTTATGTTAGAAATACCCTATAATGGACCCCATTATGAAAACTGCACCCCTAAAGTATTCAAAATGACATTCAGAAAGTTTGTTAACCCTTTAGGTGTTTCACAGGAATAGCAGCAAAGTGGAGGTGAAAATTCAAAAACTTTATTTTTTACAGTAACATGTTCTTGTAAACCCATTTTTTTTTCATTTTACAAGGGGTAATAGGTAAAAATGTCCCCCAAATGTGTAACCCTATTTCTCTCGAGTATGGAAATACCTCATATGTGGATGTAAAGTGTTCGGCGGGCGCAGTAGAGGGCTCAGAAGGGAAGGAGTGACAATGGGATTTTGGTGAGCGAATATTGCTGAAATGGTTTTTGGGGGGCATGTCACATTTAGGAAGTTCACATGGTGCCAGAACAGCAAAAAGAAAACCACATGGAACACTATTTGGGAAACTACACCATTCAAGGAACGTAACAAGGGGTACAGTGAGCCGTAACACCCCACAGGTGTTTGACGAATTTTCACTATAGTTGGACGTGAAAATGACATTTTTTTTTCACTAAAATGCTGGTGCAACCCCAAATTTTTCATTTTCACAAGGGGTAATAGGTAAAAATAAACCCCAAAATTTGTAACCCCATTTCTCTCCAGTAAGGAAATACCTCATATGTGGATGTAAAGTGCTCTGTGGGTGCACTAGAAGGCTCAGAAGGGAAGGAGTGACAATTGGATTTTGGAGAGCGAATTTTGCTGAAATGGTTGTTGTGGGGCATGTCACATTTAGGAAGCCCCTATAGTACCAGAACAGTAAAAAAAAAAAAAAAAAAATACACCCCTCAAGGAACGTAACGTAACGAGGGGTATAGTGAGCCTTAACACCCCACAGGTGATTGATGAATTTTTGTTAAAATTGGACGTGAGAATGAAAAATTTTATTTTTTTCACTAAAATGCTGGTGTTATCCCAAATTTTTCATTTTTACAAGGGGTAATAGGAGAAAAAGCCTCCCAAAATTGGTAACACAATTTCTTATGAGTATGGAAATATCCCATATGTGCATGTAAAGGGCTCTGTGGGCGAACTACAGAGCTCAGAAGAGAAGGAGCACCATTGGGCTGGAGTAGAAGTCGGGGGCCATGTGCATTTACAAAGCCCCCGTGCTACCAGAACAGTGGACCCCCCCCCCCATGTGACCCTATTTTAAAATAAGGGGTGCAGTTAGCATTTACACCCCACTGGCGTTTGACATATTTTTTGAACAGTGGGTTGTGCAAATGAAAAATTACATTTTTCATTTTCACGGACCACTGTTCCAAAAATCTGTCAGACACCTGTGGGGTGTAAATGCTCACTCCACCCCTTATTACATTCCGTGAGGGGTGTAGTTTACAAAATGGGGTCGCATGTGGTGGTGGTGGTGGTGGGGTTCCGCTGTTCTGGCACCATGGGGATTTGTAAACACACATGGCATACAATTCCAGCCAAATTCTCTCTCAAAAAGCCCAATGGCACTCCTTCTCTTCTGAGCATTGTAGTTCGCCCGCAGAGCACTTTACATCCACAAATGGGGTATTTCCATACTCAGAAAAAATGGTGTTTTAAAATTTGGGGGGCTTTTTCTCCTAATACCCCTTGTGAAAATAAAAACTTTGGGGTAACACCAGCATTTTAGTGAAAAAAAAAAATCTGATTTTTCATTTTCACGTCCAATTTTAATGAAAATTTGTCAAACACCTGTGGGGTGTTAAGTCTCGCTATATCCCTTGTTACATTCCGTGAGGGGAGAAGTGACCAAAGTGAGAGAACACCAAGTGCATTTGAGGCCTAAATTAGGGATTTGCATAGGGATGGACACTGCAGTGTTCCCCAAACAGGGTGCCTCCAGCTGTTTCAAAACTCCCAGCATGCCTGAACAATCAATACTGGGAGTTATTTTGCAACAGCTGGAAGCTCCATTTTGCAAACACTGCCATCCGAGACATTTTAAATTTTTATTGGGGGGTGGGGGGGGGGGGGCAGTGTAGGGGGGTGTATATGTAGTGTTTTACCTTTTTATTTTGTGTTAGTGTAGTGTTTTTAGGATACATTCACACGGGCGGGTTCACAGCGAGTTTCCCACTGGTAGTTGGAGCTGCGGCAGAAAATTTGCTGCAGCTCAAACTTAAAGCGGGAAACTTGCTGTAAACCCGTCCGTGTGAATGTACCCTGTACATTGTTGCAAAACCCTCCAGCTGTTGCAAAACTACAACTCCCAGCATGCACTGACAGACTGTGCATGCTGGGAGTTATAGTTATGCAACAGCTGGAGGCACACTGGTTGGGAAACACTAAGTTAGGTAACAGACTACCGCAGTGTTTCCGCACCAGTGTATCTCCACACTGAATTAGGAAGCAGACAGTGTTTCCCAACCAGTGTGCCTCCAGTTGTTGCAAAACCACAACTTCCAGCATGCCCAGACAGCCTTTGGCTATCTAGGCATGCTGGGAGTTGTAGTTGTGAAACTACAATGCAGCAGTGAAGATCACTTACCAGATTTTCACTGCTGCATTCTGCTGCCGCCGGTCCTCCCCGTCACCGGTCCCCCGCTGTATGCCGTGCTGCTGGTAACCGCCGCCGCCATCTTTACCCCGCTTTGCCCAGACTTCCAGAGCGGGAATCTCAACTTTGACCTGACAGCTCCGATCATCCCTATTTTACGGGCTATTGGGTCACCAGTGACCCGATCAGCCTGGAAAAGCCATGATTCGCTGGTCAGAATTGACCGGCGAATCACGGCGATCGCCGACAGGGGGGTCTCAGGACCCCCCTGGGCGGTATGCCGGGATGGCTGCTGATAGATATCAGCAGTCATCCCGTTCCGGGCATTCTGGGAGTTATAGTTTCGCAACAGCTGGAGGCACACCGGTTGGGAAACACAACCTTTACATGTATACACTCCCACGTACCATATCTCCTGCGCATTTCATGCCGTATTATCAATACAGATACACGGCATCAAATTCGCCGCGTACACGTTGGGTGTGAAATATTTCGCATTCGTTTTTTTGCTTTATAGAAAATAATCATTGGCCGATAATGATTGATTGATTTATTTGCTTATATATAAACTATTTATTTTTAATGGGTTGTTTACTCATTTACTAATTCATAGTAATATATTTATTTGTTTTTAATTTTGTTATTCACAATAATATATTTATTTATTTATAATTCATTGTATCGTTTCATTGTTTTATAGTTTAATTGATGTTTAGCAAAACGAAAGAGTTAAAGAAAATCAAATAAATAAAATGGTGCTTCAGTTTTTTGTAACAAAATTCGAACTGGTTCCCTAACCCAGTGTTTCCAAACCAGGGAGCCTCCAGCTGTTGAAAAACTACAACTCCCAGCATGCCCGGACAGCCTTCGGCTGTGTGGGATCTATGGGGGCAGAAATATTCCGGACTGGCTTCCTAATCTAGTGTTTCCCAACCTGCGTGCCTCCAGCTGTTGCAAAACTACAACTCCCAGCATGCCCGGACAGCTGAAGGCTGTGTGGAATCTAAAGTGGCAGAAATATTTCTAGTGTTTCCCAACCAGGGTGCCTCCAGCTGTCCGGGCATGCTGGGAGTTGTAGTTTTGCAGCAGCTGGGGGCACACTGGTAGGGAAACACTGTGCTGGTGTTGAATCGCTCATCCCTATAGCAGTGGTTTTCAACCTGCGGACCTCCAGATGTTGCAATACTACAACTCCCAGCATGCCCGGACAGCCAACGGCTGTCCGTGCATGCTGGGAGTTGTAGTTTTGCAACAGCTGGAGGCCCGCAGGTTGGAGACCACTGCCCTATAGGAGCCAGTTGAGTCTGAGCGGTCGCCCCCGTCACACCTGCCTGTAGAGCTGACATGGAGCCGGTGACCCCGGGCTGCTCTCCCATTCCCAGGAGCTGACCCGCCGCTGACCTGCCCCGCGCGGACCGTGACACCTGGGTGACCCCGCAGCGGCCCGCGCGCCAAGTTCACTGCTCCTCAAATAACGAGCGGCGGTAATTAGCGCAGGAAAGCCGCAGCCGCCGACCAGAAGCCTGGAACAGGGGCAAGAAATTAGCGCCTTTTCATGGCTTCATGAGACACAGAAAAAGGCGAATTAATTGCCGGTAACTCTTTGTCTGGGCACTTGGCTGCGGAGAGGAAAGAGAAGCAATTAGTGCCCGGGCAGACTGGCACCGGGAGGGGGAGGAGGCGTGTGTTACTGCTACTGCTGGACTGCAGAGCATCGCATACTATCCTAATCTGTCCTGCAGAGCATCGCATACTATCCTAATCTGTCCTGCAGAGCATCGCATACTATCCTAATCTGTCCTGCAGAGCATCGCATACAATCCTAATCTGTCCTGCAGAGCATCGCATACTATCCTAATCTGTTCTGCAGAGCATCGCATACTATCCTAATCTGTCCTGCAGAGCATCGCATACTATCCTAATCTGTTCTGCAGAGCATTGCATACAATCCTAATCTGTCCTGCAGAGCATCGCATACTATCCTAATCTGTTCTGCAGAGCATCGCATACAATCCTAATCTGTCCTGCAGAGCATCGCATACAATCCTAATCTGTCCTGCAGAGCATCGCATACAATCCTAATCTGTCCTGCAGAGCATCGCATACTATCCTAATCTGTTCTGCAGAGCATCGCATACTATCCTAATCTGTCCTGCAGAGCATCGCATACTATCCTAATCTGTTCTGCAGAGCATCGCATACTATCCTAATCTGTCCTGCAGAGCATCGCATACTATCCTAATCTGTTCTGCAGAGCATTGCATGCAATCCTAATCTGTCCTGCAGAGCATCGCATACAATCCTAATCTGTCCTGCAGAGCATCGCATACACCTGCAGAGCATCGCATACTATCCTAATCTGTTCTGCAGAGCATCGCATACTATCCTAATCTGTCCTGCAGAGCATCGCATACTATCCTAATCTGTTCTGCAGAGCATCGCATACAATCCTAATCTGTCCTGCAGAGCATCGCATACTATCCTAATCTGTTCTGCAGAGCATCGCATACTATCCTAATCTGTCCTGCAGAGCATCGCATACTATCCTAATCTGTTCTGCAGAGCATTGCATGCAATCCTAATCTGTCCTGCAGAGCATCGCATGCAATCCTAATCTGTCCTGCAGAGCATCGCATACACCTGCAGAGCATCGCATACTATCCTAATCTGTTCTGCAGAGCATTGCATACTATCCTAATCTGTCCTGCAGAGCATCGCATACTATCCTAATCTGTTCTGCAGAGCATCGCATACTATCCTAATCTGTCCTGCAGAGCATCGCATACTATCCTAATCTGTTCTGCAGAGCATTGCATGCAATCCTTATCTGTCCTGCAGAGCATCGCATACAATCCTAATCTGTCCTGCAGAGCATCTCATACACCTGCAGAACATCGCATACTATCCTAATCTGTTCTGCAGAGCATCGCATACTATCCTAATCTGTCCTGCAGAGCATCGCATGCTATCCTAATCTGTTCTGCAGAGCATCGCATACTATCCTAATCTGTCCTGCAGAGCATCGCATACTATCCTAATCTGTTCTGCAGAGCATTGCATGCAATCCTAATCTGTCCTGCAGAGCATCACATACAATCCTAATCTGTCCTGCAGAGCATTGCATACTATCCTAATCTGTCCTGCAGAGCATCGCATACTATCCTAATCTGTTCTGCAGAGCATCGCATACTATCCTAATCTGTCCTGCGGAACATCGCATACAATCCTAATCTGTCCTGCAGAGCATCGCATACAATCCTAATCTGTCCTGCAGAGCATCGCATACAATCCTGTCATAATATGTGCTGCAGAGCATCGCATACAATCCTGTCATAATCTGTCATGCAGAGCATCGCATACAATCCTGTCATAACCTGTCCTACAGAGCATCGCATACAATCCTAATCTGTCCTGCGGAACATCACATACAATCCTGTCATAATCTGTCCTGCAGAGCATCGCATACATTCCTGTCATATGTGCTGCAGAGCATCGCATACAATCCTGTCATAATCTGTCATGCAGAGCATCGCATACAATCCTGTCATAATCTGTCCTGCAGAGCATAGCATTTAATCCTGTCATAATATGTGCTGCAGAGCATCGCGTACAATCCTGTCATATGTCCTGCAGAGCATCGCATACAATCCTGTCATAATATGTCCTGCAGAGCATCGCATACAATCCTATCGTACAGCAAAGCATCTCAAACACTTCTATCTTAAAATGTCCTGCGGAGCATCGCATATATTCCAGAGCATTTCACATATAATCCTATAATAACCCATACTGCAGAGCATTTCACATATAATCCTATATAATCTATACTGCAGAGCATTTCACATATAATCCTATATAATCTATACTGCAGAGCATTTAATATATAATCCTATATAATATATACTGCAAAGCATTTCATATATAATCCTATATAATCTATACTGCAGAGCATTTCATATATAATCCTATATAATCTATACTGCAGAGCATTTCATATATAATCCTATATAATCTATACTGCAGAGCATTTCATATATAATCCCATCTAATCTATACTGCAGAGCATTTCATATATAATCCTATATATACTGCAGAGCATTTCATATATAATCTATACTGCAGAGCATTTCATATATAATCCTATAATAATCTATACAGCAGAGCATTTCATATATAATCCTATATAATCTATACTGCAGAGCATTTCATATATAATTCTATATAATCTATACTGCAGAGCATTTAATATATAGTCCTATATAATCTATACTGCAGAGCATTTAATATATAATCTATACTGCAGAGCATTTCATATATAATCCTATATATACTGCAGAGCATTTCATATATAATCTATACTGCAGAGCATTTCATATATAATCCTATAATTATACAGCAGAGCATTTCATATATAATCCTATATAATCTATACTGCAGAGCATTTCATATATAATTCTATATAATCTATACTGCAGAGCATTTCATATATAATTCTATATAATCTATATTGCAGAGCATTTCATATATAATCCTATATAATCTATATTGCAGAGCATCTCATATATAATCCTATAATAATCTATGCAGTAATATAGGATTATATGTGAGATGCTCTTCAGGAGAAATTATTATAGGATTATATATATAAAATGCCCTGCTGTATTACAGGATTATGAGAGAAGATGTGCAGGCTAGATCATGATAGGATTATATGCAATGCTCTGCAGTATAGATTATTATAGGATTACCGTATATGAGAGATTATCTTCAGGATAGATTATGATCGGATTATATGAGATGCTCTGCAGTATGGTAGGATTATATGTGTGATGCTCTGCAGTACAGATTATTATAGGATTATATGAGAGATGCTCTGCAGGACAGATTATGATAGGATTATATGAGAGATGCTCTGTAGGGTAGATTATTATAGGATTATATGAGAGATGCTCTGCAGGGCTGATTATGATAGAATTATATGCGAGGTTGTCTGCACTATAGTTTATTATAGGATTATATATGAGATGCTCTGCACTATAGATTATTATAGGATTATATATGAGATGCTCTGCACTATAGATTATTATAGGATTATATATGAGATGCTCTGCACTATAGATTATTTTAGGATTATATATGAGATGCTCTGCACTATAGATTATTATAGGATTATATATGAGATGCTCTGCAATATAGATTATTATAGGATTATATATGAAATGCTCTGCAATATAGATTATTATAGGATTATATATGAAATGCTCTGCAGTATAGATTATATAGGATTATATATGAAATTCTCTGCAGTATAGATTATATAGGATAATATATGAAATGCTCTGCAATATAGATTATTATAGGATTATATATGAAATGCTCTGCAGTATAGATTATATAGGATTATATATGAAATGCTCTGCAGTATAGATTATATAGGATTATATGTGAGATGCTCTGCAATATAGATTATTATAGGATTATATATGAAATGCTCTGCAGTATAGATTATTATAGGATTATATATGAGATGCTCTGCAGTATAGATTATTATAGGATTATATATGAAATGCTCTGCAGTATAGATTATATAGGATTATATGTGAGATGCTCTGCAATATAGATTATTATAGGATTATATATGAAATGCTCTGCAGTATAGATTATATAGGATTATATATGAAATGCTCTGCAATATAGATTATTATAGGATTATATATTAAATGCTCTGCAGTATAGATGATAGGATTATATATGAGATGCTCTGCAGTATAGATTATATAGTATTATATGTGAGATGCTCTGCAATATAGATTATTATAGGATTATATATGAAATGCTCTGCAGTATAGATTATATAGGATTATATATGAAATGCTCTGCTGTATGGATTATTATAGGATTGTATATGAGATGCTCTTCAGTATAGATTATATAGGATTATATATGAAATGCTCTGCAGTATAGATTATATAGGATTATATATGAAATGCTCTGCTGTATGGATTATTATAGGATTATATATGAAATGCTCTGCAGTATAGATTATATAGGATTATATATGAGATGCTCTGCAGTATAGATTATATAGGATTATATATGAGATACTCTGCAATATAGATTATTATAGGATTATATATGAAATGCTCTGCAGTATAGATTATATAGGATTATATGTGAAATGCTCTGCAGTATAGATTGCAGGGCATTTTTTATATAATCCTATAATAATTTATCCTGAAGAGCATCTAACATATAATCCTATATTACTGCAGAGCATCTCACAAATAATCCTACAACACTGCCGAGCATCTCACATATAATCATATAATACTGCAGAGCATCTCATATATAATCCTATAATAATCTATACTGCAGAGCATCTCACATATAATCCTATCATAATCTATCCTGCAGAGTATCTCACATGTAATCTGATAATATTTCTGCAGACCATTTCTCATAATCCTATAATGATGTGTCCTGAAAAGCATCTCTCTTATAATTCTAAATGCTGCAGAGCATTTCTCATATGTTCCTGTATTGTCGTATTCAGTGGATAATCTCATATAGTACTGCAGAGCATCTCACATATAATCCTATATTATTATTAAACATTACAGAGCATCAGGAAATACTGCAGAGCATCTCCCACATAATCCCTTATTATACTATCTCCAGATTATCTCACATAATCCTGTATTATTCTGTGTGCAGATCATCTCAGATAATCTCTTATTAATTTTTTTCTGCAAATTATTTCACATAATCCTTAATTAATCTATCTGCAGATTATCACACGTAATCCTGTGTTATTCTTTCTGCAGATCATCTCTCATATAATCCTGTGATGTTCTATTATACAAAAGATTTTCACATAATCCTTTATTAATCTATCTGCAGATTATCCCACGTAATCCTGTGTTATTCTTTCTGCAGATCATCTCACATATAGCCCTGTCCTCTCTTAAAATCCCATATCATTTTTCCCTTCCCCCGATAATTCCCTTTCATATAATACGCTTTATTCCCATATCAATACGATAATCCCCTTTATTCCCATGGACATATAATCCGACAATATTGTTGTATATACCCTGCTCTGCAGCTCATCTCATATAATCCCATATAATCTATATTTTCTGCAGATTATCTCCTATACACTCCAGTTCCTATGTATGTAATCCCAGAGTATTCCATTGCTCTGCGGAGGATCTGACACATGACCCTGTTTGGGGAGATGTTCGCAGTGTTAGATGTGCAATGCTCTGCAGGAAGGGGTTAATGCCTTGTTTAGGATTGGGGGGGAGGACAATAGACCCAGGAGCCTCCAGTAGCTCATTCCAGTTAGTTATTGACGCCTGCACCCACCGCCCACTGGTGTCAGCACAAAGATTCACCTTAAAGACAAGGTCAGCAGGGCACAAGCTCCTGGTTCACATAGGGGTCAACCTGCCAACAACTGTGTGTGCAACCTACTGCAGAGCCCTGTCACATCAATGGAGGCTTTCAGGGATCTCACAATAGGTGGGACCTACAGACCGGAGAATTTGGGGAGGATGATGTCATGCGCTGGGGGTGGTGACATCACAGGGCGACTTTCTATATTACTAAATCTACTTGTACCTGCTCTGTCCTATTGGGATCTGGGAGATCCTTGCTGGAATCTACTCACTTTCACCTTTATCTCTTCAATCAGTAGATTCACTTTTGCAACACGGTATATAGCAGTGAATCTCCAGCTGTTGCAAAACTACAACTTCCAGCATGCCCGGACAGCCGTTGGCTGTCCGGGCATGCTGGGAGTTGTAGTTTTGCAACAGCTGGAGAGCGACAGGTTAAACAGAACCAGTTTATATAGGGCTTTAATATTAATATTTTCTGCCAAGTTGTAGGGGGTCTATGCAGGACCACATTAGATGGCTGTTTGAGCATGCTGGGAATTGAAGTTTTGCAACAGCTGGAGGCACGCTGGTTTATAGCGTTCCCAAATAGTAATGTCATGGGGGGGGGGGGGGGGGGGTATGCCCATGAGCGCATTAGTTCAAAGCTTTAGTATTTTATCATAGATTTTCATCACTTAAAGGGGAACTCCAGTTTGTAAATTCCCTATCCTGGGATCGCAGTGGAGGCGTCCACTGGAACCAGTCACTCCCGAAACCAGTTTTTCTTGGTAGGTGAGGGCCGGTGCACTAAAGGAGGTGAGTCTGGCCCCTTTCTGGAGATCCCAGGGGGTTCTAGCAACTTATCCCTTAAACTGGAGTTCTCCTTTAAGTTTTGTTCCCTTTTTGGACTGGGGAGGGGTTACCAATTAATATACCCTTATGGGCATCCTAGGCTATAGGATAATACTGCCCCATAGCCTGGATAGGGAACACTGGGGCAGGATTGCAACTAGAACATGTTTCAAAATGGCAGCAGGGTTTGGCACATTTCGCTTTAAACATTTATTATGTATTTTAGACACTTTTTATCACCTCAGTGGGGGGGGGGGGGGGCTTTAAAGGGGTACTCCCATGGAAAACTTTTTTTTTTTTTTTAAATCAACTGGTGCCAGAAAGTTAAACAGATTTGTAAATCACTTCTATTAAAAAAAAATCTTAATCCTTCCAGTACTTTTTAGGAGCTGTATACTAAAGAGAAATCCAAAAAATAAATTCATTTCCTCTGATGTCATGACCACAGTGCTCTCTGCTGACCTCTGCTGTCCATTTCAGGAACTATCCAAAGCAAGAGAAAATCCCCATAGCAAACTTATGCTGCTCTGGACAGTTCCTAAAATGGACAGCAGAGGTCAGCAGAGAGCACAGTGGTCATGACATCAGAGGAAATGCATTTCTTTTTTGGATTTCTCTTTAGTATACAGCCCTTAAAAAGTACTGGAAGGATAAGGATTTTTTAATAGAAGTGATTTACAAATCTGTTTAACTTTCTGGCACCAGTTGATTTGAAAAAAAAAAAAGTATTCCACGAAAGTACCCCTTTAAGAGAAAGGGGTATTGTATTGTAAGAAAGGGCATCTTTTAAAATATATCACCCTTTTTGGTGCAATGTGGGCCAAAGTTATCAACCTGCCTCTGTGAAAAATGTGGTGCTGTCCTAAATATTACAAAGGATTAGTAAATCCTAACATACAGAATATTGGAAAGATGCACTTACCTTGCCCGATCCCAAACCGTTCCTTAGGTGTCCGTTTTGGCACAAGAAAACCGCCATTAAGCCAGTGATTGGCTTAGTGGCTACCTCCCTGTGCCAACACCAGGAAGTCCTGGGCAGCAGATCTAGGCATCGGTGAAGCGGTGGGCAATGAAGGAAAAGGGGAAGGTGAGTACAGTTTTGTTTTTTTACCAAAGAATAATCACGTATACAAAATAGTCACTGGAATACTCCTTTAGCATAGGGTCACACGTAACGGATCCGCAGCGCATTTTACACTGTGGTCTGCTGGTAACCCGATTCATAGTGTGCCTCCAGCTGTGATTAAAAGCACGCGCCCCCTGGCCTGCTCGCAGCAGGAATCCGGCACTCTGAGCAGCCACACAGAGTCCTGCGAGTCGCCGCGCTGACCCCCAGGCCCCTGTGTGGCTGCTTGGAGTGGCATAGCTTTTGGTCACAGCTAGAGGCACACTATGGGTCGGGTCACCGGCGGATTCTCAGCGTAAAATACGCTGCAGATCTGTTACATGTGACCCTACCGTTAAAGTCCCCATGTGCATTAATAAAAAGTCATCTACACCCCCAAGGAAATAATAAACTCAAAGAGGGAGATTTGTCAAAACCCGTGTAGAGAACAAGTTGACCAGTGGTCCATAGCAACCAATCAGATCGCTTCTTTCATTTTTTAGAGCCCTTTTCAAAAATGAAAGAAGCAATCTGATTGGTTGCTATGGGCAACTGGACAACTTTTCCTCTCCACAGGTCTTCCCCAAAAATGTTGTATATTGAAAGCTCTAGCCAAATTGTTCCACATCTTTCTCGGGTTGCTTTGCGGCAATGCTGTAATCTCCACCCCCCTCACATCTATATGGGACAAGTGATCACATGCCATAAAATGACTTGTCTGTATCACAGGACAGCTCCACAGCCCCAACAAAGTCATCAAAAGATTGTCACCAGACTTTGGATCCTTGGTCAGAACTTATCAGACGGGGACTGTCCTGCCCCTTTGATGTCTACCTCTCACCTATGAATGGAGACACCCTGGCAGACAGTCAGATCCCGGAGATGACCCCGCCACCAGACTAGACCCTCAGATAGTAGAATATTCAGTTTCTTTCAGCTTATGTTGCAGTCTACCACTACACCCTTTTCACTGTAGGTTATTGTTCTGTCTATTTTAGTGTTGTGCCTATTTATATGGCCCATTTGCTTTAAGTTGTTTTTACGCTTTTATGTTATGGATGAGCATTTTTGCTGGTGCTTGTACAATGTAAATTCCATTAGCACCTTGACTTCTGCAACGCTTCTGTTCCATTTACCATCACCCTCTCCTCAGATAAACCCCATTAGTTATCAGTTCCACTGACCCCTTCACCTAGACACATACTTGGTTCCGTCTCCAGCACTAGATCGGTTTTTGTAAAATTTATGTTGCTGGGTGTTTGGCCTTCTACTCCTCTGTACTCTATGGGGGACATTTATCCCTCCGGGCACACAAAAAGTTGCATGTGCGTCTAAGCACTCTTTTGTGCAACTGTTGTGGGTAAGCATACAGTTGCAAACAGCTTTACCTGAGCAATTTTTTAGTTTTCACTTTTTCCACTGAGTGGTCGGGAATTTATGATTTGCAAAAGTCGCACGTAGGCAAAAAAAAAGTCACAAACCCCTTAAAAAAAAAATCTCAAGTCTTTTGAAAGGTCGCAAAAAAGTCTCAATTGACCTTTTTTTCAACATTAAAGGAGTACTCCGCTCCTAGACATCTTATCCCCTATCTAAAGGGGACTAATTATACAATATCGACTAACATTTATAGCAATGGCAATACTGGAAAAAAAATCAGGAAGGGGGGGGGGGGGGGTTTGGGACACTCAACATTTAGGTTGTTCCCTACTTACCAAAAACTGGCCATTGGAAACTAAAAGACTTTTGCCTACAATATGACCGCCAAGGCAATAATGGCCCTCTATGAAAATAATATGTTCATATAGCTATCGTCAATACCGTTTCCACTTCATATAATCATATAATAGTAGCATGTCCTATATATTTACAGTTTTTGGCATTGTTCAACATATTGCTATGGATTTGCTATTTTAGCAGCTGTCCATTGAGAAAAAAAATGGCATTTGTAAAATGGCATCTGATGGAACATGGCACGATCCATTTTTCATGTTGACCAATAAAGGGGTTATCCAGCTATTAAAATGTATCCCCTATCCACAGTACAGGGCCTAATTCTCCCTGGTGAACCCTCTGGCCCTCACCTTCTGAGACTGGATAACCCCTTTAATAAACTTACCTGTGTGACCCGTAATACGGCTGGCTACAGGCCATTGTGCGGCTCATTGCAACTGTTACATTATAGGTGCTCATTCACATGCCGATATCTGTGTCACGTTCCCTCCATACACATGTCTATATAATTTTCCCAATCCCTCCATACACATGCGGATATTGTTCTCCGGATCCGTCCATACACATGCCAATATCTGTTTCCTAATTCCTCCATACACATAATGATTATTGTCCTTCCAATCCCTCTATACACATGCAGATATCTGTCTCCCCTTTTCTCCATACACATGCTGATATTGATCTCCGGGCTGGCAGCGGTGGTGTCCGGAACACGGAAGCTTGTAGCTTCCACGTTGGTGACATTACGCCACGCCCGTTCCATTCATGTCTATGTCCCATAGATGTAAATGGAAGGGGCATGGCGGCTGGCATCACCAGTCATCAGGAACGGAGTGGAGTTAGCCCCGTGCACCGAATGACATGGGTGCTGCAGAGAAGATCGCAGGAGTCCCCAGCGGCAGGACCCCCGCAATTTAACATCTTATCCTCTATTCTTTGGAAAGGAGATAAGATGTTTTCGGTGGAGTACCCCTTTAAGACCCAACATTCAAAAACTACAAGAAAGTCGCCATCTAATATAAAGAAAAAAATCAACTAAATTGATAATTTCCTTTTATGAAGTATGACAGTGAGTTGTATGAAATTTATTGTTAAAGATTATACATGAAGATCATACAGAAAAACCTCCAAAATGCATTGCCTGACCTTATGGTCTTATATAAGATCACTATACAGCTATTTGACCAGCACATTAGCTTGTAGTTTACATTTGTCCTTTACCCCTTGGTCGCTTTTTTCTTTCTCTGGGTTATGTGAATGGGTAATTAGATGTACGGTAAGGATTATAGAACATCATTGCACACAGCAACTTCTAAATCCCCTTTCAATCTGCTGTGAGGCCGTTTCCCAGGGAGAAGCTGTCCCTTTCAAATGGATGGGGATTAAACCTATCTGGGGGAAGGGTCTTCTTAGAATAATGAATAAAGAGAAACCACCTCTTAAGGTGGTCATACGCATTAGATAGAATTAGGTTGGTGGTTGAATGATCGTTGGGCCAATCAATACCTGGTGAAGAATCATTACGCAGATCAGCCATGCACATTTTTGTCTACATTGGTCACCCATATCTGTTACACCATGTATGTCCAAGAGAAGCAATATGAAAAATGTAAACCAACCCAACACACCTAATAAGTGAAATGGAACTAGCTCCCGAAATAGTTACCAGGCGATGCTGGCATCATACACCCAAGCTTTAGTCAAGACAGGATTGTCTTCTGTACTTACCGAAGTATCCAAGGTTTTTAAAGATATCTGTATACAAATGATTGCTGTGTTTGTCTGACAGCTATATCTCCTTTTTACATTTTGCAAAACTACACCTCCCTATGCCCAGACAGCTAATGGTACCCTAAATTAAAGAATGTGCTTGACATCACAGTCATGGAGAAGTGTCAGTGGCATTACATGACAATGGCTTGAACTGAGGTTCGGATGGCATATTAAAGGGGTTGTCTGGTGAAAATGATGTAATTTCATTCCTTTCACTGGATAGGAAAGAAGTATCTGCTTGTGCCCTCCCCCCCCCCCCCCCCCCCCCCATGTTGTCCTGTATGGGACCTTGGCTGTTCATTTGTATGGAAGCGCTGGAAATGCCGGAGTCCAGCACTTGTGCATCTCATGAGGTGCTCCCTTACAAATGAATCGAGTGTGTGCTGTCTACACGTGCTGCAATTGAGAGCCAGGGTCCCATTCCAGAGATCACCCCCTACCAACCCCCAGACTCCCACCCCCCACCCCACCGGACAGGTTTCCCACATTCAGATACTTCTCAAAACTAAATGATAGGTTGAAATCCAGGGAGCCCGACTCCTTTTGTGGGGACTTATCTTCCCAAGAATAAAAGGATCAGGTAATTGACATTAAACATGTCTTACCCTTCTCACCTGTCAGGGGAGGCCCCCATATACACTAGATAGGTGGTTGATCCTGCCGAAATTGCCCGGCACATGCCTAACGTGTATGGGGTCTTTTAAAATTGCTTGTGTTAATGGGGTTCTTTGGAATTAGTAAAATACATCTGCTCATTTTTTGGAAACAGTGCCACCCTTGTCCATCTGGTGTTGCATTTCTGTTCCTCGCTTCCGTTTTCTCCAGAAAATGCTCCACTCTGTCCAGTTTCATCCCCTGCTCTTCTCCAGCAGAATGGAGATAGTAAGATGTTTCTTTATCATCATCAGGTTCCCCAGGGCTATCCAGACATATAAGGACTCATACTGCTATGGAATACATTTATTATGTACAGTGCTGCATGGAAACAATTGCAGGCAGGTCATATCTACTACAGTCCGGCATGCAGCATGCATACTCCTTATGAGTCTGGTTGTACAGATCACTTATTCTCACCAGCCAGCCTGGACATCATGGCTGCTCCTTGCCCAAATTTCAGCATAGAAAATAAGAAAAATTCACCTATGGTGATATACAGACTATACACAATAAACATGGAGTAGGCATCTGCGGAATAGCTTACAAATGATGCTGCACCTAGAGTCACACACTGCAGACACCTCTTTAACTTTTATTTTCATCGAAGATCAGTGCATTTCCAGCAATTCAAGGCACAATAGTTGGCATGCATTGTCATTCCTATGGTTTTCCCTTACCATGTCTGTTCTGTTGGCCATAGACATTAGAGAACAGTGGGCCAGTTCATAGACAACTTGGAATATGAAAGAACAGTTATGAAGCTAATAAAACCCAGGATACACTAAAATATATATTTTGATTATGTCAATTTATAGGCCCCATACACATTAGACATGTGTCTGCTGAATGGGCCAATTTCATGTAAAGTGTATGTAGGCCTCCTGACTCTCCCTGAAAAGATGATGCTGGGGTTTTAAGTAGGGATGCACCAAAATTTTGTCCGACAAAAATTAACGGCAGAAAATGCCCCTTTCAGCCTTTTTGGCTAAGGGGATTTCCTGACGATAATAGGGGCGTGGTTTTCAACTTACACTCTCTCCGGTGTGAGTATCGGCGCTGCACCCCCTGGTCTCGGGCGGCACGGCCCAGGCTCCCCCCCCCACCCCTTCCACCGGTCTCGTGCAGCGCGGTCCAGGCTCCCCCCTTCCCCCAGTCTCGTGCGGCTCGGTTTAGGCCCCCCCCCCCCACACCCCTGGTCTCGTGCGGCACAGTCCAGCCTTCCCCAGGTCTTGTGCAGTGCAGTCCAGGCCCTCTGTCACTCCTCCCAGCAGTGCCAAGCGCTGGAAGAAGGTGACTTAACCCTTACACGGCTGACCGCCATGCGTATACGGCGCAGCCGTGCAGCGGGCAGTGTCTAGAAGTAGAAAAAAAACTTACATCTGAGTGCCTGCAGCTGTTACAAAACTACAACTCCCAGCATGCCCTACAGCCATTGGGTGTCTGGGCATGCTGGGTGTTGAAGTTTTGCAAGAACTGGAGGCACACAGGGGAAAACGAGCTATGGGGCCCAAAAATATTGTGAAAATAAATTTGTAAAATAATAAAGGCAATAAATGTAAAAAAAAAAAAGCCCCTCCCCCTAAATAAAATAAAGTTGACAAAAATAAACATATTTGGTAATGCCGCATGCATAAATATCCGAACTATTGAAATATAATGTTAATGAAACCGCACGGTCAATGGCGTAAATGTAAAAAAAAAAATACCAACGGACAGAATTGCTGATTTTTGTTCACTTAATGTAGCAGAAAAAAAAAGTAATCCAAAAAGTCCCCATCAAAATAAAAATGGTACTGATAAAAAATACAGAGCACAAAAAAATACAGCACAAAAAATTAGCCCCTATACAACCGCATATATGGGAAAAATAAGAAAGTTATAGGGGTCAGAAGATAACATTTCAAGCATACTGATTTTATAATTTTTTTTTTAAGTTATAAAGGGGAGATTTATCAGAACGTGCTGAGGAAAAATGGAGTAGTTGCCAATAGCAACCAATCAGATAGGTGTGTACCCCTATAGTGTGTCCTGGAGTCACTGTATGGTGAGTGGCAGTGCTGTGGCTCCAAGCCCGGCCAGTACTTTCTATAGCCCTCCGTATGTGTTCTGGTGTCACCTTCAAGTACATCAGTAACTAAAAAATTCTGATAATACAATTTTACAAAAACTATATTGAAAAAAAATGGGCTGGGCAATGCAGTTTCGGTTTTCGGCCAAGCACAGCCTAAATTTTGGGTTTCGGTTTTGGCCCAAAATTTCCCTTTCGGTGCATCCCAAGTTTTAAGGATTGGGCATATAGAATTTCAACTAGGTGAGTCTTTTGTTCTTGATGAGATTCCCCACTGCCAGAGGAGTCTGTACACATAAATGCTCATCTAAGCCAAGCGTTCATGTGAATTGGGGAGATAAGGAGAGAGAACTATCGACCATGTATGGCTACCTTAAGGCTATGTTCACACAGCGTAAAAGTTGCAGAGTGTCCATGTGCACAGTGCAGCAAAATCTCATTAAAATGAATGCGACTCCTGCAGGATTCCACATGGAAATTTCACAGTGAACATGGCCTAAGGTGCCCTATGTTAAAAGTGTATTGGCCAACTACAACGAAAGAAAATGTGTCCATTATTGGCCAAAAACTGATAAATGCATCAAATTCCTGAATATTACTCAATTGTCTGTCTTCTATCCAATGTCTATGGGCAGCGTTAGACAGACATCACTCCGGCAGCTCCTAGACGATAGCATTTCTGTTATCTAGGGGCTTTTTCAATGTATTGACATGTAACATAGGAATGAATGATTTATAATTATAGGTAGTTCTGAACACTAAGGACATGTCATCATATATACAATATTAGATTATTACCTGCTGATACTGATGGTCAGCGAACATGCCAGCAGTACATTTGCTACTTTTGCGCCATGCAAGTCATCCAGTACCATAAAAATATGCAGTTGTATAGTGTACTTTATCTCCATGCCATACTACAATTATTTTCTTTTTTTATACAAAGTTATTTCATGTGATACCATTGTAGGAACCATTTGGAGTATGTACAAAATAGTATTCACATAAGTAGCACGGTATATGGGCATGCACTAAGCCCCTTATCAGCAAGCACATCATTTATATACATCAAGTGGAAGAATTAGTATAAAGGTCGCATGATTTCACTGGGGAGAGGGGAGAGATACACATGACATAGCGATCAGGTGAATGCATGTTCAGATGACTGCTATCTCTCCCGGTGTCCCGATCCATCATACAAATAATGCTAGGCTCAACCAAGCTGTATAGAATGCAGAGATCGGGGGGTCTTGGGGGGGGCTTATCTCCCCAAGAACAAAAGGACTAGGCATCTTGAAATCCAACATGTCTGACCCTTCTCTGTTACCGAACATCTGCTGACAGTCTTGAGTCAGGAGACCCCCATACATATTAGATGGTTGACCATGACCTGCGAAAATATAAGGTTTAGCCAACTTTATGCTAATATATATGGTCAGCTTAAAATGTAATAGCAGACACAACCCATGGACCACAGGAAAAAAGCAGCCATGACGTATACAATCTTATACAGCCCCTGGTCCAAGAATTGTGCTACATTTTAAGCTACAAACCACTTCTAGCAACTTCCATTGGTCTAGATTGTCTAAAATTTGTGAAAATGTATCCCCTGTAAAAGGAAAAGAGTCACCCCTCGGCAATGCTGGCAGCACCACTGGCACCATCAAGTCTATGAATCAGGAATGGTTCAATATGTGTCGGTGTCGATGTGACCGACCACCCTCCATCTCCAGCCTTTATATTCAACCAATATAGAACCAACCAGATCTCAGAGCAGGTCTTCCAGATGTTTTGTTTTGCCTGTTGGGTTGAGAATACTGCTTAGGGCTTAGGCTAGGTTCACACTGCGGATCTCCGGGCAGAAAATTTCCGCCCAGAGATTCCGAGTGCGGCCAGGACCGACTAAATCAGTCGGTGCTGGGACCGTGTGGACACTGCAGCCTCCAATAGACTGCAATGTGTTCCGCGAGTATTTCTGCTTGAAGAATGAGCAACGCCATTTTTCAGGCGGAAATTTTCAAGTGGATTTTCCGTTCACAAATTCCGCTTCACAAATTCCGAAGTGTGAATTTGTGAACCGGAACCCATTCACTATACTATACATTTTAGTAAGCGGAATTTCTGCCTGCAATTTCAAAGTGGAATTGCAGGCAGAAATTCTGTAGTGTGAACCTAGCCTTAGGGTCTATTCACATGGCAGAATTTCCGCTAGTGGAATTCTGCCCAAAATTAAAGCCCATAGACTTCTATGGGATTCCGCACTCCCATTCACACTTCTGAATTTCCGCAAGCGGAAATTCAGAAGTGTGAATGGGAGTGCAGAATCCCATAGAAGTCTATGGGCTTAAATTTGAGGCGTAATTCCGCTAGTGGAAATTCTGCCATGTGAATAGACCCGTATGGAGGAACTGTAGGGTTCAGAGAGGTCTTCTATAAGATCAATACAAATTGTAAAATACTAATATTAGATGTGCTGCATGAAGCTACCTATTTATCTTTCAAGCCAAAATACACGGAACTCAGATGTCCGTAATGTGTTTCTTCTCTGTACAGCTCAACATCACCCACATCTCTTTTAATAGCTAATTACATATAAATATTACATTATAAATAATAAAATCTCTTTAACCTACATTACAGATAGTACAGACCCCCTGCCAGGAATCTAGAACAAAATAATTTAGTATGTGTTAGGAGCATTGATGGTTGTTGGGGATCGGGGAGAGATCATACTTTCTCGGACGCTGTGTCATTGTCACTGGAACTTAAAAACTGAAAGAAGAGCTGCAGTCCGTCTACAGGGTGCACTATAGGGACAGTCTGCATTTTGGGAAAACTTGGTGTAGCTAATTCCCATTTGGCAGTGCCCACAAGCTCTATGGCGAGAATCTTCATTATGATTTGTGCGAGTTCTTTGCCAATACAGCTACGAACGCCGCCTCCGAAGGGGATGTAATTGAACCTGCTGGCTTTTCCTTCATCTCTTTCTGTAAGGAACCGATCAGGGTCGAAAGAGTCAGCATTCTGATAAATGGCTGCAGTTTCATGGGTATCTCTTATACTGTACATGACACTCCAACCTTTCGGGATTTGGTAACCCTGCAAGAAAACAATGATTAGGATTATCCATAGAGTTAAAACAAACAAAAACATTGCATAAAATAAAAAATACAATAATTACAGAAAAAGTAACAATGTGTAAAACAAAATGTAATAAAATATATGTGTATTATGGCTGCCATTTATCATTGTAGGTGTAAGTGAAGCATTTATCATTGTAGGTGTAAGTGAAGCATTTATCATTGTAGGTGTAAGTGAAGCATTTATCATTGTAGGTGTAAGTGAAGCATTTTCCTACACTTTTCTTGTGTGTGCTGATAATGTGTAGGAGCACCAAATTAGGAGCATTTTCTGAAATTTCTCTCTTCACATACACCAAAAAGCTAAGCTAAGTCTGGGCTGGTGTCGTTTTACAGACTTTTCAGTGGCTTTGCGCCTTTTTTGATCTTTTTCACAAAAAAGGTGCAGTTCATAAAACCCTTCCGTGTCATGTGTATTGTCAA
Source organism: Hyla sarda (assembly GCF_029499605.1). NCBI lineage: Eukaryota > Metazoa > Chordata > Amphibia > Anura > Hylidae > Hyla > Hyla sarda. Next base: position 66,403,639 of record NC_079195.1, on the reverse strand, counting down.
AATCAGTGGATTGCAACTCAAAATCAGCAGAAATGTGTAAGCCAAAAGGCGCAAATAAACCCACAAAAACCTACAAACAACTGTCTAAAGACTATGATAAATGTCGGCCTATATGCATTCTTACATTCTGTGTACAGTACAGTAGTCTTTCTGGTTGCAAGGAATTGACAATTCTCCTTGTAACCAAAAGGGGGCAATGAAGGAACACCCATGTGATGAAGACATTCCTTAAGATTCAGTGCAGCTGGATTCTTGGTTGTGCCACTGTATGTTTAGCAATTCCAAAAGTAATGGAAATGCCACATCATATGAGATAGGATGGTATAACGCAATGTTCCCCAAAATGAAGCTCTATAGCTCTTGTAAAACTACAACTCTTATTATGACCTGACAGCCTATGGTCTATGTAATTCTATGATGGGAGTTGTATTTTAATAACAGCTGGAGAGCCACATGTTGGGAAATACTGGTACAGTGATCCCTCAACTTACAATGGCCTCAACATACAATAGTTTCAACATACAATTGTCTTTTCTGGACCATCGTAAGTTGAAACCAGACTCAACATACAATGTATGGACAGTCCAGATCTGTGAAACGTGTCAATGGCTGGAAGAACCGACCAATCCAAATGGGCATTTCACTGGTAAAACCCCTGTATTACTGAAGCGTATGCACTGACTGGTGTCTGGTAGTGCCCCCTACAGTACAGGGAGGTATTACATGTTCTGTACTCTTTACCTGTACCAGGGATAGCTGCTCCTTTGGACACCAGGTGGGGGCGACTCCATTACTTTTTTAGGACACTGTGTACTGTACAGGACCCCGAAGAAGCTCCTGTCCTCTACATAGACCAGTGTTTCCCAAGCAGGGTGCCCCCAGCTGTTGCAAAACTGCAACTCCCAGCATGCCCGGACAGCCAAAGGCTGTCAGGGCATGCTGGGAGTTGTAGTTTTGCAACAGCTGGAGGCTCCATGCTTGAGAAACACTGACACAGACAGTGATTTACAGCCCCCAGCAGATCTTTCTTACTTTTATATGTAAGGATTTTCTTTATCTATATTAGTTAGCTACTTATTTTTCTTTAATCCTCACTTTTTCCTATTTTTGGATGACATTTTGGTGGCTTCAGAACCAATTTCCAGGTTTCCATAGAGTTCTGGTCTCAACATACAATGGTTTCAACATACAATGGTCGTCCCAGAACCAATTACTATTGTAACTTGAGGGACCATTGTATACAGCATGATATGTGGGGAGGGATAGAACAAGGTATTCTTCATATACTTTGTATATACATTTCTAGGGGATTTCCCATCTACATTTGTGAACAAAAAATCTGCAGGTGAATTCAGTAGCAGCAAAATGGGTGAGATTTTAAGAAATCTTGTCCACATACTACAGTTTTTCATGTGTAAATTGAACTTTGAGCTGCACTAAAATCTGCTGCCTGCCAATAGAAAAGACTAAGGGGAAGATTTATCAAAACCTGTCCAGAGGATAAGTTGCCCATAGCAACCAATCAGATCGCTTCTTTCATTTTGCAGAGGCCTTGTTAAAAATGAAAGAAGCGATCTGATTGGTTGCTATGGGCAACTCAGCAAATTTTTGTTTTGATAAATCTCCCCCTAAGGCTGGGTTCACACTACGGAATCTCCGTGCAGAATTTCTGCCGGAGATCGAGCCAGCGGCACTAGGACCTCGCGGACTGCATTGCCGTCCACATAGACGGCAATGCATTTCTGGATGGATCTTTTGGGAAATCTGCTCAGAAATGCAGTGCCATCTATGGGGACGGCAATGCAGTCCGCGTGGTCCTAGTGCCGCCGGCTCGATCTCCCGCAGAAATTCTGCCCAGATATTCTGCAGTGTGAACCTAGCCTAAGGGTCTATTCACACAGCAGAATTTCCGCTAGCTGAATTCCGCAAGGGAAATTCAGAAGTGTGAATGGAAGTGCGGAATCCAATTCACAACCAATCAGATCGCAACCAATCAGATTGTTTCTTTTATTTTCAAAAATGAAAGAAGCAATCTGATTAGTTGCTATGGGCAACTCAGCAACTTTTCTTCTAGACAGGTTTTGATAAATCTCCCCCTTAATCCACAACCAGGCGATTCTGCTGTGGATAACCTGCCGACCTTCAAGTCCAGAAAAAGAAAATGACATGAAGTGTAATATTCCACCCACTATAAGCTCCTGTGGCTAGTCCTCCATGGTCTCTGTACACCTGACCCCTCGCAATGATGTATGGTCAGATGTGACCACTGCAGACAATCTCAGGCTGTACCGGAGACCAGCGGGGGGGGGGGGATCAGGAAAGCTACAGGAAGCTTTTTTTTTTTTACAACAACAAAATCTGTACCAAAATCAGCATGATTTGGGGCAAATGTTCTCCTGAATTATAAGTTTGATTTGATTTCAATGATCTGCAATAAATCCAACTTGTGTGAACCAAACCCTTAAAAGGGGTATTCCGGAGGAGAAACATTTTTTCAAATCAAAAAGTTTTGTAAATTAAAGGAGTAGTCCAGTGGTGACCCAGTGGTGAACAACTTATCCCCTATCCTAAGGATAGGGGATAAGTTTGAGATCGCAGGGGGTCCGACCGCTGGGGCCCCCTGCGATCTCCTGTACGGAGCCCCGACAGCCCGCGGGAAGGGGGCGTGTCGACCTCCGCACAAAGCGGCTGCCGACACGCCCCTTAAAATACAACTCTATGGCAGAGCCAAAGCGCTACCTTCGGCAATCTCCGGCTGTTCCATAGAGATGTATTGTGTCGGCCGCCGCTTCGTGCGGAGGTCAACACCCGCTATCTGGCCGGAGAGCCTGGCCCCCGTACAGAGAGATCGCAGGAGGCCCCAGCGGTCGGACCCCCCGCGATCTCAAACTTATCCCCTATCCTTAGGATAGGGGATAAGTCGTTCACCACTGGACTACCCCTTTAAGTATATTTAAAAAGCTTAATCCTTCCAGTTCTTATGAGCTGCTGTATGCTCCACAGGAAGTTGTGTAGTTCTTTCCATTCTGACCACAGTGCTCTCTGCTGATTACGTCAGTCTGTGTCAAGAACTGTTCAGAGTAGAAGCAAATCCCCATAGCAAACCTCTCCTGCAAAGGACAGTTCCTGACATGGACAGAGGTGGCAGCAGAGAGCACTGTGATCAGACTGGAAAGAATTACACAACTTTCTCTGTAGTATACAGCAGCTGATAAGCACTGGAAGGATTAAGATTTTTAAACAGAAGTAATTTATAACTTTCTGGCACCAGTTGATTTGAAAACTTTTTTTTCCCTCCAGAGTACCCCGTTAAGGATTTGTCACAGATACATTGAAGTTATTTAAGAGGATCAGTACAACTTCCTTAGTTGACTGGCAGGGACTTCAGCTCTATAATACTGGTGACAGTCCAGGGGCAAAGAAGGTCTGGGCGAGTTCTTTTTTTAGTTACTAACCACCATCCTGACCAGATTTAGGTGGCCATACACATAAGATAGCTGTCAAGTCAATACTATTTCAGCTGATAGCTATCTCCCCCAATCAAACACATCCATCCATTCTCTGATCCCAAGATGTTGGGGGAGAGTTGGAAAGCCCCCATGCATATTAAATGATCAACCAGTGATCCCACCAAATTTGGCATGTTCGGTCAACAAACAGTATGCTTAATATATACGGCTAGTTTAAACAGGTTTTCTGGACATTTTGCTGGATTGCCCATCCTAAGGATAGGCCACCAATATCTGATCGTTTTGGTTCCAACACCCAACTCCCCTGTTATTTAAATGTCTCCCAGGACCACAGCACCTGCATACAAAGATACGAAAGGAGACAGCTCCATACATTGTGTAGTGGCCATGCTGGGTTACTGCAGCTCAATGTCGGCTTATGCTTCTCTGTGTATGCAAGCACCGCAGCTTTGGCAAACAGACGCACCACCGACCAGAAATTAATAGCATATCTGGATATTTGAGATATTTAACATTTTTTTACTTAGTTTGAGCTCATAATAAACTGTGATATTAAGCAAACTGCTCCTATATGGGCTATAATATGAAAGTGTCTATAGGAACCTTAAAGGGGTTCTCTGCCCCTAGACATCTTATCCCCTATCCAAAGGTCCCGCTGCTGGGGACACCCCGCAATCTCTATGCTGCACCCGGCGTTCGTTTAGAGTGCCACTTGCAGCGCTGGAGGCTCATGACGTCACAGCCTCGCCCCACTCGTGACGTCACGGCCCCGCCCCCTCAATGCAAGTCTATGGGGCGTGACGGCCGTCATCCCATAGACTTGCATTAAGGGGGCATGGGTGTGACGTCACGAGCGGGGCTTGACGTCACAAGCTTCCCCCACCCCCACATCGCCAGTCATCTGGCACGGAGCAAAGTTCGTGCACCAGATGTCTGGGGTGCTGCAGCCAAGATCACATGGGTCTACAGCGGTGGGCCCCCCGCGATCAGACATCTTGTCCCCTATCCAAAGGATAAGATGTCTAGGGGCAGAATGCACTTTAACACAGGAATCAGCTTATATGTTTATAGAGCACCAGTTCCCGCTCTTACATAACCATACTGAATATCTGTTTCATACAAACATGCCACATACAATACAAGGCGCTGATCATCCACATAGAGGACCTGCTTGTGCTTAAACGGGTACTCCACTGCCCTAGCGTTTGGAACATTTTGTGTGGTGCTCGTGATGTCACGGCTACGCCCCCTCAATGCAAGTCTATGGGAGGGGGCGTGGCGAATGCCACGCCCCCTCCCATAGACTTGCATTGAGGGGGCGTGCCATGTTGTCACGACCCCTGCAGCCCGTACCGAGCGTTCAGAACAAAATGTTCCGAACGCTGTGGCACTGGAGTACCCCTTTAATTTCCCCTGAGGTGTACCCTGGAAAGTACAAGTGCACACTCACATCCAGCTCGAAGGTCTGCAGAGCCGTCCTGTAGCCTCCAGAGACCGGTGGGAGCAGCCTCAGAACTTCCTTCACTACACAGTCCAGATAGTGAAGCCCCTTCAACTTCTCCAAGTTCAGGTTCAGCTGACATCTACATTCACAGGCCCAGCCCTCATCTTCTCCTTCTGGACACTCGGTAGAACCCAACTGGTTACAGTCCGGCTTGTATAGTTCATTGTTGCAGTGATGATCCCATCGCAAGCCATTTTGGGACCTTCTTCTTAGAATGTGTTCTCTCTCGTTCCTGTCTGCTAAGATGAGTTTTGTCTGCTCCCATATCTGTTTCACGTGTCCTTCTGAGCCCAGGAGGGCAGACGAATGGCAGCCTGCGATCACACATTGCTCTTCAGCGCCATTGTTGTTGGGGTTGTCTGAAGAATGGAGACATTGGCATTGCTTTATTAACCCGTGTGATGCCAGTTCCTGTCTGAGTTTGTTTATGGTAGATGGGTGTTTAAGTAGGAGAAGTATGAGTGAGGTGCTGGCACTAGCCGTGGTGAAGAAGGCAGCAAACATAAGCTCTATGGCTGATTCCTGGGTAGAGATAAGAACAACTTATATCATCCTAGGCATTGATAACCATAAAACTCATAATAATAGGTAGATATTTATAACAGTAATACAGTCTGGACTAAATAGCAACCACTACTTGGCAGGAGATTGATCATTATGTGCCATGGTCAGTGGTAAACAATACTGTTGTAGGACAGACAATCACGGTCCGAATGACATGAAAGTAGGGAGCCATGTGTTACTTGTGTCGGGCATTTGAGGATACAACTATAGAATAAGTACAAGAGAGTAATTATAGAGGGTGACATTACTGTGTGCGCTATCTTTTAGGCTTATTACCTCTGTATGGTGATATCATTGTGTGTATTATCCCTGTACTGTGACATAACTGTGTGTATTTTTCCTGTACTGTTACATTACTGTGTGTATTATCCCTGTACTGTGACATCACTGTGTATATTATCCCTGTACTGTGACATCACTGTGTATATTATCCCTGTACTGTGACACCACTGTGTGTATTATCCCTGTACTGTGACATCACTGTGTTTATTATCCCTGTACTGTGACATCACTGTGTTTATTATTCCTGTACTGTGACATCACTGTGTGTATTATCCCGTACTGTGACACCACTGTGTGTATTATCCCTGTACTGTGACACCACTGTGTGTATTATCCCTGTACTGTGACATCACTGTGTATATTATTCCTTTACTGTGACATCACTGTGTTTATTATCCCTGTACTGTGACATCACTGTGTTTATTATCCCTGTACTGTGACATCACTGTGTATTATCCCTGTACTGTGACATCACTGTTTGTATTATCCCTGTACTGTGACAACACTGTGTATATTATCCCTGTATTGTGACATCACTGTGTATATTATCCCTGTATTGTGACATCACTGTGTGTATTTTTCCTATACGGTGACATAACTGTGCATTATACCTGTACTGTGACATCACTGTGTGTATTATCCCGTACTGTGACACCACTGCGTGTATTATCCCTGTACTGTGACACCACTGTGTGTATTATCCATGTACTGTGAATTCACTGTGTGTATTATGTCTGTATGGTGACATCACTGTGTTTATTATCCTGTACTATGACATCACTGTGTTTATTATCCTGTACTATAACATCACTATGTGTATTATCTCTGTACTGTGACATCACTGTGTGTATTATCCCTGTACTGTGACATCACTGTGTGTATTATCCCTGTACTGTGACATCACTGTGTGTATTATTCCTGTACTGTGACATCACTGTGTGTATTATTCCTGTACTGTGACATCACTGTGTGTATTATCCCTTTACTGTGACATCACTGTGTGTATTATTCCTGTACCGTGACATCACTGTGTGTATTATCCCTGTACTGTGACATCACTGTGTGTATTATCCCTTTACTGTGACATCACTGTGTGTATTATCCCTGTACTGTGACATCACTGGGTGTATTATCCATGTACTGTGACACCACTGTGTTTATTATTCGTGTACTGTGACATCACTGTGTATTATCCCTGTACTGTGACATCACTGTGTATTATCCCTATACTGTGACATCACTGTTTGTATTATCCCTGTACTGTGACATCACTGTGTATTATCCCTGTACTGTGACATCACTGTGTATATTATCCCTGTATTGTGACATCACTATGTATATTATCCCTGTACTGTGACATCACTGTGTATTATCCCTGTACTGTGACATCACTGTGTATATTATCCCTGTATTGTGACATCACTATGTATATTATCCCTGTACTGTGACAACACTGTGTATTATCCTGTACTGTGACATCACTGTGTTTATTATCCCTTTACTGTGACATCACTGTGTGTATTATTCCTGTACTGTGACATAACTGTGTATTATGCCTATACTGTGACATCACTGTTTGTATTATCCCTGTACTGTGACATCACTGTGTTTATTCTCCCTGTACTGTGACATCACTGTGTTTACTATCCCTGTACAGTCACATCACTGTGTGTATTATTTCTATACTGTGACATCACTGTGTGTATTATCCCTGTACTGTGACACCACTGTGTTTATTATCCCTGTACTGTGACATCACTGTGGGTATTATCCCTGTACTGTGACATCACTGTGGGTATAATTTCTGTACTGTGACATCACTGTGTATTATGCCTGTACAGTGACATCACTGTGTTTATTATCCCTGTACTGTGACATTACTGTATTTACTATCCCTGTACTGGGACATCACTGTGTGTATTATCCATGTACTGTGACATCACCATGCTTGTTATCCTTATACTGTGACATCACTGTGTATATTATCCATGAACTGTGACATCACTGTGTGTATTATTCCTGTACTGTGACATCACTGTGTATTATCCCTGTACTGTCATATCACTTTGTATATGATCCCTGTACTGTGACATCACTGTGTGTATTATTCCTGTACTGTGACATCACTGTGTATTATCCCTGTACTGTGGCACCACTGTTTTTAGTATCCCTGTACTGTGACATCACTTTGTTTATTATCCCTGTACTATGACATCACTGTGTGTATTATCCCTGTACTGTGACACCACTGTGTGTATTATCCCTTTAATGTGACATCACTGTGTGTATTATCCTGTACTGGGACAGTACTGTGTGTATTATTCCTGTATTGTGACATCACTGTTTGTATTATCCCTGTACAGTCACATCACTGTGTGTATTATTCCTATACTGTGACATCACTGTGAGTATTATCCCTGTACTGTGACACCACTGTGTTTATTATCCATGTACTGTGACATCAGTGTGGGTATTATCCCTGTACTGTGACCACACTGTGTGTATAATTCCTGTACTGTGACATCACTGTGTATTATGCCTGTACTGTGACATCACTGTGTTTATTATCCCTGTACTGTGACATCACTGTATTTACTATCCCTGTACTGTGACATCACTGTGTGTATTATCCCTGTACCGTGACATCACTGTATTTACTATCCCTGTACTGTGACATCACTGTGTGTATTATCCCTGTACCGTGACATCACTGTGTTTACTATCCCTGTACAGTCACATCACTGTGTGTATTATTCCTATACTGTGACATCACTGTGTGTATTATCCCTGTACTGTGACATCACTGTGGGTATTATCCCGGTACTGTGACCACACTGTGTGTATAATTCCTGTACTGTGATGTCACTGTGTATTATGCCTGTACCGTGACATCACTGTGTTTATTATCCCTGTACTGTGACATAACTGTGTTTATTATCCCTGTACTGTGACATCACTGTGTATATTATCCCTGTACTTTGACATCACTGTGTATATTATCATGTACTGTGACATCACTGTGTATATTATTCCTGTACTGTGACATCACTGTGTGTATTATTCCTATACTGTGACATCACTGTGTGTATTATTCCTGTACTGTGACACCACTGTGTTTATTATCCCTGTACTATGACATCACTGTGTGTGTTATTCCTCTACTGTGACATCACTGTGTATTATCCCTGTACTGTGACATCACTGTGTTTATTATCCCTGTACTATGACATCACTCTGTGTATTATTCCTGTACTGTGACATAACTGTGTATTATGCCTATACCGTGACATCACTGTGTGTATTATCCCTGTACTGTGGCATCACTGTGTGTATTATCCCTGTACTGTGACATCACTGTGTGTATTATCCCTGTACTGTGACATCACTGTGTGTATCATCCTGTGTGTATTATACTGTGTGACAGGATCAGACACCCCTGAAAACGAGACTGTTGTCATGATACATGTAGTGGAGGCTATGCTAATGTGCTTTTAAAGTCAGCAATACAGCCACTAAATAGTGGGAAACAGGGAATTTACATGCTCTCTGGTGAGAGCATACATATAAATAATAGTGTGGCGATTTTCTGCTGGTATTTTTAACTATTAGGTTTTCATGAGTCTCATTTACAAACACTATAATAAAAGTTAAGTTTTAAAGGGAGGGTGTTTCATATGGGGTATTGCACCTCCACCCGGAGTCACTCCTAGGTGTAGGGTTTGGTTATATGGTATATATTAACCCCTACACCATCCTTGGGCTGTTTGTTAGTGCTGTATCCTGCACTGTGACACAACTGTGTGTATTATCCCTGTACTGTGACATCACTGTATTTACTATCCCTGTACTGTGACGTCACTGTGTGTATTATTCCTATACTGTGACATCACTGTGTGTATTATCCCTGTACTGTGACATCACTGTGTATATTATCCATGTTTTGTGACATCACCATGCTTGTTATCCTTATACTGTGACATAACTGTGTGTATTATTCCTGTACTGTGACATCACCGTGTATTATCCCTGTACTGTGACATCACTTTGTATATGATCCCTGTACTGTGACATCACTGTGTATTATCCCTGTACTGTGGCACCACTGTTTTAGTATCCCTGTACTGTGACATCACTTTGTTTATTATCCCTGTACTATGACATCACTGTGTGTATTATCCCTGTACTGTGACACCACTGTGTGTATTATCCCTGTAATGTGACATCACTGTGTGTATTATCCTGTACTGTGACAGTACTGTGTGTATTATTCCTGTATTGTGACATCACTGTTTGTATTATCCCTGTACAGTCACATCACTGTGTGTATTATTCCTATACTGTGACATCACTGTGTGTATTATCCCTGTACTGTGACACCACTGTGTTTATTATCCATGTACTGTGACATCACTGTGGGTATTATCCCTGTACTGTGACCACACTGTGTGTATAATTCCTATACTGTGACATCACTGTGTGTATTATACCTGTACTGTGACACCACTGTGTTTATTATCCATGTACTTTGACATCACTGTGGGTATTATCCCTGTACTGTGACCACACTGTGTGTATAATTCCTGTACTGTGACATCACTGTGTATTATGCCTGTACTGTGACATCACTGTGTTTATTATCCCTGTACTGTGACATCACTGTATTTACTATCCCTGTACTGTGACATCACTGTGTGTATTATCCCTGTACCGTGACATCACTGTGTTTACTATCCCTGTACAGAAGAAGAGAGAAAGCTAGCAGCCATATATAAATTGCACACCACAAATATTCAATATGTTCCAAAAAATATATATAAATCTTTATTTATCACAAAACAGACAGATGAGTACATACAATTAAAAACAATTAAAAACACATAATCCAAAAGCGGAGGAATATAATCCTACTACGCCCACCCTGCAGTGGGTACACATAACCCTAAGATGTAAACCAGTCCCGGACCAATGAAACACAAACCAATCTATGCAGCAAATTCTAAAGATTGTACCAATAAGTAACACCTGGCAAATGTAAATATAATATATAAAACGCCTAGCAGCCTAACCAATGTCAGTGTAATGAAAAATATATGTGAGTCTCAGTGCATATAAACCTGATCAATATAAGGTGCAAAAAACTAAATCTCAGTGCATATAATAAGTCTGACCAATGTAAAGTGCAATACTACGACCTGAGAAAAGTGCTGTATGTCCTTCAAGTCTGGCTGTCAGGCTCAGTGCTAAAGTGCTGCTACCGGGACTCCTCACATTCAAAGCAAGGAGAAGCTGACCCTACGCGTTCCGCCACCAGCTACGGAGGCTTCCTCAGGAGTAATGAAATACTCATCTTATTCGTCTTATATATACGACAGAATCATTAAAATTATAATCACCTGGAGTAATACCTGTGGACCGCATGTTGACTCGCATTCATTATGGAATATCAGCGAAAGCGAGGCTTGGCGCGCTACAATGACTACCATAACATGGCCGAGATCAGGGATAGGAGCGAGGCTTGGTTTCCCAACCAATGTATGTGGAACCGAGGCTTGGTATGTAGTTCTATTAGCCCTCCATGGGACCGGGAACAAGGCTCGAAGAACACGAGCGCCCGGGGCAAGGCACCGCCCACAGCACATATCCGAAACGAGGCCCTGCACGCACCACGGACCAGAGCGAGGCTCAGACCGCAATGCAATACACGACCGCACCCGGCATATTGCCCTGCCGGATCGGCGCCGCACCCCGCCCACCTGACACGGTACCCAGGGGAGGAGGGACTCTAAGTATATGCTTGTCCGGAAATGGGGCAAAATAAAGTAGGATAAGGACGGAAGTGGGGCCATCCAACAATACAAGGGCATAATAATAACTTAACTATCCACCCAAAAATATCAGTGAGATACAATCAAAGCAGGAGTGAGGGCAAATCTGGTACCAAACATTATTATATTCATATTTGAAATTGAATATAATAATGTTTGGTACCAGATTTGCCCTCACTCCTGCTTTGATTGTATCTCACTGATATTTTTGGGTGGATAGTTAAGTTATTATTATGCCCTTGTATTGTTGGATGGCCCCACTTCCGTCCTTATCCTACTTTATTTTGCCCCATTTCCGGACAAGCATATACTTAGAGTCCCTCCTCCCCTGGGTACCGTGTCAGGTGGGCGGGGTGCGGCGCCGATCCGGCAGGGCAATATGCCGGGCGCGGTCGTGTATTGCATTGCGGTCTGAGCCTCGCTCTGGTCCGCGGTGTGTGCAGGGCCTCGTTTCGGATATGTGCTGTGGACGGTGCCTTGCCCCGGGCGCTCGTGTTCTTCGAGCCTTGTTCCCGGTCCCATGGAGGGCTAATAGAACTACATACCAAGCCTCGGTTCCACATACATTGGTTGGGAAACCAAGCCTCGCTCCTATCCCTGATCTCGGCCATGTTATGGTAGTCATTGTAGCGTGCCAAGCCTCGCTTTCGCTGATATTCCATAATGAATGCGAGTCAACATGCGGTCCACAGGTATTACTCCAGGTGATTATAATTTTAATGATTCTGTCGTATATATAAGACGGATAAGATGAGTATTTCATTACTCCTGAGGAAGCCTCCGTAGCTGGTGGCGGAACGCGTAGGGTCAGCTTCTCCTTGCTTTGAATGTGAGGAGTCCCGGTAGCAGCACTTTAGCACTGAGCCTGACAGCCAGACTTGAAGGACATACAGCACTTTTCTCAGGTCGTAGTATTGCACTTTACATTGGTCAGACTTATTATATGCACTGAGATTTAGTTTTTTGCACCTTATATTGATCAGGTTTATATGCACTGAGATTCACATATATTTTTCATTACACTGACATTGGTTAGGCTACTAGGCGTTTTATATATTATATTTACATTTGCCAGGTGTTACTTATTGGTACAATCTTTAGAATTTGCTGCATAGATTGGTTTGTGTTTCATTGGTCCGGGACTGGTTTACATCTTAGGGTTATGTGTACCCACTGCAGGGTGGGCGTAGTAGGATTATATTCCTCCGCTTTTGGATTATGTGTTTTTAATTGTTTTTAATTGTATGTACTCATCTGTCTGTTTTGTGATAAATAAAGATTTATATATATTTTTTGGAACATATTGAATATAGCTTTCTCTCTTCTTCTGGGTCTATATTTAGTTGCAGCCTATTGCACCCTATCTTTATTGAGGTGGTGCCCATCAGGTTTTTATTTATTTATTTATTTTTATTTACTATCCCTGTACAGTCACATCACTGTGTGTATTATTCCTATACTGTGACATCACTGTGTGTATTATCCCTGTACTGTGACATCACTGTGGGTATTATCCCGATACTGTGACCACACTGTGTGTATAATTCCTGTACTGTGATGTCACTGTGTATTATGCCTGTACCGTGACATCACTGTGTTTATTATCCCTGTACTGTGACATAACTGTGTTTATTATCCCTGTACTGTGACATCACTGTGTATATTATCCCTGTACTTTGACATCACTGTGTATATTATCATGTACTGTGACATCACTGTGTATATTATTCCTGTACTGTGACATCACTGTGTGTATTATTCCTATACTGTGACATCACTGTGTGTATTATTCCTGTACTGTGACACCACTGTGTTTATTATCCCTGTACTGTGACATCACTGTGTGTGTTATTCCTCTACTGTGACATCACTGTGTATTATCCCTGTACTGTGACATCACTGTGTTTATTATCCCTGTACTATGACATCACTCTGTGTATTATTCCTGTACTGTGACATAACTGTGTATTATGCCTATACCGTGACATCACTGTGTGTATTATCCCTGTACTGTGGCATCACTGTGTGTATTATCCCTGTACTGTGACATCACTGTGTGTATTATCCCTGTACTGTGACATCACTGTGTGTATCATCCTGTGTGTATTATACTGTGTGACAGGATCAGACACCCCTGAAAACGAGACTGCTGTCATGATACATGTAGTGGAGGCTATGCTAATGTGCTTTTAAAGTCAGCAATACAGCCACTAAATAGTGGGAAACAGGGAATTTACATGCTCTCTGGTGAGAACATACATATAAATAATAGTGTGGCGATTTTCTGCTGGCGTTTTTAACTATTAGGTTTTATTTACAAACACTATAATAAAAGTTAAGTTTTAAAGGGAGGGTGTTTCATATGGGGTATTGCACAACCACCAGGAGTCACTCCTAGGTGTGGGATTTGGTTATATGGTATATATTAACCCCTACACCATCCTTGGGCTATTTGTTATTGCTTTATCCTGTACTGTGACACCACAGGAGTATTATCCCTGTACTGTGACATCACTGTATTTACTATCCCTGTACTGTGACATCAATGTGTGTATTATTCCTGTACTGTGACATCACTGTGTGTATTATCCCTGTACTGTGTCACCTCTGTATTTATTATCCCTGTACTGTGACATCACTGTGTGTATTATCCCTGTACTGTGTCACCTCTGTGTGTATTATCCCTGTACTGTGACATCACTGTGGGTATTATCCCGGTACTGTGACCACACTGTGTGTATAATTCCTGTACTGTGATGTCACTGTGTATTATGCCTGTACCGTGACATCACTGTGTTTATTATCCCTGTACTGTGACATAACTGTGTTTATTATCCCTGTACTGTGACATCACTGTGTATATTATCCCTGTACTTTGACATCACTGTGTATATTATCATGTACTGTGACATCACTGTGTATATTATTCCTGTACTGTGACATCACTGTGTGTATTATTCCTATACTGTGACATCACTGTGTGTATTATTCCTGTACTGTGACACCACTGTGTTTATTATCCCTGTACTGTGACATCACTGTGTGTGTTATTCCTCTACTGTGACATCACTGTGTATTATCCCTGTACTGTGACATCACTGTGTTTATTATCCCTGTACTATGACATCACTCTGTGTATTATTCCTGTACTGTGACATAACTGTGTATTATGCCTATACCGTGACATCACTGTGTGTATTATCCCTGTACTGTGGCATCACTGTGTGTATTATCCCTGTACTATGACATCACTGTGTGTATTATCCCTGTACTGTGACATCACTGTGTGTATCATCCTGTGTGTATTATACTGTGTGACAGGATCAGACACCCCTGAAAACGAGACTGTTGCCATGATACATGTAGTGGAGGCTATGCTAATGTGCTTTTAAAGTCAGCAATACAGCCACTAAATAGTGGGAAACAGGGAATTTACATGCTCTCTGGTGAGAGCATACATATAAATAATAGTGTGGCGATTTTCTGCTGGCGTTTTTAACTATTAGGTTTTATTTACAAACACTATAATAAAAGTTAAGTTTTAAAGGGAGGGTGTTTCATATGGGGTATTGCACCCCCACCAGGAGTCACTCCTAGGTGTGGGATTTGGTTATATGGTATATATTAACCCCTACACCATCCTTGGGCTATTTGTTATTGCTTTATCCTGTACTGTGACACCACAGGAGTATTTTCCCTGTACTGTGACATCACTGTATTTACTATCCCTGTACTGTGACATCACTGTGTGTATTATTCCTGTACTGTGACATCACTGTGTGTATTATCCCTGTACTGTGTCACCTCTGTGTTTATTATCCCTGTACTGTGACATCACTGTGTATATAATTCCTGTACTGTGACATCACTGTTTGTATTATCCTTGTACTGTGACACCACTGTGTGTATTATCCCTGTACTGTGACATAACTGTGTTTATTATCCCCGTACTGTGACATAACTATGTGTATTATCCCTGTACTGAGACATCACTGTGTATATTATCCCTGTACTGTGACATCACTGTGTGTATTATCCCTGTACTGTGACATCACTGTGTATTATCTCTGTACTGTGACATCACTGTGTATATTATACCTGTACTGTGACATCACTGTGTGTATTATCTCTGTACTGTGACATCACTGTGTATATTATCCCTGTACTGTGACATCACTGTGTGTATTATCCTGTGTGTATTATACTGTGTGACAGGAGCAGACACTCCTGATGACGAGACTGTTGTCACGAAACATGTAGGGGAGGCTATGCTACTGTATTCTTAAAGTCAGCAATACAGCCACTAAATAGTCCCTTTAGTCCTGCAGGCACAGGGAATTTACATGCTCTCTGGTGAGAGCATACATATAAATAATAGTGTGGCGATTTTCTGCTGGCGTTTTTAACTATTAGGTTTTATTTACAAACACTATAATAAAAGTTAAGTTTTAAAGGGAGGGTGTTTCATATGGGGTATTGCACCCCCACCAGGAGTCACTCCTAGGTGTGGGATTTGGTTATATGGTATATATTAACCCCTACACCATCCTTGGGCTATTTGTTATTGCTTTATCCTGTACTGTGACACCACAGGAGTATTATCCCTGTACTGTGACATCACTGTATTTACTATCCCTGTACTGTGACATCACTGTGTGTATTATTCCTGTACTGTGACATCACTGTGTGTATTATCCCTGTACTGTGACATCACTGCATATATTATCCCTGTACTGTGACATCACTGTGTGTATTATGCCTGTACTGTGACATCACTGTGTTTATTATCCCTGTACTGTGACATCACTGTGTGTATTATCCCTGTACTGTGACATCACTGTGTGTATTATCCCTGTACTGTGACATCACTGTTTATTATCCTATACTGTGAAATCACTGTGTGTATTATCCCTGTACTGTGACATCACTGTGTGTATTATTCCTATACTGTCACATCACTGTATATTATCCCTGTACTGTGACATCATTGCGTGTATTGTCCCTGTACTGTGACATCACTGTGTATATTATCCCTGTACTGTGACATCACTGTGTGTATTATGCCTGTACTGTGACATCACTGTGTATTATCCCTGTACTGTGACATCACTGTGTGTATTATCCCTGTACTGTGACATCACTGTGTGTATTATCCCTGTACTGTGACATCATTGCGTGTATTGTCCCTGTACTGTGACATCACTGTGTATATTATCCCTGTACTGTGACATCACTGTTTATTATCCCTGTACTGTGACATCACTGCATATATTATCCCTGTACTGTGACATCACTGTGTATTATCCCTGTACTGTGATATCACTGTGTATATTATCCCTGTACTGTGATATCACTGTGTGCATTATCCCTGTACTGTGACATCACTGCATATATTATCCCTGTACTGTGACATCACTGTGTGTATTATCCCTGTACTGTGACATCACTGTGTATATTATCCCTGTACTGTGATATCACTGTGTGTATTATCCCTGTACTGTGACATCACTGCATATATTATCCCTGTAATGTGACATCACTGTGTGTATTATCCCTGTACTGTGACATCCCTGTGTGTATTATCCCTCTACTGTGACATCACTGTGTATTATCACTGTACTGTGACATCACTGTTTATTATCCCTGTACTGTGACATCACTACATATATTATCCCTGTACTGTGACATCACTGTGTGAATTATCCCTGTACTATGACATTACTGTGTGTATTATCCCTGTACTTAACAACAATTATTTACCCCAGAATGGGTTAGGGTCAATTCAACATAACACCATTGACCTAGGGACAAACCCTGAGTCACTAATACTCTTGTTAATCCCACCCCCTAAAACTTAACTTTTATTAAGATAACAATAAATAATAATGTTGTGATCAATTAGGTTAACATTTGGCCTCCTTGTGTGTAATAACTGTGTAAATTATTAACTACAAGCTGATTGCTGTCGTAGTGATTTAGTCACAGCCAGTGATCTGCAGTATCACTGGTTACTGAGACACACAGGAGGTATAGTAAAAGCTAGGTCTGCCCCCTCTACATGTTTCATTGCAGCAGCAACGTCTTCAGGAGGGAAATGGGCATCCTAATAACAAGGGTATTAGTGAGTCAGGGTTTGTCCCTAGGTAAATGGTGTTATATTATCCCTGTACTGTGACATCACTGTGTATATTATCCTTGTACTGTGACATCACTGTGTGTATTATTCCTGTACTGTGACATCACTTTGTATATTATCCCTGTACTGTGACATCACTGTGTGTATTATCCCTGTACTGTGACATCACTGTGTATATTATCCCCGTACTGTGACATCACTGTGTATATTATCCCTGTACTGTGACATCACTGTGTGTATTATCCCTGTACTGTGACATCACTGTGTATATTATCCCTGTACTGTGACATCACTGTGTGTATTATCCCTGTACTGTGACATCACTGTGTGTATTATCCCTGTACTGTGACATCACTGTGTGTATTATCCCTGTACTGTGACATCACTGTGTGTATTATCCCTGTACTGTGACATCACTGTGTGTATTATCCCTGTACTGTGACATCACTGTGTATATTATCCCTGTACTGTGACATCACTGTGTATATTATCCCTGTACTGTGACATCACTGTGTGTATTATTCCTGTACTGTGACATCCCTGTGTATATTATCCCTGTACTTTGACATCACTGTGTGCATTTTACCTGTACTGTGACATCACTGTGTGTATTATCCCTGTACTGTGACATCACTGTGTATATTATCCCTGTACTGTTACATCACAGTGTATATTATCCCTGTACTGTGACATCATTGTTTTTATTATTCCTGTACTGTGACATCACGGTATATATTATCCCTGTACTGTGACATCACTGTGTTTATTCTCCCTGTAGTGGGACATCACTGTGTTTACTATCCCTGTACAGTCACATCACTGTGTGTATTATTCCAATACTGTGACATCACTGTGTTTATTATCCCCGTACTGTGACATCACTGTGGGTATTATCCCTGTACTGTGACCACACTGTGTGTATAATTCCTGTACTGAGACATCACTGTGTATTATGCCTGTACTGTGACATCACTGTGTTTATTATCCCTGTACTGTGACATCACTGTGTGTATTATCCCTGTACTGTGACATCACTGTGTGTATTATCCTTGTACTGTGACATCACTGTGTTTATTATTCCTGTACTGTGACATCACTGTGTATATTATCCCTGTACTGTGACATCACTGTGTGTATTATCCCTGTACTGTGACATCACTGTGTATATTATCCCTGTACTGTGACATCACTGTGTGTATTATCCCTGTACTGTGACATCACTGTGTATATTATCCCTGTTTTGTGACATCACTGTGTATATTATCCCTGTACTGTGACATCACTGTGTGTATTATCCCTGTACTGTGACATCGCTGTGTTTATTATCCCTGTACTGTGACATCACTATGTGTATTATCCCTGTACTGTGACATCACTGTGTATTATCCCTGTACTGTGACATCACTGTGTATATTATCCCTGTACTGTGACATCACTGTGTGTATTATTCATATATTATGACATCACTGTGTATAATCCCTGTACTGTGACATCATTGTGTGTATTATTCCTGTATTGTGACATCACTGTGTGTTTTATTCCTGTACAGTGACATCACTGTGTGTATTATCCCTGTACTGTGACATCACTGTGTATATTATCCCTGTACTGTGACATCACTGTGTATTTTATCCCTGTACTGTGACATCACTGTGTGTATTATCCCTGTACTGTGACATCACTGTGTGTATTATCCCTGTACTGTGACATCACTGTGTGTATTATCCCTGTACTGTGACATCACTGTGTATTTTATCCCTGTACTGTGACATCACTGTGTGTATTATCCCTGTACTGTGACATCACTGTGTGTATTGTCCCTGTACTGTGACATCACTGTGTGTATTATCCCTGTACTGTGACATCACTGTGTGTATTATCCCTGTACTGTGACATCACTGTGTATATTATCCCTGTAGTGTGACATCACTGTGTGTATTATCCCTGTACTGTGACATCACTGTGTGTATTATCCCTGTACTGTGACATCACTGTGTGTATTATCCCTGTACTGTGACATCACTGTGTGTTTTATCCCTGTACTGTGACATCACTGTGTGTATTATCCCTGTACTGTGACATCACTGTGTATATTATCCCTGTTTTGTGACATCACTGTGTATATTATCCCTGTACTGTGACATCACTGTGTGTATTATCCCTGTACTGTGACATCACTGTGTTTATTATCCCTGTACTGTGACATCACTGTGTATTATCCCTGTACTGTGACATCACTGTGTATATTATCCCTGTACTGTGACACCACTGTGTGTATTATCCCTGTACTGTGACATCACTGTGTATATTATCCCTGTACTGTGACATCACTGTGTGTATTATCCCTGTACTGTGACATCACTGTGTATATTATCCCTGTACTGTGACATCACTGTGTATATTATCCCTGTACTGTGACATCACTGTGTATATTATCCCTGTACTGTGACATCACTGTATTTATGATCTCCAAAAAATATGTTCTAGGTATAATGTATTTTGATAACATTTTGCTCACATAGAGATCAAAAGGTTTTCCTTTTATACTAAATTTAAAATGCATTCGCGCACATTTGTGTTTGTTAGACAATAGAAAGTTAATGAAACTTTTGCAGAATATAATAAAGTGCACTATCTATGTATAAAACTTAGTACAATTTGTAAAGAAACATGCACCTTCTGTTTTAATCACACAGTTTGTTATGACAAATGGCAAAAAAATACATCTTTGATAAATCCCAACAAAAAACGCATGCTACATTTTAAAATGCTAGTGTTTTAAGTGCATTTAGTTTATTATAGTCCTTACTTTTATGGGTTGACTAACATCTTCTAGATCAGTGTTTCCCCTCCGAGGTGCCTCCAGCTGTTACAAAACTCCAACTCCCAGTATGCTGGAAGTTGTAGTTTTGTAACAGCTGGAGCTACCCCAGTTGGGAAGCATTGTTCTAGTCCTGGTAATAATGAGGAACTATAAAACTGGAAATGTCATGATATCTGCACACGTCACCGTAATTTATACATGTAAATGTTGCCTGAATGTATTTTAAGCTTTCTTCCAAAAACTCCCTTTGCATCTGTTATTTACTCCTCATCCAAAGAAATTCAAGAAATATGTTTCACATATTTTTAAAACTTTATGCAACTGTAAATATGAGCGAAAGTAAAATGTCAAATTCTGTGTGAGATTTGCTTCACAGGTGCTGCGTGCAGCTTTTCTGTCTTGGCCATGATATTTAAATACAGACCTTTTTTTTTTGCCCCAGGTGAAGGGAAAGCCCAGCTATACTGTACAAATGATCTATATCTCTAGATTGTAGGTGCTATTACTGAATTTTGGTACCAGCCTGACGTACTTAATGGAAATTATTTATATATGGTGCCAACATATTCTGCAGCACAGTTCTTAGAATGTATTAGTCACAGCCGTCCCTGATTCCTGCCTGGCTTGCTATGTAAAGGGGTACTACGGTGGAAAACTTTATTTATTTTTTTTTTTTTTTAAATCAACTAGTGCCAGAAAATTAAACAGATTTTCTAAATTACTTTTATAAAAAAAAAATCTTCATTCTTCTAGTACTTATTGGCTGCTGAATACTACAGAGGAAATTCTTTTCTTTTTGGAACACAGAGCTCTCAGCTGAATCACAAGCACAGTGCTCTCTGCTGACATCTCTGTCCATTTTAAGAACTGTCCAGAGTAGGAGAAAATCCCCATAGAAAACATATACTACTCTGGACAGTTCCTAAAATGAACAGAGATGTCAGCAGAGAGCACTGTGGTCATGATGTCAGAAGACAGCTCTGTGTTCCAAAATGTAAATAATTTCCTCTGTAGTATTGAACAGCTAATCGGTACTGGAAGGATGAATATTTTTTAATAGAAGTAATTTACAAATCTTTTTAACTTTCTGGCACCAGTTGAAAAAAAAAAAAAGTTTTCCACCGGAGTACCCCTTTAATGCCAATTTCTTGTACTTACACACATATTAGGACCAGTATGGTTTTTGGAGTGTACGAGTAAACCACAGCATCCGTTCCAGGTGAATGAATGGGGCAATCCAGGATGAGAAAAACATAGCTGCTTTCATTTGTAAACAGCGCCTCTCTTGTCTTCAGGTTGTGTGTGATATTTCAGCTCAGTTCCATTGAAGTAAATTAAGCCAAGCTGTAATACCGCACACTATC
The DNA here is from genome assembly GCF_029499605.1 of Hyla sarda. Lineage (NCBI taxonomy): Eukaryota > Metazoa > Chordata > Amphibia > Anura > Hylidae > Hyla > Hyla sarda. Next base: position 66,381,670 of record NC_079195.1, on the reverse strand, counting down.
TGAGGGCATGTGTGGAGCTGTTTATTTATTTAATTATTTTTTATTATTATTTATTTAATTGATTTATTTATTTAATTATTTTTTTATTATTTATTTAATTGATTTATTTAATACATTTTTTTTATTATTTATTTAATTGATTTTATTTATTTATTAATTTTTTTTATTTTAGTTATTTATTTTTATTTTTAACCAGCTTTGTTTTTCTAATCCTGGATACTTTCATGGAAATTAAGACTGACCTGCCAATCAATGATATTAAAGGGGCACTCCATGATAATCATTTCAATTTTGTATGCATTCTGTATAAAACACGGAAGCAGATGCTCAGATGGTGGTTTGTTATTGTGGTTACTTTTTATATTTGTAGGAAAGGCACATTTTTATGATGCGGTGTTGTGATCTGCCGTACCTTTAACTCCTGCATGTTCAACTCTTTGCCGTTCTCCTTTGCGCTGTCTATCAGATAGTCCAGAGCATCTTCGCACACCTCGGGATCTCTCCTTGAGATCTTGTCTCGAATAGCGTCTTCCATGTACTGGTGCAGAGTATCTCTTGCCTTGATGCCCTGCGGACATACATAATGTGTCAGCGCTGAGGAAGAACAATATACTGAAAAACATGTCAAAAATAAGCTGCATCGGCATTAAAGAAAATACTGGTAAATTCTGTCCCTGACTTTGTGGCTGCTCTCTCCTTTATTAAGGAAGTGTTTCCCAACCAGGGTGCCTCCAGCTGTTTCCAAACTACAACTTCGAGCATGCCCGGGCAGCCGAAGGCTGCCCAGGCATGCTGGGAGTTGTAGTTTTGCAACAGCTGGAGGCACCCTGGTTGGGAAACACTGTATTGGGGTAATTATCAGGGTCCCGCACATCATACTGTGCCGAACTCAAACAACCATCACTAACATGGTGTATTTTACCCTATTTTCTACACAAACACAGCAGAAATTCCAAGGGTAGCCTCAAATTTCGACATTGTATTTTGCCCCTTTCAATCATATTTTGGATGCAGATTAGCTCCATTTCCAAGCGCCCTGCCTAAGTGATTCTGATAGGTCTCCTTTTCTAGAGTACTAAAAAAATTACACGTGTGTGTGTGGACTTCGAGACATAGGGGGAGATTTATCGAAACCTGTCCAGAGGAAAAGTTTCTGAGTTGCCCATAGCAACCAATCAGATTGCTTCCTTCATCTTTCAGAGGTCTTTTCAAAAATGAAAGTAGCATTCTGATTGGTTGCTATGGGCAACTCGGCAACTGTTCCTCTGGACAGATTTTGATAAATCTCCCCCAAAGTCCTATTGAAAACAAGGGGAAATATTTTGGGAACATAGCCTAAGGCCGGAGTGTAATCCTTATTCTAATGGGGGCTATACACGTTAGATTAATATCAGCCAAAACTGAAAAACTATATGTTTACAGGTTTCCCAACATTTCGCGAAGGATAGATGTTGGGGGAAAGAAGGATCGGGCTTTTGGCAGAGGCTTACTCCTCTATCCTCAATTCAGGACACACGCACAGTCGGCTGAGCCAAGTGCCCATGCGTATGGGGAGGGTTGGGAGGAATCACTGGCGGCCAAATATGTCTTTCGGCCAACAACTCTCTAAAGTGCGTGGCCAGCTTGAGAGCACGTTCGCACGCGACAGACTTGTTGCAGAGATTCCCGTTCGTGGATCGCCATTGGATGGCCGAGTGCGTCCGAATCTAATGAGATTACTACAGCTTGTTTTTTGGATTAAAAAAAAAAAAATTGCTACTTCTGTAAGTGCCTTCAGAGTCGCAGGATAGGCCCGAATTACCAGGGAGTCATTAAGAGTCTGCTCGGAGGAGTCCCCGGAGCTGCGCATTGTCTCGCACTCAGCTGGACAGTTCGCTGCAAGACAATGTTTTCCCTCTTCTGTGTTTTCACCCTCACCGCTGATCTTACCGAACAATTACACAGCATGCCTGTTCACTAAATGAGCAGCTGTACAACAGCACTAGAACAGCCTATTCCGGACATTACTATTCTCGAATTACTATGGGGCACATGGCCTGTCCCATTCAGCATATGATTTATAGACCTAGATCCGGGGCTGCTCGCTCTGTTTATGTCCATAAATTATTTTTGGGTGCCGGTCATTATGTATGGTCCATTCATGGGGCCATCACTGGCTTGTGGCAAGGTGACATTTATTGCAGTACATGTTGAGAGGCAGCATCCCCAGCAGTCCTTAGAGGACGTTATGTAGCTGGAAGTCATATACGCCTCTCCTTCATTGAACATCTATTCTCGCTTACTTTTTAAGAGAGGTGCTCATTGTAAATGAATAGTAGAATAGCTAGAGTTGGTAAAAACAGGACATAAATCAGGACCTAACCAGCAAACATATAGGGATATGTTGGGACTTCTGTGGAATCTGCGGTGGTGCACGAGGTAGGGTAAAGCCACAAGTAGAAGAAAGAGGATACCCAGCACTCACCAGTGATGCACAGTGCAGATTTCTTAAGCCGTAGTGTAGTACAAGGACGCGTTTCTGCGTGCGAGCCTTCCTCAGCTGTCTGCCTATAGGCAGACAGCTGAGGAAGGCTCACATGCCGAAACGCGTCCTTGTACTACACTATGGCAAAATAAATCTTCACTGTGCATCACTGGTGAGTGCTGGGTATCCTCTTTCTTCTATCCAGAAAACATGGCAGGGGATGTAGAAGAAACTGTACGGAGCGACAAGCATGATCTGGATGAGTAATTTATAAGCCGTACATACCTTGCGGAGACCACTGAATGGGATATCTAGTGGAAGAGAGAAGAGATTCTCCACTAGTTGCTCAAAGACTCGGGCCAGCTCCTTAAACTGCTTCTCCCCCACGCTGAGTCCCAGCAGGATGCGAGCAGCAATCCGGAAAGTAAGAGCCTTGGCAGAAGGGAACATAGAGATGGAACCAGGTTCCCTGCACCAGCCGTGCAACTCCCAGCTCACAGCCTCCTGGATACGAGGGATGTAACTCTCCAGCGCCGGATGGCTGAACACCTTGGCCATAATCTAAAAGTTAAGAAAGTACCAATAAAATGACAATAGGGTTCATGTATATCTCCTGTAAGAAAATAATATCTCCTGAGAAAAATAATAATAGCCTAGAACTGTCACTCTGGGGTCCTTTGGCTTAGGCTAAACTCTACAAATTGCATACAGAAATGTCATAAGTCTGGGATAAGCGTCATTACTGTCATCCAAATTGTTTGAAAAATCTGACATTATTGATGCAGATGGATTTCTATCATTGAATTCAATACGAACTGATGAAATAATGACACAAATGATACTAGATGAGTACAGACAAAACACAACCTTAACGCCAACTCATGGAACAGTGATGGGATTCTGGTTTTACTCACTTTTCTCTTGTGTCTATGGAGTTCTCCAATGGTGTTGACCAGAGTATTGGAGCCCAGGATGATCTGGGTGCTCTGCGGCCACTGCGTACTAACCAGGTGGTGTTCTCCTAACAAAATCTTGCGGACGTTTTCTGCTCCGGTCACACGGATCAATGGTTTCCCCAGCAGATGAGTCTTAAAAATGTTCCCATACTTCTCCCTTCTGGAACTGTGGAAGTTTGAACCCTGATCCATGATAAGAAGTTATAGTAAACAAAGAGAATATCCAGCACAGGTTACCAAGCTCTGGTTTATACTCCAAATCAGATCTCAAAGCCTTACTATTAATTACATCTGAATGGATCTTATAAGGATATATCTAAATTTGTAATAAAAAACAATTGTTGGGACTACAACTCCTCACATGCACCTAAGATTAAGCATTCTTTTTATTATACTACAACTGCATTAAAACAATTAAGTGATTGTGGTTCCAAAGGATAAAAAAAAGTAACACTGATTTTTACTATGGAAAGTTTACAATTCATAGTAAAATAAATCCATGAACAACCCGGCATCCCAATGCCAGTCTTCAGCTATCCAGCAGCTGGAAAAATATTATTGCATTTATTACAGTGTTCCCTAACCTGTGGCGAAACTGCAACTCCCATCATGCCCAGACAGCCTTCAGATGGAAATGGTATTTTTACAACAGCGTAGAGAACACCAACTTACTAGGCACGGATGTGTAAAGCCATACATCCAATGGCATTTAGATATGAATGAGATAAACTTAGAGTGGAAGAATAAAACTAGAAAAGATCTCCTGGAACTTGTGGTTCTACACTACTAAAGAAACACAATTATTAGGCATGCATGGCCGATTGTGGTACTGTAAAGCTGTTTCACAGAGAATGTGCAAGCAGTGGCTCTCCTACGGTAAGTACCTGTGTGCATTCAATGGCTAAAAAGTAACACTGAGTTGTATTAATACAAAGATGGACATTCTAAATCAGTGTTTTCCAAACATTTGGCTCTTTATCTGTTGTCAAACTACAATTCCTATTTTAATTGTGGGAATTGTTGTAAGTTATGGAAGAAAGAATCAACTACTGCACTAAATTGGAAGAGTCCAGTGCTGTGACCCTCCAGCAAAGGATATGCGGTTCTGCCAGTAATAAAGAAATGAAATCGCACTCACCACTCTAAGGCAGATAAAAAGCCGGGTTTATTTCAAGTATTCATGCACCTTATCTATGGACAAGTGCGATTTCATTTCTCTATTACTGAATTTATTTGAACTGGATTTCTGGAATACGCACCCCACACTTTGGTACCTGCTGCCGCAACCTTTATTGTACACGATTATCTAGACTTCGTTGGGTTGGAGTGCCGACTCCTGTGTTTGCGTGCATTCACTTATGGTTCTACACTTATAAGAGCAATATTTTATCCATAAGATATAAAGTTAGTACAGTGATCCCTCAACTTACAATGGCCTCAACGTACAATAGTTTCACCACGCAATGGTCTTTTCTAGACCATTGTAACTTGAAACCAGACTCAACATACAATGCTATTGAATATGCCAACCATGCCAATGACTGGAAGAACCGACCAATCAGAATGGGCATTTACTGGTAAAAAAAAAAACCCTGTATTACTGAAGTGTATGCACTGAATGGTAGCTGTCTGGTAGCGCCTCCTACAGTACAGGGAGGTATTACATGTTCTGTACTACTCCTTACCTGTGCCAGGGTTAGCTGCTCCTTTGGACACCAAGTAAGGGCGGCTCCATTTTACTTTTTAAAGACATTTCGTGTACTGTGCAGAACTCTGAAGAAGCTCCTGTCCTCTACATAGACCAGTGTTTCCCAACAAAGGTGCCTCCAGCTGTTGCAAAACTACAACTCCCAGCATGCCCAGACAGCCAAAGGCTGTCCGGGCATGCTGGGAGTTGTATTTTTGCAAAAGCTGGAGGCACCCTGGTTGGGAAATACTGAAATAGACAGTGATTTACAGCTCTCAGCAGATCTTTATTACTTTTATATGTAATAATTTGCTTTATCTGTAATAGTTATCTACTTATTTTTCTGTAATCCTCACTTTTTCCTATTTTTGGATGACATTTTGGTGGCTTCAGAACCAATTCCCAGGTTCCCATAGCGTTACGGTCTCAACATACAATGGTCTCAACATACAATGGTCGTCCTGGAACCGATTCATATTGTCATGTCATTATCATGTCTTGACCGAATCCAGAGGGGATTTTCCCATTTCTGTATGGCATGAACATGTGACTAAAGTTTTTCGTATTTATATGTGTGTGTGTGTAACAATTGTCTTATTACTATATGACTAAGCACGAAAGCGTGAAACGTGTCAGTGTGTTTTAAACGTGTATTTGCAAGCCTCTTAATAAAGATATATATATATATATATATATATATATATATATATATATACCCTGTTGGACTTCACCTGGATGCTGGACAATTTTCTTCGATTAATATTGAAACTTGAGGGACCACTGTACTTGTGGTTCTACACTTACAATATTTCTATCCATTATGTGACTATAACTTCCTTATATTGGCAATGGAAAGAGGAATATGCAAGAAGAACACCTACCTAATAATGGCAATTGAAGCAGTAGAAGATGTAAAGTTGTAGATTTACCTGTACAAGCCAGTGAAGAGTTTCTCCAAAAAATGGCCATCCCATAGACCCCTTGGGTAGTGGTAAACTGCTATTCCGGTCTCTAGTGCTGTGCCATCTCAGGGACCATAGCTGGTGGGATACAGCCAGGAATAAGACCAGGGACAGGACTGATGTAGCTGCTGCCTCCAGGAAGGACATGTAATTGAGGTCTGTGGTGAGGAACATCTTGTTGTCTCCAGGCGGTAGGAGGCTTCAGCTTGGTTCTTTGCTTCTAATAGAATTAATGTCACCTCCAACTGTACAGTGACTACCAAGCCCTGGAGAGCCCCAGCCCCAGCCTCCAGCCTCCCTCACTGAGAATGCTGGAAGTGACACTGGGAGGCGGGTTACTTTTCTCTGAGATGTTTAACACTTTGATTAATCCATGAAGATCTCCCCAGCTCTTCAATGCAAGAGAAGAAACAATTCAGTAAACATGAAGGAAACCTCATCTGTTCAGCCTAAAATAAAATAAAAAAACACACCCTCCAACAACAAACACAAAAAGGAAAAAAAAAAAAAGAAGAAGATGTTCTGTAGGTGATTTAAGATCTCCCCCTCCTTTAAGGAGTTTTTTTTTTTAAGTCTTGAAAGGAATAAATAGTGAGCACTGGAGACCCAGCTATGCTGATTATAAGGCTAAAATTGCAGCTTTCACATTTTTATTACATATTTGGCATGCAATGGAAGGTGATATATTTAGCCCCCAACTCCCCTCCCAAAAAAAGAGGGAACAAAAAAAATCCTGAAGCTTAAACCAAAGAAGATTTATCTCTAAAAGATAAGGGGCATAGATAGCTGCAGGCTACACATCTATTTCCACATTAATCTCCACCCTGCTGCTTCCTTATTCCTGCCTGGAACTAGAGGTGATGATCCAAGAAGAAAAATGGATTCACACAACACAAGACATTCCCAACAACTTTCTAAAGTTTTGCTAACAGGTGTTGTAGAAAAGCTCCAAAAGCTTCTTGTCCCCAGGATGTGAAGATGGGAAATACTCACCAGCAGGTCTGTGCAGCAGCAGTGGAGGAGCTGATTGATGTCTGGGGGTCTAGTAGAGCTCAGCTGCCTCCCAGCTAGATTTATATACATATTGGCTTATAATATGTTCCACCTTCAGGGGCTGACGTGCCTCCCTGCATATGTAAGTAGCTGGGAACATTCTAGGATTGGGCACTTGATGGTATTGATTGTAGGAATGTGTAGACTTGGCCAGAAGCTGGAGAGTGCCCGGAGCAGCACCAAGCGCAGTGCCCGGTGGCAGGAGATTGTATATTAGACTCTACACTACTATCATAGTGTCCTTTGATGGGTTACAAATGAAGGATATTTATTGTACACGAAGCCATTTATCTCCTGGTGACAGGTACACAGGGCAGGTTATCAGCCAGTGTTTACTCACTTAGATAACAGCACATATCATTTCACTTTTAGGCTGTTGTAGTATAAAGATGACTGATAACTTCCTATTATCTTCTATTGAACTCCATGTTGTGCCCATCAGTCATTGAATTAAACAATTAGTGCTCACACCTCATCCGAGATAAAGGGACACTCCTAGGCTGGGGAGAGGAGTCACTACAGGGCTGGACACATCAGGTGGGTACATGGAAAGGGTCCTGGCTGTACTGGAAACACCTGTTATAGTGGGACATGGTGGTAAAGAAGTTATAAATTAGGGCTATTAAAGAGGAATAAAGCCATTTACTTCGCACCATAAAGGACAAGCCCAGCACCTAGGGATAGACAAGGTCTGGTTCTACAAGGCTGGAATGAGAGAGAACTGAATAATATGGATAATCCAGGGCAAGTGTAAGATCCATTAATAAAGATGTGACTTTACATTGTATTCATTTATCTACCATATCTCATGACTATCTATCTTTCTGTGTCTATTATCTTATATCTATCTAAATATTTCTTATCTATATTTCTCATTTATCTATCTCATATCTATCTATCTCATATCTATCTATCTCATATCTATCTATATCTATCTCATATCTATCTATCTCCTATCTATCTATCTATCTATCTATCTCATATCTATCTATCTCCTATCTATCTATCTCCTATCTATCTATCTATCTATCTCATATCTATCTATATCTATCTCATATCTATCTATATCATATCTATCTATCTATCTCCTATCTATCTATCTCATATATATCTATATCATATCTATCTATCTCCTATCTATCTATCTATCTCCTATCTATCTATCTATCTATCTCCTATCTATCTATCTATCTATCTATCTCATATCTATCTATCTAAATATTTCTTATCTATCTATCTCTCTTATATCTATCTCATATCTATCTATCTCTCTACCTATCTACTATCTATCTATCTCATATCTATCTATCTATCTATCTCATATCTATTTATCTATCTATCTATTTATCTATCTCATATCTATCTATCTAATATCTATCTATGTATCTATCTATCTCATATCTATCTATCTATCTATCTCATTATCTATCTACTGGATACAATAGAAGAAAGCAGCACTCCAAATGAACGCTTGATAATGGCAGTGTGAGGTTGCAGAAATGTAGCTCACTAAGGAGTGAATAAAGACAACACTTTTTTCACCTATATGGAATGCCACTGCTTCTCTTTCCATATCTATCTTATATCTATCTATCTCATATCTATCTCATATCTATCTATCTCATATCTATCCATCTATCATAGCTCATATCTATCTATCTCATATCTATCTATCTATCTCATATCTATCTCATATCTATCTATCTCATATCTATCCATCTATCATAGCTCATATCTATCTATCTATATCATATCTATCTATCTCATATCTATCTATCTATCCATTATATCTATCTATCTATCTCATATCTATCTATCTCAAATCTATCTATCTCATATCTATCCATCTATCATAGCTCATATCTATCTATCTCATATCTATCTATCTTCTATCTATCTATATCATATCTATCTATCTATCTATCTATCTATCTATCTATCTATCTCATATCTATCTATATCTATCTATCTATCTTCTATCTATCTATATCATATCTATCTATCTATCTATCTATCTCATATCTATCTATATCTATCTATCTATATCATATCTATCTATCTATCTATCTCATATCTATCTATCTATCTATCTCATATCTATCTATCTCATATCTATCTATCTATCTCATATCTATCTATCTCATATCTATCTATCTCATATCTATCTATCTCATATCTATCTATCTCATATCTATCTCATATCTATCTATCTCATATCTATCTATCATATATCATGGGTATCTTTCTGTGTCTCATATATATGTAAACATTTTATATCTATATGAAATATCATGACTATCATCTCTATATATGTATTTCCGGACTATTTTATACCTATCTTCTTTCTATCTAGTCTAGTTTTTCTAATTGATCTAATCCAGTGTTTCCCAACCAGGGTGCCTCCGGCTGTTGCAAAACAACAACTCCCAGCATTCTCGGACAGCCTTTGGCTGTCTGAGCATGCTGAGAACTGTCGTTTTGCAACAGCTGGAGGCACCCTGGTTGGGAAATACTGATCTAATCTCATGAGTGTTTATATCTGAATATACAGCTACTGTATATAATGTAATCTATATAGCGTCTCTCTGTACCTATATCGCATATTCTATTTTATCTGTCTTATCTATGTATCTCTTCTACACATGGACAGGGGTGCAGCTGGCATATGGGTATGTGGCAGCCCGGGTTGATCATTAACCCCACATTCACCGGCAGGTTAATCTACTACAGACAGATGTTGTTTGGAGCCGCAGATAAAGAATTTCATGTTTATTTGTAAATAGACAATTTAAACTTCTATTAAGTTGCAACTAAGTATCGCGGGGCTGTGTGGTCGGGCAAGGGGTTAAACCAGAGGCAGTGTCCGGGCTGCAGGGGCATCTGAGCCCGATCAATAGACATGTCTTCCCAGCATTATCCTGGCGGAGAACACATGAAATACACCGGGTAATAACTCATAGCGCCATCACTATAAATCGAGGGAGTTTGAGCCGTTCTGCCGTAATTTACGACTTCAGATGGAGATGTCCCATGGAGGCCAATTCCCCAGATCACAAACTGTAATAAAAGCAGAGTAGTCAACCTGCACATGGCCCAAGACCGGACACACAGTCTTTAGCTGCCAATAGGTATTTGGAAAACCACCAAAGCCAATATCTGGGAAATGCTAAGTAATTGGAGAAGAACGAAGAGGATGGGGGCATCAAGTGGCAATAACTCAGGGCGGACAGGACCCTGCACACCGACTGGGGCAGAACACTTACCCCATGTGCCTCGCTATAAGCAAATCATCTACTGTAGATGTGTGGAACTACAAGTCCCAGCAAATTCAATGATGTTGCAATAAGCTCAAGAGGAATTTACTCGAGATATACTCTAGATATAAATAAATTCACGTCTCCTCTTACCATTGACTTTAATGTTATCTCCGCTGTCTTGTTCACACTGCGGAAATTCTGATAGCAGAATTCCGATGCTGAATTCCGTTCCGCTTGAAGAATGAGCATGTTCATTCTTCAATCGGAATCCGCTATTAGAAATCAATAGAAGTCAATGGTAAAAAAAAAATTCTGCCCGACATCGTTTTCGCGCTGAATTCGTGCGCAATTTTGTGCAGAAATGGCTGACAAACCCTTCACTTCTTTCTCCCCCATTTCCACACGCAATTCTGCACAAATTCTTTTTTCCCCCCCGTAAATTTTTCAGGGGTAATTACTCTTGATTTACTCCGTCTGAACGCACCCTAAGGCAGAATTAAAGTAAACTGTGGCAAAACTGTAAGAAAACATTGCACAAGAAAATAAAGCACTTGGTTAAGATGTTTCAACCTTTACGTTCTTCCACATCAGTGTTTAAGAAATTTAAAAATAGTCTTGGTAAAATGTGGCAGGTTTATTAAAGACTTGGGGCAAAATTTTGGTCTAAATATAAAGTAGACCAGTTATGAGGTGGCACAAAGAAAATGTATCATGCCACCTGCGCTATTTAAATTTTTTTTTATAGAATTTGGTGTCATTTCTGCAATTTCTACAAATACAGCTATCCCATTGTTACCAATTTCCTGTAACATTTTGATATTCATAAATAAGCTATAGACTTAAAGGAGTTGTCCAGTGGTGACCCAGTGGTGAACAACTTATCCCCTATCCTAAGGATAGGGGATAAGTTTGAGATCGCGGGGGGTCCGACCGCTGGGGCCCCCTGCGATCTCCTGTACGGAGCCCCGACAGCCCGCGGGAAGGGGCCGTGTCGACCTCTGCACGAAGCGGCGGCCGACACGCCCCCTCAATACAACTCTATGGCAGAGCCGAAGCGTATTGAGGGGGTGTGTCAGCAGCCGCTTCGTGCAGAGGTCGACACCTGCTATCTGTCCGGAGAGCCTGACCCCCGTACAGAGAGATCGCAGGGGGCCCCAGCAGTCGGACCCCCCGCGATCTCAAACTTATCCCCTATCCTTAGGATAGGGGATAAGTTTTTCACCACTGGACTATCCCTTTAAAGATGCACCTGTAGCCTCTGCTAAGTATCCCAATGAAATAACAATTCCGGTGTATTTTATAGCTCTGTTATCTTTACTAGAAATGTATGACTAAATAGACAACTGGGTGTTACCAGTTAGAGGCGTGTCCCTACACTGTTAGGGTAATATTCAAGTCGTCACTTCCGTCTGTGGTGGTGCACCAGGTGGGAACAGACCAGTATATGGAATAAGAAACCCAGCACTCACCGGTGATGCTAAATCATGTGGACTTATTGATCCATAGTAGAAATCATTACATGAAGGATGCGTTTCGGCATATTGCCTTCCTCAGCTTGCTGCCTATAGGCAGCAAGCTGAGGAAGGCAATATGCCGAAACGCATCCTTCATGTAATGATTTCTACTATAAATCTACAGGATTTAGCATCATTGGTGAGTGCTGGGTTTCTTATTCCCTTTCAGAAGCAAAAGACACATACGCTATTTTGAATGCAACAAATCTCACTTTATAAACAATTCATTCAAATACAAGAATCAAAAAAAATATAATCACCCAGTGAGTATCGAAAAAGTCTGCGCTGTGTAAACTGGAGACATAAACAACTTGTCAAGTTTCAATATACTGCTGCTTCAGCTCTATCTTATCTGGACGTCTCCATTCCCAGAAGGTCTGGAAAAGGAGAAGGGTGAAACCAGGAAGTTGTATCCGCACTGCTGGCAGGTAGGTAGGGATCAGCAAGGATCGGGAATCATAGGTATTCGAAATTGACCTTTATTTTGTTCAAAAAAAATAATTTCTAATACCTATTGTTCCCAATCCTTGCTGATCCCTACCTACCTGGCAGCAGCGCGGATACAACTTCCTGGTTTCACCCTTCACCTATGTTCAAAGTCGACGCCTTTGGTGTGGGAAGCCGCAGCAGCTCTAATCTCCTTGAAACGCCCTTGTAAGTGTTGAGCCTGGAATCTCCACAACCTCTCCAGGTGAGCACGTTTCCTTTATGCACGTACATCTACTGTATGGTGGTGATCCCGCACAAGGAAGTGCTTGTTGTCTATTTGTTTTTGCAGAAGGTCTGGAAGGAACGTCGGCAACGTTTCAGAGGACACGCCTCCTTTGTCAAGCAAAGGAGGTGTGTCCTCTGAAACCTTGACCAAGAAGGCGTGTCCTCTGAAACGTTGACAAAGGAGGCATGTCCTCTGAAACGTTGCAGACGTTCCTTCCAGACCTTCTGGGAATGGAGACGGCTGGATAAGAGAGAGCTGAAGCAGCTGTATATGGAAACCGGACAAGTCGTTTATGTCTCCAGTTTACACAGTGCGGACTTTTTCGATACTCACTGGGTGATTATATATTTTTCGATTCTTGTATTTGAATGGATCGTTTATAAAGAGAGAAGATTTGTTGCATTCAAAATAGCGTATATGTATATGTATATTTTGCTTCTGTATGAGAATATACTGGGCTTTGAGCACCCAGTCACTACGCTGAACACCCAGATATCACCTGCCCTAGATTACTTATTGAAAGACAGGTTTCTTATTCCCTACACTCTTAGGGTCTTATCCAAACAAAGCTGACATTGCCGGACACCTCCAACTGGTAACACACATGACCATTTACTCAAACATTTTTTTTTAAAACAGAGGACCGGCTCTACACCGGCTATTAGAAAAGATTATCCAGAATTGTTATTTCATGGGGAGTACAAGTATTTTCTAAAAGATACAGGTCAGGAAAGGTCACATGTCATCTTTAAAGCAGATCTGTCATCTGAATATGCTGCAAAGCTGACTATTCATCTAAATGGCTGTCACATATTACTACATTTTTCCCTCCAGCGGTTTCCCGGGAGGGCCAGGAGCAGGCGGCCACATTCTGTATAGCAGTTTTTTACATTTATTTAAGATTTTGCAGTAGGAAAAAAACACTAACAATTACATAAAAGTGAACAGAGTTCTGTAGTACAGAGCCCATGGACAAAATACACCAAGAAATAATCGGGTTTCAGGAGACGACAAGGCAGAGATGACTCTTGGACAAACGACCATTGGCAAATCAACTGGAAAACCCACTGCAACCCTCAGCCATACACCCACCCAGATGTGTTAAGTAAAGATAGTTAAACCACGTGAACCAGTATTTAGGTGGCACAATCAGCTGTTCATCAGCCAAAGAGCCCATACTTTACCATAGCCGCAGATTATCGTCCATATTGCACTAGGGTCCTGTGATGATTTACGTTTGGCTTAGTGAAAGCCTGAGATTTTATGTGTATATTCTTGTTGTACGGCAGACAATAGACTCTGTACCCCTGATCTAACCATCTTTCTGATGTTTTTCATTGCCAAGTCGTAAAAGGAACATATATTGAAAGATATCAGCATTTATATGTTCCCTCTGTTGCTGCTCATATATATTTCTTATAAATTAGCTGATTACATAATACACTTTTTAAGTTTGACATTATATATATATATATATATATATTTATTTATTTATATAATCCTTAATATGATTATATAGTACAATGTAGTCAGAACTGACTGAGAATGCAACACCAGATTCATATTATGGTTGTAAGATGTATGAGTTGTAAAATATTCATAAGTAATGTTAAGACACCCTTTCTTCTTTGTTTACATTCACACCAATATTGTGTAAAACATTTAGCAAATTTTTTTACGACACTATTTAGCCATGCCCGTTTAAAAAAATGTTAAGATAGGCAGAAAAATTGTCTAAAATGCATAAATTTGGTGCACGTCATGTACTCATTTTTTGTTGTGCACCTTGTATTAGAATGTTGCCAGCTATATCTCGAACAGATCTGTATAACACACTTGGCTGTATTCACACAACTTTTTTGGAAAACAGTGGCAAAAATCAGTATGAGTAAATATAGCTATAGGCCGACATTTATCATTGTCTTTAGACAATGTCTAGAAAAGGCGCAAAAAAGGCGCAAGCAGGGTTTATTTGCACCTTTTGGTTTACACATTTCTGCAGATTTTGAGTTGCAATCCACTGATTTTGACAATACACATGATATGGAAGGGTTTTATGAACTGCGCAAAAAAGGCACAAAGCCACTGAAAAGTCTCTAAAATTACACCAGCCCAGATTTAGCTTTTTGGTGTATGTGAAGAGAGAAATTTCAGAAAATGTGACCTGCACAAAATGTATCAAATGCTCTGTGGCCATTAATAAATTTGGTGCTCCTACAAATTACCAGAACACACCAAAAAAAAAGGTGAAGAAAAATGCTTCACTTACACTACAATGATAAATGCTTCACTTACACCTACAATGATAAATGCTTCACTTACACCTACAATGATAAATGCCGGACCATAATGTGTATGGGATTGTAAACTGTAAGTCATTGCAGGCAGGGCCCTCTCTCCCAATGTATCAGTCTGCAATTTGCTCTGTGTCGCGTTCATTGTACCTGCATTTGTGTCATGCATTTTAACCCTTATCAAGTGTAAAGTGCCCCGAAACAAAGGGCACTATATAATTAAATAATAATTGTAGTTCCATGAGGTTAGAATACGGCAAAAAAAAAATTCATAGAAGGTGGCTTTTACATACATAAAGGGATACGCCGCCCCTAGACATCTTATCTTCTATCCAAAGGATAGGGGATAAGATGTCTGATCGCGGGGGTCCTGCTGCTGGGGACCCCCGCGATCATAGCTGCGGCACCAAAGACATCCAGTGCACGAGCGAACTTCGCTCTGTGCCAGATGACTGGCGATGCGGGGCGGAGGCTCGTGATGTCATGGCCACGCCCTCTCAATGCAAGTCTATGGGACGGGGCGTGACAGGCGTCACGCCCCCTCCCATAGACTTGCATTGAGGGGGAGTGGCCGTGATGTCACAAGTCTCCGGCGCTACACAGATGCTCTATATGAACGCCGGGTGCAGCAGGGAGATCGTGGATCCCTAGCGGCAGGACCCCCCCGCGCGATCAGACATCTTATCTTCCATTCTTTGGATAGGGGCAGAGTAAACTGGCATAGATTGGACATAGATTCAGATTTCCTCAGGATCGACCAATCCTATAATGTGCATTTGGGACTCCCAACTCTGTGCCAATGGCTTTAGAGTAAAAACTAGTCATAGGGCCTCAATGTAAATCTTCAAATAGACTCAACTTCAGCATGATCACCTCCAGAGGCAAGAAGATTCAAGATATAAAACTGTCTGTCCCTCAAGTCTTTTCCGTTGTCATCTTTCATCCCAAGGTATGATTAAGTAACCTCCTATTAGGACTGGGATTCCTTGACTCTTTCTACATCTACTCTAAAATATTTTCTTCTTCAGATACAAAATTCAGTTAAAATAATAAATAAATCCATAAAATTGAATCCGTTGTAAGTAATAAAACTACATTATTCTGGATTTTTGTTAACATTCCTTTTATTCCCGAAGGAGATTAAAAGCAAATATTTACAAAGAATAGTTCAAAATCACAACCCCTGAGAACCAAATCTATAGTAAAGTGGCTACTCATACACTCACATAGGAAGACATGTCCATTCAGCAGGCAATGATCGGGGTCCGCAGGGTAACGTAATTCTATGCAGACCCTTCATCTCAATAACTGACTCACTTATCTCAATGACTTCACACAACATACAAAACCCATCTTAAAATGCCCTAAAATCTGAAAAAGTGGCAGGCTTTAGCAGCAATAGGTAAAATACAATATTTATAGTCCATTCATCTGCTGTACACTCCAGTGACCGGTTCCGCTTCTGACGCCACATGTGTGCGATATATAAAAACCTTATAGTTACAAAAAGCAATCGTAAAACAATATTCAGTCCAGTCCGATTGGACATGTGAGGCGCGCGCTTTATTCTGCAGGAAGGCAATGTTCTGATTATAGGCTTCTGTACACTTTGTAGTATGGCCACCACTAGGAATGCTGGGACATCCCATTAACCAGACTTCGAAGTTGCTTCACCACGGTGTCTATTAACTTCTGTTTATCCCGGTCATTTTTCCTGAACTGGGCAAATATATTATTCTTCTTGTTCATGTCTTTCACCCTGGGAAGAGGAAAAGGACAGCCTATAATTCTGTATCTTCATACAATGACACAATGTGACTGCCTGCACCATAGATGGTTAGGAGGTGAAGGTAATTCTGTATTTATTATTGGGCAGCATGAAGTGCACAATGCTCTCATAGATCGATCACTAGACTGAATGATCAACTCATAGATTAAATGACCGATTAATCACTAGACAGATCCAATGATCACATGATCATGGTAAACAATGATCAAGCTCTTGTTAGATCACATGATCAAGTGATCGCTAGTCATACTGAATAGTGAATCATTCGCTAGTTCAAATGATTGATCAATCACTAGATATATTGAATGAGCAATGTCCAGATAGATCAAATGATCAATTGATTGCTAGAGAGATGGAATGATCAACTTCGAGCTAGAGTGACTGACGGTTGGATGATCGATCGATCACTAGATAGACTAAATGATCAATCTCCAGATAGATCAAATGATGGACTGGTTGCCAGACAAATTCAATGATCAATCAATCGCCAGATAGATAAAATGATCCATTGATCGCTAATGACTGATCAACAGCTAGCGAGATCAAATGACTGACCAAATGAACGATCGATCACTAGATTGAATTGATAAAAAATACCTGTGGCCAAAGCCAAAAATTAGATGTTACTATCATTAAAGGGGTACTCTGCTGCTCAGCGTTTGGAACAAACTGTTCTGAATACTGGAGCCGGCAGTTCGTGACGTCATAGTGCCGCCCCCTCATTGGCGTGACATCATGAGGGGGGCTATGACGTCACGAGCTGCCGGCTCCAGCGTTCGGAACAGTTTGATCCGAATGCTGAGCAGCGGAGTACCCCTTTGAATATTTTAGTGTGACCTCATAAAACACCTTTTACAGTTTCTTGACACGCCATCCTATTCCTGAGATATTAGGTCTCATAGTTTGTCTGACAATTCAGAGAATGAGTCAGATGACTTGTTGTAGGGACATGCCAAAAGTTTAAAATGGTCAGGTCTGAGTGTTCAGACCACTAACGATTGCTAAAACTAGCTGGGAAAAGAGCGTGCTAAGTGAGACAAACATAATGTAAGTCTATAGCTTTTTTCCATTCTGTTACTTAGGGTAAGGCCTGGGAAACATTCTTCCCCATAGGTTTACATAATAAGTTATATATACAGGACCTCTGTTGATCAGTGGAATAACCAACAATACTTACTTCTCGAGCAGAATGAGAGCGGTGCTGGGGTTCACTCTTAAGTATTTGGAGCTGGGTTGACCATAATCAGCAAGATATGTAGACCAATCCCAAATCATGAATAGGTCAAGGAGCTAGAAGATAAAAAAACAAGATCATAATCATCATCAACAACCAAGGTAAGATCACTTTAATGACTAAATACAAGGTAAAAGGTCCAGCAGAGATAGTAGTGTGACTTCCTCTGGTATTGTTAGTGACAGGGTGGGGAATGTGGAATTCCAGGCTAATTTAAAGCAGATTCTTCCCTCGCTATAATTAAGTACATTATACATCCTACTAGATTATCCTCAGCGGGGAATCCCAGGCTCAGAAGAAGAGTCCCAACTCCAGGGAATGCCTCCTTCCCAAACACAACTAAAACGATACCCCCTGAGCACAGATCATTATTTTAAGATCTGCTCCAGAGGTTGTTGGTCAATACTCGAGTAATCTTTTAAAAGCTAATGTGTCTGAACTAAAACAGCGAACCATTTATTCAGCTTTAAACCCATAATCCCTTTAAGCCATTTCAAACCCACTTCCTATCCAGTTTATAATTGTTTGCAGCACGCAAGTACGGCGCTTATAAACTTTACTGACCCCGCTATAGTTTACCAGGATCCTCTATATTCAGTTATAAACAATCATCCATATATGTTACTAACCAATATATGCAATGATATTTGAAGTTAGAGGAATTTATGTGACTTTAATGTGACCCTGGTAACCTTAGAGTTGTCCGCTTTGCTAAATTCTTTTTAGTTACTGGTGGACAATAGGACAGTCATCTGATTATTTCTGGCATTTTCAGAGATCAGTAATATTCTGTGGGATGAACCTGACCCAAAATATTTTATTCCCTAGCAGCGCCATCACTAGGAAAATAAAACATTATGCATTTTCAATTAAAATCAAATGGCTTTCTGTATAACACCCTGACTCCCAAGGAAGAGACTCTCCAGCTTGTAGTGTTCAACATGGAGGACCCCCCCCCCCTCTTTTAAATCAGAGGTCCCTAAATACGTATTTAAAAGCCTTTTTATACCATAAAACCTTTTTTAAGGGACAAGTAAGCCCCAAATAAAATACAATAATAATTATGTGAATAGTAATGATTAAAAAAGAAAAATATCTCAACATCTTAAGCCCCCATACACACTAGAAAAAATATGTCTGAACCCAACAATTTCAGTAGGATTAGCCAACTGTTGTTTGTTGTTTTTTTTTTTTATATGTTTTTATTAAAAGAGTATTCCAGGATTTTTTTAATTTGACTATACTACAGGGGCTGTAAAGTTAGTGTAGTTCATAATATAGTGTCTGTACCTGTGTGTGACGGTTTTCTCACAATTCTTCTGTGATTTTCCCCCCAGTATTTATTTTTATCAACATACAAAATTACTGTTGTCTCAGATTTTTCCCAGGTTGCAATGCGGCCAAGACCTGACTCGCTAGTCAGCTGATGACAGGGACCCTGTCTGCTTCAATGGGTGGAGGGATCAATCTGCAACTAATGCAACAGCTGTAGGTGCCCTGATTGAAAACCACAGGTCTTTTGAATGGATGCAGCTCATTTTTGTTTCAATGGGTGGGGTGGCTGATGTGTGGGAGGGAGGAAAATTGAATTATGGGATTTGTAGGAAAAAGAAGAAAACTCAAACAGGAAATACCAGTTCACAAAAAGCTAGTCACAGCTTTATGGTAATCTCACAACATAGCCATTTAGCCCCAAGACAACCGCAGATACTTCCTAAGCATGTCCATTACTATCTGCCAGGTACGTACTAAAATCACCTAATGGTGGATAACCCCTTTAAACCTTTTTCTGAAAACAAAAGAAAATACAAAAATACAAGAATGCAATGACATTCAGTCAGGACTGTAACAGTAAAATTTAGCAAAACCCATCAAAATCCCTAGGTCCTTTACAAAAGAAACATAGAAATAGTCCCTTCTGTGTGAAGTTAATGATGAAGAAAGTCCCTGTAATGCGATAACAACGACAATAAGTCCTCCCCTCCCGCCAACCAACCCGCTAAGCTGTAAAACACAAATGAGGTACAACAAAATCCCAACAACCACCTCGACTCCCCGGGGTGCCTTGACATGACTAATAAAGCCTGCCAAATAGGATTGTCAATTATCAGGTAATCGTAGGGCTAGAGTACCTTTCAGGGATTCAATATTATACCATACTGTATGTGAGTGACAATGAAAGATTTCCATTTGTTAAAGAACCTTTTAGTACCCGTAATACGGTGGTGTTCAGCGTCCAATCTGTCCACACCAAGGAAAACTATCAATTGGGCCACCAGCAATTGTAAATCACAAGTCTGTGCTTTCAACCATTTAAGCAATAAACATCTGAGTGCTACCAAAAGTACAACATGAACGAAACCTGGAATCCTCTGCCCCCCCCCTCATCCTCCGGTGGGCAAAATTGATGAAAAAGAAGGGATTGAGGTGTAAAGGGAAGAGAAATGTGCCAGTGATCCTGTACATCAGTGCACACCAACCGCCAGCAATCACCCAAATGAGCACAGTCCCATACCCCATGATACAAATTAGTGAGTGGAGTGTGACATTTGGGGCAACTAGTAATTCTGTCAGGGAAAGAGGGTGACGGGAGAATGTTAAAGCCATATAAAGCGTCATGCGACAATTTGAAATAGGTCTCCGGCCATCTCTCATTAATGACATGTTTACATACTGCTTCCCACTCTGACAAAATTGAGCTATGTATATCAGTATCACCCGTCCACCGTTCCCAAGTGTGAAAAACCCTCCTTGAGTCAAGTTTGAGGAAGCGATCACGGAAAGCCAAGTACAAAATAAAACCCTCCTCGGTTCCTGACCGATGATGTTGTCAAGTGTGTGAGTGGAGGCTTCCAGTGTGAGGTCCCTTAGTCTGGATGAGCAAAAGGAATATATGATTAGCATAAAAAATATGAGACTGGGGAACTCCAAATGTGTGAACCATGTCAGTCGGTGTAAGCCATTGTCGGGTGTCCACAATCATGAGAGTCCCCGCCACCGTCACACCCCTAGTTTCCCAGAGGCGGAACCACGGAAAGAAGTCACATTGCGGAAATTCAGGGTGACCACGGGAGGGCATCCGCTTTGAAAGAAGGAAAGGAAGGCCAATCTTATAGGACGTGAAGCGCTCTGCTATAGACAGGAATTTCCCTCTCTTGCTCACTAAGATAGAGAAGGACGTCATGAGCGAACATGGATAACTTAAGTTCCTGCGATCGCACCATAATGCCACTATACACATCTGAGGAAATAAGGGAACATGCCAAAGGCTCTATCGCCAGATAGAACAGCAGCGGGGATAGGGGCATCCCTGTCGATAGCCTCTCAACAATGGAAGGGACGGGGAAAGAAAACCCGGGGTGTAAACTTTGGGCTTGAGACCGCCAAAAAGGCATGATATGAAGGAGCTAAAGCGACCCATGATCCCAAACTTGTCCAGCACAAGCCGCAAGCAATCCCACTGAACATTGTCAAGCGCTTTTTTCGCGTCAAGAGTGAGCCATGTGGGGTGGGAGGTTGATTGGGGTCGGCTCCGGACACTGTCCATGACTGCTAGTACCTTCCGGATGTTGATGACCGCTGATCTCAACTGGACAAATCCCACCTGATTATCCCCCACCAGCGCTGGCAAGAAGCGTGCTAACAAATCCGATATTATTTTCGAGAGTAGCTTCACATCCTAGTCTAGTCACATCCTAATCTCTTAATCAGAGAGATTGGCCTATATGAGCCCGGTTCCAAGGGGTCCTTAAACAGTTTGTGAAGAACCTTAATATACGCCATCTTTGCCGCAGGGGACAAATGACCCGTCTGCAGAACGTCATTAAAAAGGCAGTTAACGAGGGGGTAATCTTATCTAATCTTGGCTAAGGATCTAATCACTGAGCGCATTTCCTCCTCCGTCACTACTGCATTCAGCTCCTGACGTTGCTTTTCCGTTAAAGACGGCAGAGCCAGGCCATCTAAAAACCGTTCCCCCTCCGTACCGAAGAGGGAGGCGTTGAATAAAGCTCAGTATAATAGGAGCCCAACACAGTATTGATCTCGTGTGAATCATGGCTGATCCGTCCTTGGGAATCTCTTAACCCCTTAAGGACCCGGGGTTTTTCCGTTTTTTCATTTTTTCCTCATTACCTTTAAAAAATCATAACTCTTTAAATTTTGCACCTAAAAATCCATATGATGGCTTATTTTTTGCGCCACCAATTTTGCTTTGTAATGATATCATTCATTTTAACAAAAAATCTACAGAGAAACGGGAAAAAAAATCATTGTGAGACAAAATTGAAAAAAAAACAAAACGCCATTTTGTAACTTTTGGGGGCTTCTGTTTTTACACAGTACATTTTTTGGTAAAAATGACACCTTATCTTTATTCTGCAGGTTCATACGATTAAAATGATCCCCTACTTATGTAGGTTGGATTTTGTCGTACTTCTGGAAAAAATCATAACTACATGCAGGAAAATTTATACGTTTAAAATTGTCATCTTCTGACCCCTATAACTTTTTTATTTTTATGTGTATGAGGCGGTATGAGGGCTCATTGTTTGCGCTGTGATCTGAAGTTTTTTGTGGTACCATTTTTGTATTGATCGGACTTATTCATACTTATACATGATATAAAAAGTGACCAAAAAGACACTATTTTGGACTATTTTTGGAATTTTCTTGCGTGTACGCCATTGTCCGTGCGGTTTAACTAACAATATATTTTTATAATTCAGACATTTACGCACGCGGGGATACCACATATATTTATTTTTATTTACACATTTTTTTTTTTTATGGGAAAAGGGGGGTGATTCAAACTTTTATTAGGGAAGGGGTTAAATGATCTTTATTCACTTTTTTTTTCACTTTTTTTTGCAGTGTTATAGCTCCCATAGGGACCTATAACACTGCACACACTGATCTCTTACATTGTTCAATGCTTTCTCATAGGAAAGCATTGATCACTGATTCTGCCGCTTGACTGCTCATGCCTGGATCTCAGGCACTGAGCAGTAATTCGGCGATCGGACACCAGGAGGCAAGGTAGGAGACCCTCCTCGTGTCCTGCAGCTGTTGGGGATGCCGCGATTACGCTGTGACGATCCCGAACAGCTCCCTGAGCTAACCGGCATGATTTTACTTTCACTTTAGACGCGGCGTTCAAATTTGAACGCCGCGTCTAAAGGGTTAATAGCACGCAGCACCGCGATCAATGCCACTTGCTATTAGCCACAGGTCCTGGCCGTTGGCAACGCATTATAGATCAGGAGCAGACTCATGACGTAACCTTACGTCATGGGTCCTTAACAGGTTAAGGCTAAGACATGTGCCGATGCATGTGCCCCCTTTACCAGCCTCGCCATAAGACGCCCTGCCTTATTGTCATGTTTAAATAGTTCCACCTCAAAGTGAGACCTAGAAATGCGTTCCCTCCTGTCTAACCATAGCTCATATGATGAACGCACTTCCTGCCATTTAAGCTCATTAGATGGGGTAGGGGAGTCAACAAAGTGTGAGTAAGCAGCTGAGAGAGTAGAACTAGCAGCGGCATGGCCCTCCTGTGTCTTACGATTAAGTGAAGAACTATATGCCATGATCTTACCCCTGAGCACTACTTTTGCCATCTCCCAATAAAGGGTAGGATTGTCTACATGTGTCGCATTGTCAGTCCCGAACTTCAGCCACCAGCAACTCAAGAGGTCCTGAAAGGACTCATCTTTAGTTAAATATGATGGAAAACGCCATAGATAATCTGAGCCCCTGGGGCAAGATGGCTGAAGTTCTAAGATCATCGAGGAATGGTCCGAAATGACTATATCCTGGATATAGCCAACTGTTTTATGTGAATGGGGTCTCCTAACGCTCCCCTGACTGATGATGTAAAGGAAGAGAAGGATCAAGCATGTTGGATTTAAACTGCCCTATTCTTTTATGGTGAAATAAGCTTCCGCCAGAGGAGTCTGGCAGTGGCTTACCCCTCCTCTGCCCATACAGATCTTATGATCGCTCGCCAAGCTGAATGTGTATGGAGCTCCATTGTGTATCCACTGATCCATGAAAAAAAGAGTTCTCTGATTTTACTCCACATACCGCGCTGGACATTCTTTCCTGTCTAAACTGGGAGACATCTACCCAGCAGACAGCTATTTCATGTACATGGATACCAGGTAACTTTGGTCTACTGTCTTTTTAAGGAAACTTACGATAAGAAAAAAACATGGCTTGTTTCTTTCAAGAACAGTGCTAAATTTACAACAGATTAAGTGCTCAACTCCAACAAAATAAATGGAGATTACCTTCAATACCACATAATAATAAGCGAGAAGCAATACATAAAGTGCTTCATTGTGGGGTTCTGTTCCCCACTTTTACCACTATTCACGAATTACAAGACGGTGCACATTACATGCGGCAAATTCATTACTTTTATATCCACTTGTATCCAGTGCTGCCAGTTTAACAGAATATGTCCCATCTCAAGCACATGGAGATGCCATGCCTGGTGAAGGCGGCACCTCCGAAGTGTCATGGCTGACGTGTTTACACAACCTTGTGTTCATGTCTCCATGTGCTGGGACATGAGTTTCACTACACCAGGAAGCTTACGGACTCATGATATCTATGCACAGAGGACTGGTGTATTGTTTTTAATCATTAGTTGTTTATCTGGAATATAAAAGTGATGAATTTGCAGCGGCCATGTGCCCCATCTTGTGATCTGTAAATACTAATAAACTTCAATACCCTACAACCCCTATGGACAGTTGTGGTGCTGTGTTTGGAAGAAAGCAGCCATGTTTTTCTAATCCTGGACACCCTCAGCTATGAGGAAGAATTAAAAATAAATTCCTTTAAAAGACAGCAGCCTGAATTCTAAGCTATACAGACAATAGTAGATAGTGAAATTTAGCCCTGGCTGATCAGGATCTGTTTGTTTTACTGAGGCGTTAAAGGAATTGACATCTCCCAATATATCGGTTGTATCAGTAAAAGAAAAGAAAATATACGGAGGGAGTTGCAAGGTCAAAAAAGCAATAAAACAGAAATGTATAGATTTTCGGCCACTGGATAGAATTGTGGCCTGTTCTTTAGTTATGTAGTGACCTTAATGTAAACTCTAATACCCATCTAATTTAACAGACTGTTAGTAGAATGGCTTGCACGCTCTCCCTGCGTAGATCAGACAGTGCGGGAAGTAATATTTAACTCTGGGGGTGCACTGGAGACGGCTTTTATTGAAATACATTGAGGCATTCAGAGAGTGGTCTATGGCTGAGGGTGAGGGGTGCATCTGTTCTCTTCACCTCTACAGGGTCGGCTATAGAAAGAGAGCTGGGCCTGAATGCAGAGGCTCCCACTGTGACTATGTGATCAATCCTTCCATTTACACAATGGACCCCCCTCTGGCATATGTTAGCTTTCTCCATAAAACAGTTAGCTGTCTTTCACTGTCAATCAAACCGAACAATTTTATTATTTCCTGAAATCTTTACTCAAACTGACGGCTCTAAAGTTCCTGCACAAACAGAACAAAAACCACAGCGGTGCCTTATAGGAAAGGGTGATGTTCAATAGGGTAGGGAGACAGCAATAGGGACCCGTCTACATCCCTAAAGCACACTTTAGTCCTATGTAATCATCTACATACTTATTTACAAGAGCGAGCTCACAGTATGTTTTTTTTTGTGGATAACTGTTCATAAAACAGGGTTTAAAACTAATAAATGTAAAAAAAAAAAAATCCAGTCTATCACATATTAATCTTAATGAGAATTATTATTTTTTTTTACAAATTATTATAATAGCTTTTGATTATAAAAGAAGCTATGACGCTGTGTAAGATCAAGAAGGGCGGCTGCCATTATACCTATTCTTGTTGCCCATTGATATATAATGGGGTCCATCAGGGGTTCTGTCCAGTTTTGATGGCACATATAGAGCTGCATGCTGTGCTATTCTTCCTGTCAATAGCGGCAGAACCCCTAACAGGCTCCTAAGGCCATTTGGAAAATAATTTGTTTCCATGGTCAACTCCTCTATTTAATTCTTTGTACTAAATCTCCCCACAGTACCCTGAGTCAGCAGCATTTATTTGCCCAGGGGGCTGCTTCGGATGTTGTTTTCTAGTATCCAAGGGAGACCTTCACGCCATCTCTTCTTTTCTTTTATCGGATCTGTCTTTTTATTCCTTGCTAAAGCATGTGATGATATTTTGACCGTGGGTAATCATCTCTCAGCACAGGCTTGGATGTAACAGGGCAGAGCGCAGAGCTGTCAATCACACTGGAGTCCCGCCCCACATTCAGCTGCTCAGTAGTGTAAACCATGTGGACCTACCCCTCCATACCCATTTCCTTAAAATCGTTATTAAATTGTAGCAGGAAACCAAAAAATATTTATCTGTAATAGCAAAAAGTTCGGGGATAGGTGTAGTAGTAAATGTCATTGGGGGTGCAGATAAGGAGGGTAGGTCCCCATATATCATAAAAAAAAAAAAGAGAAAAGGCAAAAAATATATTTTTTTCCAGATCACTAGTGTATCCTTTCTACTTTGCTAGACACAATCACATGCAATTGCAGGTACTTTTCCTGAGCGTCTGACTCAGAAGTGCCAGTATTCTTTACTGTGGCCGGACTATGCAGACACTGATAGATCTGCTATGACATACTATAAATTACAAGAAATCCCTGACACATACATTTCAGCCACAAACACAGAAGAACGAGCTCAGATTTCCTTCAGTTCCAAGGACCACAGAATCTATCTGACATGAAGCTGCGGTTACATATTTCAACCAATGTACATGCGATCCAGTTAGGGCCACGTTTCTTTCAAAGCCAAAATATTAGCAACAGCTTTCTTCACTGCAGCATTTAACTGGTGTTACATATATATATATATATATATATATATATATATAATAATTTTGTTACAAGGGTGAGGCCCGTAGATTATGAAAAAACAAACAAAACTGGAATATATGAAGCAAACTATTGCAAGACTTTGGTAGTATAAAGATCTGACAACAAAGTGTATATAGATCAATTAGCAAAAGAAAGTTTATTGAACATATATGCATGACAGACAGTTAAAAAATTAAAACATAAGGTAAAACAATGAGCACTGCTACCAGGGAATACATCACAGAAAGAGACAGAAAAAACAACAAAGATCCAAAGAAGTACACAACAGGACCTGGTAGGCTATATGTACAAAGAGGGTAAGTAAACCAACTAGAGCTTAAAGAAAATAATGCTAGCAAGTAGTATCCAAACAAACGCCTGCCGCAGCTGATAGTACAGCAAAAAATAACGGCATAAAAAAAGAGCAGTCCTGGGTGTCTAAAAGAATATCTAGCAGTGGCTACACAGGGACCTCCACGAACCCGACGTTTCGTCTAAGGAGACTTCTTTCCCGGAAGAAGTCACCTCAGACGAAACGTCAGGTTCATGGAGGTCCCTGTGTAGCCACATGCACACTTATTGTCTCTTGCAGTATCTGCTAGATATTCTTTTAGACAGTATCTGCTAAAGATTCTTTTAGTTGGTTTACTTAGCCTCTTTGTAAATATAGCCTACCAGGTCCTGTTGTGTACTTCTTTGGATCTCGATTGTTCTTTCTGTCCCTTTCTGCCTGTTCCCTTTCTAGTTAGTTAGTAGAGGTACGAGTTCCCGTTAGGACCTTCCCATGGCAGGGGGTTGTTGCCCTTTAGCTGTACTGGGATGGCGGGAGGTGGTATTTAAGCAGCTCTTGCTCTCGCGTGATTCTGTTCTTGTTTAGAGTATAGGTCTGCACTGGTTTAGTTAGTGTTAGACAGGGAATTGGGGAATGTTTTACAGTTCTTATCTGTTCTTGTTGTTTTGTGTTGTGGTGTCCTTGTTGTCTATCCTTGTAGTCTGGTTGAATGTGGTGTGCCTCGGAGCTCTCCT
Organism: Hyla sarda; assembly: GCF_029499605.1. Taxonomy (NCBI): domain Eukaryota; kingdom Metazoa; phylum Chordata; class Amphibia; order Anura; family Hylidae; genus Hyla; species Hyla sarda. The sequence continues at coordinate 66,353,821 of NC_079195.1, read as the reverse complement.
AGTGAAGCAGTCTCTGTATGGAGCATTTTCCCCTGTTTGTTCTTCCCACTTGTTTCATGATGGGGTCCCTTAAAGTACTTAGTTGGAATGTCCATGCCCTTAATTCCAAATTCAAGAGGGCACTGTGTCTAGATATTGTTAAGCGACACACATCATATGTTTACAGGAAACCCACCTTACAGGTCTGAAGGTGTTGGCACTCAAGAGAGGGTGGGTTGTGAGGGGGTATCACTCTCCTTATTCCTCTTAAGCTAGAGGGGTTTCAGTCGTTGTATCTAAGTCCCTTCCACTAGTGATCGCCCATGTTTCCTATGAATATGATATGAAATCCTGCACTGTCCTCTTTCTGTTTCACTTTGGTCTCTTTGTATTTGCCTCCTCCTTTTCATGTTGCTTTGTTAGACTGGCTTATGGATAAGTTGACTTCTTTCTCTACTGACCCTGTTCTTTTGATAGGAGACTTCAACGTCGTTCCTGATCTTCGGCTCAATCACACCAGTGCTGGGGACTCTGGCTCATCTGCATTAGTTTCTTGGCATCTAAGGCTGGGCCTCACCGAACTCTGGAGATGGAAATATCCAGATGTTTCTGTTTTCTCCTTTTATTCCACAGTGCACAGGCCCTTCTCTTGTATTGATCTTGCATTTGCTACGGCTGACCCACAACGGTGAGTGATATGTGTTACACCAGTAGAGGGATCTCAGATAATTCTGCATTGATAGTTACTTTGTCCCTGGGTCCCCGTCCCTCCTCTCTGCTATGGAGAATGCATCCAGGGTGGCTTCAGGCGGAGGAAGTCACACATACTGATTATTGGACACATAATGCCTCCCATCCGGATGTCTTGGTCCAGTGGGATGCCTATAAGGTGACTATTCAGAGCGCGTTTGTGGCTGGTGTGGCGGGTAGAAGGACAGAGCTAGGTGCTAGGGAGAGAGCCTTACAGTCTGAAATCGGGGTGTTTGAGGCAGCAGTGGTTAGGGACCCTACTCCTGAGGCAGAAAGGGCATGGGCTAAGGCACAGCGGTCTCTTTTGATTTTACAGAAGGACCATGTTCACCTTAAACTGGCAGATAGGGAGGCGGACTTATTTGAGTTTGGGGACAAAAATGGTTGGCTTATTTGTCGAGGGAGAGCCATCCTGTGACTTCCATACCCTGTATACGTACTCTCGATGGGACCCTTTGATCTGACCCGACGATTATTAATGGGGTATTTCACTCCTTTTATAGATCCCTATACTATTCCTCTTCTCGGGTTGCCCCTACGATTTTATTGTCCTTTCTGAGGGATTTACCCCTTACTGGAAAATGTAGCAAAGTCCGGTTCACCTGCTATATCTCGTGCACGGATCCCCACTCAGACTCTCCGTGTCCAAACAATGAAGAAAATACAATACGATCCAGCACTTTGAGAAACTGCAGCTTTATTGTAAATCCTCTTTAAAAAAAAAAAAAAAAACGCATGGAACAAATTCAACACTTCACCAGGTCTGACACATATTGATGCGTTTCAAGCGCACGTTCTCTTTGTCAAAACATATGTTCAATGGTAACTAGCACATAGAAATAGGTGGTTCCACAGGTGAATCAAATAATTTAAAATGACATGCTGCTTGGTGAACAAGCAGTCCCAATGTGAGTTAAAACCAAAAAGAACATATGTATCCATTCAAGTAACCTGATTCCGTTAGAGTTACAAATATAAAATATATATTATGGTTGTCTCAAAAAAAAGGAAAACGACAGGAAAAAATATGTAAGTGAAAGATGAATGGAAAAATGAGTTAGAGTAAAAACCAATTGTGCTGTCCATTGCAAATTTTAAAAATAATGAATAATTTGAGAAATAATGTAAGACAGATTGCACAATGTGAACTGAAACTCATTGTTGATGAACATGATTGTGTATACCAGTGATAATGACAACAGAGGATGAAAAGAAGAAATGTTATATAATAATAACATCCCAAAAAAATTGTTTAATAATGAAACAGAAATTTCAAGAACGGTCTCAACCTACGAAAAGAATTTCTGTTTCATTATTAAATCAATTTTTTGGGATGTTATTATTATATAACATTTCTTCTTTTCATCCTCTGTTGTCATTATCACTGGTATACACAATCATGTTGATTAACAATGAGTTTCAGTTCACATTGTGCGATCTGTCCTGCGTTATTTCTCAAATTTTTCATTATTTGTAAAATTTTCAATGGACAGCACAATAGTTTTTTTACTCTAACTGATTTTTCCATTCATCTTTCACTCACATCTTTTTCCTTTTTTTGAGACAACCGTAATGTATATTCATACTTCCTACTCTAACGGAAACAGGTTACTTGAATGGATACATATGTTTTTTTTGGTTTTAAGTCACATTGGGACTGCTTGTTCACCAAGCGGCGTGTCATTTTAAATTATTTGATTCACCTGTGGAACCACCTATTTCTATGTGCTAGTAACCAGTGAACGTATCTTTTGACAAAGAGCGCATGTGCTCGAAACACATCAAGATGTGTCAGACTTGGTGAAGTGTTGAAGTTGCTCCATGCTGTTTTTTTAAAAAGAGGATTTACAATAAAGTTGCAGTTTCAAGTGCTGGATCGTATCGTATTTTCTTCATTCCGTATATGTACCAATTTGGATGTTTCTGATTCTTTCCCATTGGGAGGCAGGGGTGCCCACTATCTCCCTTCCTGTTAGCCCTGGCTGTGGAGCCTTTGGCGGCAGCAGTTCGTGCCTCAGACTCCATTAGGGGAATCCCTAGAAGGCCCTTGACTGAAAAGATCTCCATGTATACTGATGACACCCTGGTATATCTAGCTGACGTGGAGGGCTACATGGGTGCATTGTTTGATCTTCTGGATAGGTTAGGGGAGGGGAGGTCTCGGGCCTTAGAGTTAATTGGGCTAAATCGTCTATTTTGCCCTTATCCCATCCCGGGTAGGGGTTATACCTTCTGCGTTGCCCAATGGCCTTCAGGTTGTGTGTAAATTTCAGTACTTAGGAGTGGAAGTGTCTCCGCGTAATTCAGAGTTTATGGCCCTTAATTTCAGACCCTCTTCTGGGGGTGACATATGAAAAAGATACAGAAATTTGGGGAGGAAGATCATAAGGATAAGGGCAAGGAGTCCCATGCCTGGAGATAACACGTCTCCAGGCATGGGACTCCTTGTCCTTATCCTTATGATCTTCCTCCCCAAATTTTTGTATCTTTTTCATATGTCGCCTATTTTTGTTAAACTGAACAGGGCTCTGAGATCTTTCTATTGGCAGAATAAACCTCAAAGATTGGGCCAGACACTCCAGGTGCCAAAACAGCAAGGGGGGGGGGGGGGGGGCTTGCAGCTCCAAATGTGCATAACTGTTTACTGGCTTCACAGCTGGTGTACGCAGCCTGGTGGATTGACCTGGATCTCTCCAACGCCTTCACGGCCTGGGGGGGGGGGGGATCTATAATGGGTTTGTATGAGACATTGACTAACGTATTGTAGAGGTATGCTTCCTCTTCATCCTTGTTGGCTACTATTAAGACAGTGGCTGTGGTCTGGTCGGTGGTTTCCGAGGGCTTTCCTCAACCGGTTGTTTCTCCCCGAGCACCCCTGTGGGGTAATCCTCATTTGGAACACCTATGGGAGTTGGAGTCGGCCAAGTTCTGGAGCTCCCACAGAGTTAAATTTGTTATGCACTTGTTTGGAGTCTTTGCTTCATTTGCTGACTTAAGAAGCCGTTTCAATGTACCTCAAGATGCCCACTTCCGGTATCTTAAGTAGAGATATGTGGTTTCCGCCCAGTTTGGCTCCCTGGAAATTACCCCTGCATTTAATGACCTGGAGTTGCTCCTGGGAACCACTGACCTGTCCAGGCCTCTTATTCAAGAATATGCCTTACTGCAATTAGTGGTCCGGATCAATTTGCTCTTGCGTACAGTGACCCCCCGACTTATGATGGCCCTGACATATGATCATTTCAACATATGATGGCCTCTCAGAGCCCATGGTATGTTGAAGGCAGAATCGACATATGATGCTGCTGTGTGTCGGGGCCATCGTACAAAAAGCTATCTGACAGCGCAGACAACTTCAGCAACTGACAGATAGTTGTTTAATGTGCCCCGTGTGTCCCGTTCTGCCTCCTGTTACTCACATGCTGTCCTGCTAACTCACGCAGGCTTCCACTGTGAGCTCCGTGTAAGCCCCGCCCCCCCAGTGCAGCCATAGCCAATAGCCTGCAGCATCTTGCTGCAGGCATCCAATGAGCTGCTGGCTTTCTGTCCCCCCTGAAGGTATTTAAAGAACTGTACAGTACTGTATGCGATGTCACACATCAACATACAACACATATACACACAATACACCCCATACATCAATGTTTCCCTATCAGTGTGCCTCCAGCTGTTGCAAAACTATAACTCCCAGCATGCCCAGACAGTCAATGGCTGTACATGCATGCTGGGAGTTGTAGTTGTGCAACAGCTGGAGGCACCCTGGTTTGTTAAACATTCCCCATACACTCCACATACAATGGTCATCCCAGAACCAATTAGCAGTTTCCCATAGAGATATGTATTCAACATACAATGGTTCGAGGCCCCAGAACCAATTACCATTTTTACATAGACATATGTACTCGACATATGATGGTTTCAACATATGATGGTTCTCCTGGAACCAATTAATATCATATGTTGAGGGACCACTGTATTTGAAATGGGTAGAGGATCCATTTGCTCTTGCGTATTTGAAATGGGTAGAGGATATTCCTGGTCTCTCAGAGGAGATGTGGAAGGAGGTGGTTAAGACATATTATTCTACAGTGGTTAGTGCCCGTGACATGCTCATCCAGTCCCGATTTATTCTCTGCTTATATTATACTCCCGTTATGTTGCATTGTATTGGGGTCTCAGGGTCTGATGTATGTTTCAGGTGTGGGAGGGAGCGAGGCACTCTTTTGCATACGTTATGGAATTGCTCCTTTCTGGAGAGACGTGATGCATTTCTTGTCTGATCATCTGGAATATCCCTTTGTTCTAACGCCGGAGGTCAATTTGTTGGGAGTTATCAATGGTTTGGTGTCAGGCTCTTATAGGCAAATTTTAATTAGTTTTCTCCTGTGTTGTGCATGTAAAATTATTGTGATGGCCTGGAAGGATGTGTCCTCTCCTGTTTCCCGATGGATTGCCTAGGTGAATAAATATGATCCCCCTTTATCATGCCAATTATGTGAGTTGTAAGTGCCCCAAGAAATTTGTGTGGGTGCCATGGATGTAGTTGGATGTATCTACAGATCCTCCGGTACGCGGGGTCTCCCAGTCTTAGAGTGGATGCAGGGATGAGAGGTAAGCTCCTGGGATGTGTTCTGGTGTGTGTGTGTGTTTATAGCACATATGCAAGAGCAACATAGCACTAATATGGATACTTTCAAGTTTGGAGGCTTAGAAAGGGTTAACTTACCTGGATTATTCGTCTAGACACGCAAGGTCCCATTGGCTTAAATGAAAGAGTAGGCTTATCCGCATTTCTGTAATTTTTTTGAGCACATTAGCATTTCTCTCTTCATTGTGGATATTAGCAAACATTTCTAAGTATTTTTGAACTGTATTCATTTTTTTCTTTTTTATGCACCTGATCACGTGGATGCAGATTCCTTACAAAATCACGGGTTGTAATGACGTAAGCATGAGGCCGGAAGAAGCGCACCTGCACGAAACCTACCGGTTTGTAGCCTATGAGCTTCCCGCACCATCCCGGTCATCCATGGCGGCTTCAAGATGCCGATTTCAGACATTGTGGTGAGTTGCTGAACTTCATTTTTCTCTATTTATCTGCATTTTTTGATTCTATGGACTTCCATACACCACTGAAACATTTAGCTTTAATGTTGAACCGATAATTACCATGGATCTTCATCTGCGTGTGCCAGTTTTTATGCTCAAGGTGTGTTAGTTAGGTGCCTCCATTTTCTATCTTTCTACGTTACTTGCCATTTCCCCTTATGTATAGATATGTTCCTCCTGAATGAGCAGGGGCCTTGCCCAATCTTTTGGTTTCAAAGAGGAGTGTTACTCAGAACACACTCATGCCTAGGGCACACCACACACAAGAAAGGATCAGATATGTTGGATTTCAATTGCCCAATTCTCTTGTTCTCGGAGAGATAAACCGCCCTGCTAGCAATCTGACAAAAGCTTACCCCTCTTAGTTCCATCCAGAACATATGAACTCTGGGCCCAGCTGAATTTCTGAATGTCCTTAGTTATAAGGGGGGGGGGGGGTATTGAGACGGACATCATCTGTTTTTCAAATGATAGCTATTCATTCGACAGCCATTGCATCTGTACCTCCGTGTATGTCCAGTTTAAATCTTAGCATTAAATTCAGTACCCTTCCCCTATGATGGTTTGAATATATGCACACTGACATGATTGGCAAAAAGCACATCCAGAAATGTCAGACACACCGAGTCCTTCAGCAGTGACATGGAAACTATACAGACAATGTGGTTTATCATGGCGCTGAGAAGGCAAAATACCTTTTTACTATATGGCTAACCTCCAATTAATCCTGATTTTAGCAGCAATACCAAAGAAACTGAGGCAACACAATGTCCAGTCACTAAACTACAACCCCAGTTACCGTATATGTGTAAAAAGTTGCAACTGACTGTAATGCTGCTTCTATACACTGTGTGCCTCAATACACCATTATGGATTATGACACTATAAGAAAATACCAATAACCAGGCATTGAATGCCATAACATACCTAGCCATGTTAATGCTACTGGCTTAATTTGCACACCCCTGTGGTAATGAAAAGGTTAACATCTCCACCCGAAGCTTTAGCAACATTACAATACAGAGCAGACCCCCTCTGGAAGTGAAATTGCCAATAGATGTCTTTCTACAGTGGGATAATCTGTTCTCTTCATTCCCAAAACTGAAAGTGATCTGTCTGTACCTGGACGGGCCCATCTATCTTACTTGAGCGGTTATCTTTAGGCACTTGGCGCTCACAAGCTGAGGGCGATCCATTAATGGCCGAGCGATTGTGTTATGTCACCACGGTGCCTAAAATTCATTACAAGTTTCTCTCCTAAATGCTTTGTTTGTTTTTCTGTGGGAATAAGGAAGGGCTAATGCTTCAGTAGGAGACAGATTTTATCTTGGTTATCCTAGATTGCAGCTAAAGCCGTCTGTACATTTTAAACCCCATTTAATTTCTGTATCTGAGATTCCATTTTCAATAAGTACTTGGTTTTCCATCATTTGTAAGGAGGGAGAGATCTTCTTGCTGTGAAGGTATCACAGTTTCACCAACAGTCAAAAAATCCCCAGTAAATAACGTTCCATGAGAATTTGTTAAAAAATTGACTCGGCTGCTTCTTAGTTTTATTTCTTTTCTGTTTCTCAGGAATAACACCCGGAGGTGTCCGCCATCATAGCTCCCGATGCAGTGGTCATCAAGTTGTCCAGTGGTACATCCAGCACCTCAATACTGCTGCAGAAATTAGATTTGCTATGGTAGCCATGTTGGTTGTCATCCAGTTTTACCAGAATTCTGAATGCTCATGGTTGCTCAGGAAAGTTTTACAATATGTAGTAACTCTCCCAGTTATATATCGCAGCAGCAGGAGTCCATGAGGTTGGGTATGATGGCTCTAATGCTGTGATGTATCTGGTGACAGGGGCGTAGCTATAGGGGTGCAGTGGTAGCAGTCGCACTAGGGCCCTGGTGCCTTAGGGGGCCCCAAAGCACATCTGCCCCATGAGAGACCAGTATTATAATTGGCACATGGGGCCCTGTTGCAGATTTTGCATTGGGGCCCAGAAGCTACAAGTTACGCCTCTGCCTGGTGATGTACTGTAAACTGCAGCCCATGGTCTACTGATTTTCTACACCAGACTATGTTCACACACATCATTTTGAGGTATTTTTTTCAGCCATAAAACACCCCTAAAACAGCTTTTTTAAAAAAAAGTACTGAGTTTAATTAAACGGAATCCTAAAATGGTTAGTGCATCTCATTTTTACAGTTGTTGCTTTTATGGCCATAAAAATAAGCCCCTTTTGTTTTTTCAGCTTTTACAAAAACAGTTGCTTTTAATGCTAAAAACAACAGAAAATAAAATTCAAGCAAAAAAAATACAGCAAAGCTATGGTGTGTGAAACTTTATAGGGCGTAAGTGATCAATCACCTAATATGGGTTATTCGGCCTTATAACATTGCTTGCATATCCTCAGACTATTACAGTGGTCCCTCAACATACGAAGGTAATTCGTTCCAAATGAACCATCGTTACTTGAATCCATCGTATCTTGAGGGATCCTTGCAATACTAATATAGAAAGTTATACTCACATGTCCCCACCGCTCCAGGCAGTCACCGCTGCCCTGGATTGTCACACTCCATCGCCGCCATCACGTCCCTGGGGTGTCCCCGCTGCTCCAGACCGTCACCACTGCCTTGGATCGTCGCTCTCCATTGCCGCCATCACGTCCCCAGGGTGTCCCTGCCGCTCCGAACAGTCACCGCTGCCCTGGATCGTCGCTCTCCATCGCCATCATCACATCGCTGCGCACGCCGCTCCTATTGGATGACTGCCGCATGCATGTGAGCTCTGCAACCTCAGTGTTTACTTCTGTCATCCTTTCGATCACCATTTATTTGTATTGGCGATGCAAGGTACTCCTGCGTTGTCCAGGTCTCTTGAATGGTACAACGCTGCAGTGCCTTATACCACTACTACTGTAGTATGGTAATAAGAGGGAACAAGTAAAACATTGAAGGTAAACATTGAAAAAGCAGTAGGGCTTGCATGATTGTTGCAGCTCCTTCAACAGTTTACTGGCAGGAATGCTTGGAAGAGGACCTGCACCAATCTAATATTAATAGCCTATCCTGAGAATAGGCAATCCCTTTACTCAGACTGGATAACCCATTTGCAGCAATGATCTCCAATCAATTACTTTTTATGTGTCGAATTAAAACACTTTTTGTACTACTGTTTTTAACAATATATATGGGACCTGTTGCCTCATCCAGTTTTGACTTCTGTTATTATGAGGATGTATTATTGAATGATAGTCTAATGTATTTTTTTTAAAGGGCTACTCCAGCCCTAATACATCTTATCCCCTATCCAAAGGATAGGGGATAAGATATATGATCGCGGGGGTCCCGCCACTGGGGATCCCTGCAATCTGTCATTCCGCACCCCCCTTTGTGAGCTCTCCGCAGCGCTGGAGGCTACGAGTGTGAAGCGTGACGACCAGGGAGCCAGAGTATTTTGACATCACGCCCGCCCCTCAATGGAAGTCTATGGGAGGGGGCGTGATGGCAGTCACACGGGGGCGGAGTTGTAACGTCACGATACTCTGGCCCCGAGATCGTCACGTTTCACACTCGGAGCCTCCAGAGCTCACAAAGGTGGGTGCAGAATGACAGATTGCGGGGATCCCCAGTGGCGGGACCCCCGCGATCATACATCTAATCCCCTATCCTTTGGATAGGGGATAAGATGTATTAGGGCTGGAGTAGCCCTTTAAAGGGGTACTCCGCTGGTTAAGAAGTGTTGCGATTATATTGTTTCTTGTCTACTCCTTGTATGTTCCCTGGAGTTTGGTTTCTGTATTCTATAGGGTTGTGTTGCAATTTTACCTTTTTTGTAAGATCGGAAGTTCAGTAGTTTCTTTGCTATCCTTTTGCCGGCGACCATTTGTTTGCTTTCTCCGGTGGCCATGTTGTGTCCGTGACGTGGTCTTTGTGGGTGTAGATGTCATTTTCTTTCCGCAAGGATAGCACCATGCACGGGAGCAAAGGAATGAACGCCAAACAGCCACTGCAGGATGGGGAGGTAAATACCTATATACCACCGGAGTACCCCTTTAAGCAGTTGTTCTTGGAGAGATACACCAAGAGGAATCTGGCAGCTACATTCCATCCACTAAAAACACATGCAAAAAGTGTGCGAATGTATATAGGGTATCAGGAAAGATAGCAGTCAACTTAACAGTCTGACAGCTATCTAATGTGCACTGCCAGCGTAACCCTCTCTCCCTTCAGTTCGCACCTTTTCACTGTGCCTGTATTCTTTAAATTAAACAAGTGGCCAAACCCAACAATTTAGGTGGCACCGGCTGACTAGCTAATGTGTATGGGGGTCTCCTGATTCACCTTGAGAGATAACATTGAGGGAGAGAAGATTGGTGATGTTGAATTTCAATTGGCGGATTTGTTTGTTCTTGAGTAGATTAGCCACCAGCAGAAGAGTCTGGCCATGGCTCACCCCACTCCTCTCTATTCTGAGCCACATGTTCATGTGTATGTGGGGTGGCACCATGGATGCTGTTGTTGTGATAGGTCCCGGTCCCCTGTCCTGTTTGCTTTATCCTACTTTCATAAAACCCCAACCCTGCAGCAATCACCTCAGCCAATCACTGCCTGAGGTGGCTCACTGCTGGGGATAGTGATTGGCTGAGTGGACAGTTCCTGTAAGTTTGTGATGTCATCAGAACAGGAGGAGAGAAGACTGGGGTAAGAGTGTCATAATAATAATATAAATGGTAGGGGATTAGAACAGGTGAATATGTTATTTTTTTTTTTTACAGCACCTGGGGGTATTAATTAAAAAAATTAATAAATTAAAAAATAATGTCCTTCCTCGGACGACCCCTTTAAATCCTCATCATCCAGTGACCTCTCCGATGGACTGTGTATGTCACTATCTTCTGTACGGCGAAGGTTACTTGCTAGGCATGTTAGAACACTTGCTGCTGATCTGTGGATAAATACTGTGGTTCTCCAGCCTGGGGACATCATTACCACAGAAAAGCCGCTATGAAAACACATAGAAAGCTGAATAGGGGTTCAAGAGAAAAAAAAATAAAATCCCTTTCTGACCTCTGAATAACCCAAACAAGAGATTAGTCCATTTCCAAGCAAGTATGTTGTCATACTGTTAGGCCAATTGCTACTATTGACACTTTGCATAAGCACCTTAAACAGGGCGCTTAAAGAGGACCGGCGTGCCATTAACTCACTATTATTTTTATGCCACTGGATTTAAATGAATAAAAGAGAACCGGAGAGCGGCAGCAAGTTGAAAAGGTCAATACATCTGTGGAACAAGTCATGCACGGTGCTCAGATATCACAGATCTATCGAGGCATGAGAATACATACATCTACGGCCTTCTCATACTAGGAATTACACCGCAATAGACACCAGTGGAATTTGGCCTCTATATCCTCTTAAAGGGCCAAATATCTAAAGCTGATAGCCGGGAAAGGTACTGCTTACCAAAACAGGTTATACTGATTTGATGCACAGGATTTAACCCTTAAGGACCAAGCGTTTTTCCACTTTCGTTTTTTCCTTCTTACCTTTTAAAAATCATAACCATCTCAATTTTGCACCTAAAAATCCATATGATGGCTTCTTTTTTGCGCCACCAATTCTACTTTGTAATAGCATCAGTAATTTTACCAAAATATCTACAGCGAAACCCAAAACATAAATCATTGTGCAACAAAATTGAAGAAAAAACACAATTTTGTAAATTTTGAGGGCTTCCGTTTCTACGCAGTACATCTTTCGGTAAAAATGACACCTTATCTTTATTCTGTAGGTCCATACGATAAAATGATACCCTACTTATATAGTTTTGATTATTTCTTACTTCTGGAAAAAATCATAACTACATGCAGGAAAATTTATAAGTTTAAAATTGTCATCTTCTGACCCTTGTAACTTTTCTAGTTTTCCGCGTACGGGGCGGTATGAAGGCTCATTTTTTGCGCCGTGACCTGAAGTTTGTAGCGGTACCATTTTTGTATGCATCTGACTTTTTGATCACTCTTTATTCATTTTTTGATGATATAAAAAGTGACCAAAAATATGCTATTTTGGACTTGCGTGTACACCATTGACCGTGCGGTTTAATTTCGGACATTTACGCACGCGGCGATACCACATATGTTTATTTTTATTATGGTTACATATTTCTTATATGGAATTTGGGAAAAGGGAGGTGATTTAAACTTTGGGGTGGGTGGTTTTTTTTAAAACCTTTTATTCAACTTTTTTTTTTTTTACACTTTTAGTTTTAGGAGGAATCATTAGATTCCTCATACAGATCAATGTGGTTTCATAGAACCCCAATGATCTGTGTGCTCTGTGCTCAACTGATAAAGCCTGGTCCTGCCAGGCTTTATCATTCACAACACCGCAGCCAGCGCAGGAGGAGAGGTAAGCCCTCCGGCTACCAAAACACTGGCCATCCACCCCACTGGACCACCAGGGATGGTTTAAATGTCCCTTTAGAGGCCGCTGTCAACTTTGACAGCGGCGAGCTAAAGGGTCAATAGCCGGCCGCTGCCATCACTGCATGTCGGCTATTAATGCCGGCCCCCCGCTACAGGAATCAGCTGGGGGCTGGGCAGTATGATGCGGGCTCGAGTGGACTCGTCCTTAGACGGAAACTGGTTAAACTGTATTCAGTCATTTAGTTTACATAGAAATCTGCAGCATATAATCCTTTGCATCAAATCTGCACAAGATACTGTACGTGTGAATAGACCTCAAAGGGATTTTTTTTTTTTAAAGATAGCGGGTGTCGACCCCCGCACGAAGCGGCGGCCAACACGCCCCCTCAATACATCTTTATGGCAGAGAGGGAGATTGCCGAAGGCAGCGCTTCGGCTCTGCCATAGAGTTGTATTGAGGGGGCGTGTCGGCCGCCGCTTCGTGCGGAGGTCGACACGCCCCCTTCCCGCGGGCTGTCGGGGCTCCGTACAGGAGATCGCAGGGGGCCCCAGCGGTCGGACCCCCCGCGATCTGCAACTTATCCCCTATCCTTAGGATAGGGGATAAGTTGCTCACCACTGAGTCACCACTGGACTACTCCTTTAAGCCCTGTTATGGGATATGGACATCACAGAGGAGGAACTCTGTTTAGGACCCCACTTTATTGCAGCAGGTCCTGCTCTGGTGAACTTAAGTTGTTCCAATATTATGGACCACAAACAGCATTTACCACCTACTCACAGTTGTTTAATGTATAATAGCTGGAGATGCGACTACTAAGACTCCCACCGATTACATGAAGAGGGGTCTAATCCCAACATCTGAATAGAGAGGTGGTTGAGCATGTACGCTGCTACTTTACCAAAAGGCAATAAGATTGCAAAAGACAGGCGGAGTACAGAGCTTGGTTGTTTATATTATTCCACTAAAGCTGAATAGAATAGAAGAACGCATATTTGACCCCATGAAAATGAAGGACTCTGATACCTGTTCTTATCTTATTGATACAACATAAAGAATAAGCATTAGCTGAATTTTGACATTGAAGCGGCAGACATTTTTATGCTGGTGTGAAGCTGCTTGTATCACAGCTAATATACATTAAAAATGTAAATGTCCCCCACAAACAGTAAATCGTGACAATACCAAATAACCTTCACCTTTAAATAATTTCAAGAGGAGGTCAGACCACATTAAGATATAGCATATATAGTAAGTTAACACTTGTGAACCTCACAGGATGTATTCTCATCCAGCCAATAATTTTCAATGGGACACAAGGTTACTTGTTGTGACCCACTCCTGGTGGTGGCCGGACCGCTATCCCACAGAATGATTGGACGCACATCTATAGCATCTGGGGCAATACTAAGGGTCAGGCTATTCCTGTGGCTGTTTATCATTTTTTTCAGCCCTCATTAAAGGGCCACACCACTGGTATTTATGTTTCTTGAGAAACCCCAATATCGTAGGGGAGAAACGCGTCAGAACAATTTTAGAGTAAGATATTTTGTATTATTTTTCACATGGTGCATCTAGTGGAGGTGTGGGCCACAACAAGTAACCTTGTGTCCCATTAAAAATGATTGGCTGGATGAGAATACATCCTGTGAGGTTCACAAGTGTTAACTTATCATATATGCTATATCTTAATGTGGTCTGACCACCTGTTGAAATTATTTAAAGGTTAGAGGTTATTTGGTTTGTGGGGGACATTTACATTTTTAATGTATATCAATAAAATATTACCATTTTGAAAAGGGGGTTATATTAGCTGTGATTTGAGAAATTTACCTATTGCTTACCAAATATTGATATAAATTGGAAGCTGCTTGGCTGACTATCTGTACTTTTCACTCCACAGTCAGGTTGGCGGAAACTTTATTGCAAAATTGGGCGTGAATGCCAGGGGGTGTGATCAGAAGGCTTAGGGGCTCATTAATTAAAATCAGGGGGTGTGATTATTGGAAGTACAGCTAGTCAACCAAGTAGTACAACTAACCCCTATATCTAAAAAAAAATATATATATATATATATATATATATATATATATATATATAAACACTGTTGGAATCGGGACCACAGCTACAAACTAATATGAAAACGTAATTATTTGGACGGACCTCTTTATTGTCATCCTAACCTGAGCATATTAGAGTCCTAATGTTCTTTATTTGCAGATTTTGGGCTCCACCAGGATTAGGATGTGACCCCTATACCAGTGGTCTCTAAATGGTGGCCCATCAGATGTTACAAAACCACAACTCCCAGCATGCCCGGACAGCCATTGGCCACAGATTGGAGATCACTGCCCTATACAAATGCAGTTCCAAATAATGTTTTATTTGCAAGCCTTACACATTTACCCCTCACATTTGCATAAATGCCTCCTGATCCTGTGGTCCAGCTTACAAGACAGTCCTTTGCAGACAAATAAACTACTTACTGAAACAAACAAACAAATAAATGGGCACGGCCAGAATCCAAATAAGTTTTAAAATAACAATTTATTAAAAATGATCTTAAATGTACAACCCATTTCTGAGCTGCAGAGGCTCCTTCTTCAGGTACCTGAAGAAGGAGCCAGTGAGGCTCAGAAACCTGTTATACGTTTATAATAATAATAATAATCTTAGAAAAAATTCTTATTTTAAAACTTTTATGGATACTGGCAGCACCTATTATTCCTGTTGTTTAGGAGTTCAAGTGGTCGATTGATGCATTAAATAAACTACTTAATCAGTAGTCTCAGATAATAAATGGTCTTTTTCTACCAACTGAAATAAACATCCAGACTATTGACAGCTCTATCTGTCCGGCCAAGAAATCGAGAGATAAAGTATGATCCTGGGGGCAGATATTTTAGGTGACTTGCTTTGGATGAAGGAAAGGTAGACCATATTTAACTAGACAGCAAATGTAGGTAGTATACACCTTTTGGACATCTTATAAAAAGGACTTCCAAGTCCATCTGGTGAGTGGTGAGCAATGGAAACTCAGCCTTATCCTCTAGGTTCGTCTTGGTTATAACCTTATAACTCTAAATATCCGAATTCAACAAAGATGAAAAAAACAATCAAATCAGATTTCCATCAGTGATGTCACAGAATGACTCAAGTCAGAAAGGGGTTTCTTGAGTTCCTGCTGACAACCTGTGACTTCTGCTTAAGACACTTTGATCATTGATGCAAACCCCTTCTTTTTCTCTGGTATGTAGGATTTTGGAGCTCCTGGAGTGAACTGTGTATAAGGGATAATGGGCAATCCTGGTTTCACTCTTAAATGTTTGCGATTCGCAAAATTAGGTCTTGAAGGATCATGAGCTGAATACATAGCAACAATACAACTGCATGAGCCCTGTTTTATTAAACTGGAACGTGTTCTATGGGCAACAAATCTCCGATGCTCAAGTTTCATGCATTCGGATTAAAACCTAAGTCAATAAGATTCTCAGGGCTAAGATCGCACCGTAGGAATCCAGACTAAAACTTCAGCGTGGACTGAGCTAATAGACACAACTACATTCTTGTTTGATGGCTATCGGGCATTGCTAACCTCAGATTACTACACAGGCACTTATTAGAAAAAGGGCATTATTGTCAACAATGATCACAGCTATGAAGCCAAATAAAGTCGTCCCCATGACAACTCTGACAAGTTCAAAGTCTCTCTGTTAGTACACAGCACGCATATTCTTTTATGATATACTACATTGTGCATGCTGGGTCTTATACACTAGTATGGCCCATTCACATGGTATAAATTATAGCAAAGAATGTTCTGGTGTGAATTCGGAAATCCACATTCAAAAAAAAAGCGTGATGTTGCTTCTTGATATGTTTCTAGCTGGATTCAGCATTATGTTGCTAGTAGAGTGATCCCTCAACTTACAATGGCCTCAACATACAATAGTTTCAACATACAATGGTCTTTCCTAGACCATTGTAACTTGAAACCACACTCAACATACAACGTACAACGATATGGACCATCCAGATCTGCAAAACATTTCACAACTGGAGAAACTGACCAATCAGAATGGGAATTTTACTGGTAAAACCCCTGTATTACTGAAGTACATGCACTGACTGATGTCTGGTAGGGCCCCCTACAGTACAGGGAGGAACTACAAGTTCTGTACTACTCCTGTGCCAGGGTTAGCTGCTCCTTTGGACACCAAGTAACGGTGACTCCATTTGGGACAGTGTGTACTGTATAGGACCCTGAAGAAGCTCCTGTCCTCTACATAAACCATTGTTTCCCAACCAGGGTGCCTCTAGCTGTTGCAAAACTACAACTCCCAGCATGCCCGGACAGCCGCTGGCTGTCCGGGCATGCTGGGAGTTGTAGATTTGCAACAGCTGGAGGCATTCTGGCTGGGAAACACTGACACAGACAGTGATTTACAGCTCCCAGCAGATCTTTATTACTTTTATATGTAAGGACTTGCTTTATCTAGAATAGTTATCTACTTATTTTTCTTTAATCCTCACTTTTTCCTATTTTTGGATGACATTTTGGAGGCTTCAGAACCAATTCCCAGGTTTCCATAGAGTTATGGTCTCAACATACAATGGATTCAACATACAATGGTCTTCCTGGTACCAATTAATATTGTAACTTGAGGGACCACTGTACGTAGATTAGCTGCATTGTAAAAGGCATCCATGTCCGAAACAATGGCCAAATCCTCGACATGCACAGCAAGAATCTGCGACAGAACTTTGAGAATACCTGGGATGGGTTATAGGTAAAAATGTGACCGTGCCCTAAAAGTATATTTACATGCGGTAGATTTGTTGCAGAATTTCTGTAAGTGAAATGTCCGTTGCAGAAATAAATATAGAATTGGGTGAACTTGCTTTGTGGATCCTGAAGGTCCATGTCAAGGGCAGCAGCACTCGACATCGTCACATTTTTTTTTACATTTAATAGTTGTCATTTAAAGCTGTCATCTCCACCATAGTGACAGGCAGTCACTGTCGGTTGGTTAACAAAAAATGACATGCAGTGGTTCTGGTGGTGGCTCTAGTGGTGGAACTAGTCATTGAAGAGGCAGTATGTGTATCCAAGCTGCTTGCTACGACCCACTGTGTGTAGTAGTTATGTGTGCATATAGTCTACCCTGCTGCATGCCACCTTGTAAAAAAATGTATGACCAGTAGTACTGCTGGAGAATTGAAGGCGACCATGTTAATCTTCACAACAATGTAAAGATCCACCATGAACCCATCAAAGAATGGCGGCCACTCAGATCCAGCTGGATGGTATGAACCTAGATTGTGCAAAAGAGGCACTACGGAACTAAAACTATCCTACAGTCTATGGTGGACATGGGGTTAAAGGGGTACTCTGCTGGAAAACTTTTTTTTATTTTTTATTTACTGGTGCCAGCACTTGGTGGTCAGACAGAAAGAAAATTCAGAAAGAAAATAACTTCCAGCTGATAAGTACTGGAAGGTACTTCTCTTCAAAGAGAGATAAGCACCTGGCACAGCTCTGGGGGGGTTGATTAATAGTCTCTGCGGTCAGTCAGGGAGCACTGTTTGGATCAGCGGGCTAGTGGTGGTGCTCACGCTAGCTCTGCTCAGCAAGTCTATTCATAAGTAGAAAATAGAAAGAAAGACGCGGATCACTCACCAAGTTCCAATGCTGTGCTCTTTTATTGACAAGAGATTTAGGAGCGCGCTTATCGTGGCGCGCGGTATCCATCGCTGATACTAGGCGGGCATGAGGGGGTGTTTCTTCTATGGAGATGCAGTGCAATAGACTGTCCATAGTTTATCGGCCATGAGAGTGGTGTCAATCAAGTGATGGCACCTACTGCATCAGAGACAATTTAAAAGCACCAGAGACAAGTTATTTTTATGACTGATGATTGTATCCTATTAGTTCCTTGAGAAACCCCACAAGTTGAGGGGAAACGCGTCGGAACGGATACCAAACTGTAACATTTTACCTTATCACCTTTCTCACGTGGTGTGGGGAGAGGTCCTTGATTATTAATAGCACCATGGAGTATATATGAGAATGCATTATTAATTGTGCCACCGATATAACCGCAGTGACTGACAATTGTGGTAAGAGGTACAATATCTCTCTCCTAGGGTGCTGTCTATCTAACAAAGGACCTTTGTCTCGTTATTTGATATGATTTTTCACCTTTAGGTCACAAATTATCGTTTATTTTGCTTAATTAATACTTATTTTAAAGCATATCATTAAAGTGTATATATTTTAGAAAAAGGTTATTTTCAGCTGCTGTGATTTATTAGAGAGGAACCTTGAATCTGACAGTTTTTTTTGTTGCTGTGATAAAAAAGTGCAGGGGTGGCTACACATGGACAGATGTAACGGCAGGGCAGTAGGTGGTAGGGAGCCCCGTCTGGAGCGACTGCACCGTTTCATGCCCGGGCGTTTCCTCAGGCCCGGAATTAAAAATCTGTTTAACTTTCTAGCACCAGTTAATTAAAAAAATTTTTTTTTTCAGCGGAGTACCCCTTTAAGAAGTGTTGAATGGAAGGTTACACAATGCAACCCTAAAGGTGTACCCAGGAGGGGAATTTTTTTTTTTTTAAATCAACTGGTGCCAGAAAGCTATACAGATTTGTAAATTACTTCTATTTAAAAATCTTAAACCTTCCAGTACTTATCTGTATACTACATAGGAAGTTTTGTACTTCTTTCCAGTCTGACCACAGTGCTCTCTGCTGAAACCTCTGTCCAGAGCAGGAAACCTTTGGTATGGGGATTTGTATCTACTACTGGACAGTTCCTAACACGGACAGAGGTGTCAATAGAGAGCACTTTGTTCAGACTGGAAAGAACTACACAACTTCTTCTGGAGCATACAGCAGCTGATAAGTACTGGAAAGATTAAGATTTTTAAATAGAAGTAATTTACAAATCTAAATGAATAAAGAAGCACGTACGTGCACTCACCGCTCAGTGGAGACAGTTGCGTGACGGGATCCGGTAATGGGAAGCTGGATCACAGCAGAATCCAAAGCCTTGGAGTGGCTTTCTACACAGACACATTTAGTTGTGACTAAAGCTGACAAAGGAGGAGGAGTGGTAGTAATGAAAAGAGCACAATATGAAGAAGAAGCTTTGAAACAGCTATCAGATCAGACAACTTATCAGCCTCTTACACAGGACCCTACTCCGAAAGTTAAAGAAAAGCTAAGATCTTTTCTACGTACTCATGTAGAGAGGGGAGTCATTGATGCAAAAACTGCCAAACGGCTTTTACCACCGTTTCCTAAAAAACCCAGGTGGTATATACTTCCTAAAGTCCATAAGTCACAGACCAATCCCCTCGGTCATCCGATCGTGGCGGGGATTGGATCCGTGACTGAACATTTGTCCAAGTATAGCAAACTGTAAATACAAGGTCCGGCACTGCTGTATCAAATGGCAAATCAACAGTTCACAGGTGGACGATAGAAGCCAATAACTAAGCCAATAACGTAGTTGCATCTGAAATTTCGGAAACCTCCGGGCTTCCGAGACGGGGATGTGACGTCATGCCACGCCCCCTCCATTCATTTTTATGGGAGGAGGGCATAACGGCAATAATGACTCCGACGCTAAGTTTTGATAACGGTAGCTTTACTGAGGGTAGACAGTTTGTAAAATCTATATAGTTCATCCAGGGCCCACGGAGGTGACCAGTGACACAGAGACCTTAAGGGCTTGCTGGAACTTGTAGTAGGACTGGGCAATGTAAAGCAGACCATGCTGACTTGACAGATGACAGGGACTGACTTGACTGAAGACTGACAAAGCTATGACTGTTGCTTATTTGCATTTGATGGTGGCTGCAGGACTTGATTTTGAGGCCTGCAACACTCTGGACACAAACACTAGGTCAGTCACCTCAGCAAAGACTTATCTCCAAAGAGAGCGAGCTAGCTCCACTCAGGGCTTATATGGGGGAGACTAGCCGGGAGCTCATAGGTCACTCTTGGGGTCACCTGGTCACTGATACCTCCTGGGTAACAATCACATGACATATCACATGGTACAACTCTTAAAGCAACAAAACATTTGATAATACACTAGCTGAGTACCCGGCGTTGCCCGGGTTTTTCCTTCCTAATTCTTGTTGGGGAGGAAAATCAACAAAGGAGGAAGCTTTTGACTTCATAT
Source organism: Hyla sarda (assembly GCF_029499605.1). Classification (NCBI taxonomy): domain Eukaryota; kingdom Metazoa; phylum Chordata; class Amphibia; order Anura; family Hylidae; genus Hyla; species Hyla sarda. The sequence continues at coordinate 66,333,362 of NC_079195.1, read as the reverse complement.
CCCATCCTCATATATTGTTGTCATATCTCAACCCCCTATCCTGTCCCCATATCTCAACATCATATCCTGTCCTCATATCCCGACCTCATAGCCCGTCTCCATATCTCAACCTCATATCCCGACCTCCTATCCTGTCCCCATATCCTGTCCTCATAACTCGACCTCAAATCCTGTCCTCATATCCTGTCCTCAGGTGGGACTGATTTTTGATGAAGATATTGTAAGCTGAAAATGGAAGGGGACGTGGCTTTGTGGGACTGGGCGTGATTTGCAAGCCAGACCGATGCACAAAAAGGGTAGATAATAAAAGGGGTGGGGCTTAAACAGTGAGCGTGTCTTTGTGAGATGGGGTGTGGCTTGCAAGCCGGACTGACACATTCACTAGGAGATGCAGAGCGGAGCTTGTGGAGTAAGGTACTGGAAGTCCCATATACTTGCATGGGACTTGAAACCAAAACCCATCTATATATAAGGGTAAAGGTAAGGGTTAAAGTAACTATCCTTTATTTTAAGTGAACATATAAGTAACATGTGACCAAGTATTATCGAAATATCTCCAGCCGAATGGAAAGTTATGCAGTTATATATATTTCCCATAGATTTGTATGGGACTTTAAACAAAAAACCCCGATCCTGGCAAATGCGGGTGAGTAAGGGTTAAATTACCTATTCTATGTTTTTTGTTGACATATAAGTAACATGTGTGCCAAGTTTCATGTTAATATCTTTAGCTGTTTGGACATGATGCTGGAACATACAGAAACACACACACATTGGCCCTGATTTACTAATGTGAACCGGAGTGTTTTTGTCGGGTTTTGCACCTAATATTCTGTCGCACGATGTATGCGACAGTGTTTGCAACCAAAAAAAACAGTCTTTTTGAAAACTCTCCGAGTGTTTAGTAAAATACATCAAATGGGCGTGTTTTCAACGAAATGGGGCGTGTTCCCGAGTAAATTAGAAAAAACTCTCGGGGTATAATGTGAAACACACAGAAAAAGTGTGAGATTGTGAAAATGAAAATCCGACTGCCAGCAGCAGTCGGAAAGTTCATAAAAACGGAGGGTTTTTAATGATGTTCACAACAACAGCCATTAGAGATGTTATTTGCATCTCTCAGGCTAGATAACCAAACTGGTGGTTGATTTTGTGCCCTTTAGTCAGCCTTTCTTTACATGTACTATTTTTGCAAACTTTAAAATCAATTTTGACAAGTGATGGATATTTTGATTGTTATTGCTTTGAACATAGTCATGTTCTACAAATGTTCTCTCTTCTCAATAGGGTCTCCAAGTCTGCATAACCGACACTTGCGACACAATAGTAAATAAGGTGAGAAAAATAATGGAGGAAAAGCAAAAAAACTAAAAAAATCGGTCTTCGTAAATGTGGGCCATTGAGTTTTAAATATATAGACTAGCTGAGTACCCGGCGTTGCCCGGTTTTTCCTTCCTAATCATTGTTGGGGAGGAAAATAAACAAAGGAGGAAACTTTTGACTTCCTATCCCGTCCGCATATATTGTTGCCATATCCCAACCTCCTATCCCGTCCTCTTATCCCGACCTATCTCGACCTCCTATCCCTTCCTCATATCCTGTCCTCCTATCTCGACCTCCTATCTCGACCTCCTATCCCATCCTCCTATCCCGTCCTCTTATCCCGACCTCCTATCTCGACCTCCTATCCTGTCCTCCTATCTCGACCTCCTATCTCGACCTCCTATCCCATCCTCCTATCCCGTCCTCTTATCCCGACCTCTTATCTCGACCTCCTATCCCTTCCTCATATCCTGTCCTCCTATCTCGACCTCCTATCATCCTCATATGCCGCCCTCATATCCCGTTCTCCTATCTCGACCTCCTATCCCATCCTCCTATCCCGACCCGTAATATGTGTACCAGGTATTGAAATATCTCCAGCCGTTTGGAAGTTATGTGGTAACATACATTTCCCATTGATTTGCATGGGACTTTAAACAAATACCCCGACCCTCACAAATGGGGAGAAGTTAAGGGTTAAATTAACTATCCTATATTTTAAAAGGACATATAAGTAACATGTGACCAAGTACAGTGGGGATCAAAACTTTGGGCACCCCAGGTAAAAATTTGTATTAATGTGCATAAAGAAGCCAAGGAAAGATGGAAAAATCTCCAAAAGGCATCAAATTACAGATTAGACATTCTTATAATATGTAAACAAAAGTTAGATTTTATTTCCATCATTTACACTTTCAAAATAAAAGAAAACAAAAAAATGGCGTATGCAAAAGTTTGGGCATCCTGCAGTTAATAAGTTGTACTGCCCCCTTTGGCAAGTATCACAGCTTGTAAACGCTTTTTGTAGCCAGCCAAGAGTCTTTCAATTCTTGTTTGAGGTATCTTTGCCCATTCTTCCTTACAAAAGTCTTCCAGTTCTTTGAGATTTCTGGGCTGTCTGTCATGCACTGCTCTTTTAACCCCTTAAAGACCAAGGACGTACCGGTACATCCTTGGTCCTGCTCCCGTGATATAACGCGGGGTTACGTGGTAACCCCACATCATATCACGGCGGGCCCGGCGTCATAGTGATGCCGGGACCCGCCGCTAATAGCCGCTATTAACCCTTTAGCCGCGCGCTCAGAGCAGAGCCGCGCGGCTAAAAGCAAAACCATGCCGGTTAACTCAGTGGGCTGTTCGGGCTAGCCGCGGCGAAATCGCGGCATCCCGAACAGCTTACAGGACAGCGGGAGGGCCCCTACCTGCCTCCTCGCTGTCCGATCGCCGAATGACTGCTCAGTGCCTGAGATCCAGGCATGAGCAGTCATGCGGCAGAATCATTGATCACTGGTTTCCTATGAGAAACCAGTGATCAATGATAAAGATCAGTGTGTGCAGTGTTATAGGTCCCTATGGGAGCTATAACACTGCAAAAAAAAGTGAAAAAAAAGTGAATGAATATCATTTAACCCCTCCCCTATTAAAAGTTTGAATCACCCCCCTTTTCCCATAAAAAAAAAACAGTGTAAATAAAAATAAACATATATGGTATCACCGCGTGCGGAAAAGTCCGACTTATAAAAATATATCATTAATTAAACCGCTCGGTCAATGGCGTGCGCGCAAAAAAATTCCAAAGTCCAAAATAGTGCATTTTTGGTCACGTTTTATAAAATTTTAAAATGAATAAAAAGCGATCAATAAGTCCTATCAATGCAAAAATGATACCGTTAAAAACTTCAGATCACGGCGCAAAAAATTAGCCCTCATACCGCCCCATAAACGGAAAAATAAAAAAGTTATAGGGGTCAGAAGATGACAATTTTAAACGTATAAATTTTCCTGCATGTAGTTATGATTTTTTCCAGAAGTACGACAAAATCAAACCTATATAAGTAGGTATCATTTTAATCGTATGGACCTACAGAATAAAGATAAGGTGTCATTTTTACCGAAAAATGTACTACGTAGAAACGGAAGCCCCCAAAATTTACAAAACGGCGTTTTTTTTTCAATTTTGTCCCACAATGATTTTTTTTTCCGTTTCACCGTAGATTTTTGGGCAAAATGACTGACGACATTACAAAGTAGAATTGGTGGCGCAAAAAATAAGCAATCATGTGGATTTTTAGGTGCAAAATTGAAAGTTATGATTTTTTAAAGGCAAGGAGCAAAAAACGAAAATGCAAAAACGGAAAAACACCCGGTCCTTAAGGGGTTAAGGTCTATCCATAGATTTTCATTATGTTGAGGTCAGGAGATTGTGAAGGCCATGGCAAAACCTTCAGTTTATGCCTTTTGATGTAATCCCCCGTGGATTTTGAGGTGTGTTTAGGATCATTATCCATTTGTAGATGCCATCCTCTCTTTAACTTTAGCTTTTTCACAGATGGCATCAAGTTAGCATCCAAAATTAGCTGAAATTTTATTGAATCAATTTTTCCTTCTACTCATGAGATGTTCCCTGTGCCACTGGCTGCGATACAACCCCAAAGCATGATTGATCCACCCCCATGCTTAACAGTTGGACAGAGGTTCTTTTAATTAAATTCTGTTCCCCTTCTTCTCCAAACGTACCTTTGCTCATTCCGGCCAAAAAGTTCAATTTTTACCTCATCAGTCCACAGAACTTGTTTCCAAAATGCATCAGGCTTGTCTATATGTTCATTTGCAAAGTTCAAACGCTGATTTTTGTGGTGAGGACGTAAAAGAGGTTTTCTTATGATGACTCTTACATGAAGACCATATTTGTACAAGTATCTCTTTATAGTGGAATAGTGAACCACAACTCCAGTGTCTGTCAAATCTTTCTGGAGGGATTGTGCAGTCAGACGTGGGTTTTGAATTGTTTTTCTCACAATCCTGCAAGCTGTTCTGTCTGATATTTTTCTTGGTCTTCCAGATCTTGCTTCAACTTCCACTGTTCCTGATGACTGCCATTTCTTAATTACATTACAAACAGAGGATATTGACATCTGAAAACGTTTTGCTATCTTCTTATAGCCTTCTCCAGTTTTGTGAGTGTCAACTATTATCAGTTTCAAATTTCTAGATAACTGCTTAGAAGAACCCATGGTGCTGATTGTTGGGGCAAGGTCAGATGAGTCTGGGCATTTAAAACCTTTAAGATTGACATCACCTGGTCTTCCAAAATGATGATTGAGACCAATCCAAGACACTGGCAGGTCTCAGCTTTGCAAAGGGTGCCATGCATGCTATAAATTCTGCAGGGTGCCCAAACTTGTGCAGACGCCATTTTTTTGTTTTTGTTATTTTGAAAGTGTAAATGATAGAAATAAAATCTAACTTTTTGTTGACATATTATAAGAATGTCTAATCTGTAATTTGATGCCTTTTGGAGATTTTTCCATCTTTCCTTGGCTTCTTTATGCACATTAATACAAATTTTTACCTGGGGTGCCCACATTGTTGATCCCCACTGTATTATTGAAATATCTTCAGCCGTTTGGAAGTTATGCAGTAACATATATTTCCCATAGACTTGTATGGGACTTTAAACAAAACCCCACCCCTGCCAAATGGGGGTGAGTAAGGGTTAAATCACCTCTCCTATGTTTGTTGTTGACATATAAGTAACACGTGTGCCAAGTTTCATGTTAATATCTTTAGCCGTTTGGACGTGATGCTGGAACATACACACATATACACACATTCACACACACACATACACACTAAGTTTTATATATATATATATATATATATATATATATATATATATAGATAGATAGATAGATTACAATGCAGAACATATATACAGGGGGAAACAAGTACAAGGGAGCCCAGGGGACACTGAAGGGAGGCTGCCGGAAAGGGCAGCAAGGGTACGGGGTAATACCTCCCATACTGGGCCACCACATTATCATAACCTGTGCAGAGGAAAAGTGGAGCAGTTGCCCATAACAAGGCCTCTGAAAAATGAAAGAAGCGATCTGATTGGTTGCTATGGGCAACTGGTCAACTTTTCCTTTGCATAGGTTTTGATAAATCTCCCCCTATGGGAATATTAGGCCGCCCCAGCATATATTAAATTGTCTACGAAAAGGATTGGTGAACTTTACCTAATTAGTATGTCTATTTTTTTCTTGAACAATTGCAATTTCTGACTAGGTGGAAGAGCCTTACAAAAAAAAAAAAAAGTGAAATAATGGTCCGCGGCCTCTGTTCTTGCCCAAAGCAGGTTTATCATCAATCATTAGTAATACGAGTCGTCCCAGCAGTCAAAGCTGATCACAGGGCCTTTCCAAGTTGACGTTTACATTGACTGGTTTGTACATATATACATCTCAGGGACCTATTTGTGCATATTTCTGAAGCCACAGCCTAATATCATCCAGATAGAGCTGTTCGACTGTGTCTGAATATATGATGGCTTAAAGGGGAAATTCTTTTCTTTTTGGATTTCTTTTCTGTCACGACCACAGTATTTTCTGCGGACACCTCTGTCCATTTTACGAACTGTCCAGAGCAGCATATGTTTGCTATGGGGATTTTCTCCTGCTTTGGACAGTTCCTGGACAGAGGTGTCAGCAGAGAGCACTGTGGTCGTGACAGAAAAGAAATCCAAAACGAAAAGAATTTCCTCTGTAGTATAAAGCCGCTAATAAGTACTGGAAGGATTAAGATTTTTTAATAGAAGTCATTTACAAATCTGTTTAACTTTCTGTCATCAGTTGATTTAAAAGAAGAAAAAAAAAGTTTTCCGCCGGAGTACCCCTTTAAAAGGCTCAGCAATGTGAACAGTAATGCCGTGGTATAGTGTAATGAGAGCGATCAAGAAGGAACAGGGCAACCGAGATGGTGTCAGCATCCCTAATATTCTACTGCAAACCATCAACAAACCTTACCCTTCCCAATGGGTGGGTAAAATTCCCGATGCCCGATTCTTTTTTTTTTTTTGTCTTGTTTGTGCCATATGGGAACTGTTGGATGCTGATATATACATAAAGATCATCAGCCGATCCTGCTACCATCATTGGGTTTAGCCATTTTATAATCTACTGTGTATGGCCAGTCCATGTACATTAGATTGCTTTTGCAGCATCGTCACCTGATTTACTGCTTATCCGTTATTTGGACAGGCCCACCAGAGTATACTGTGCAACAATAATGGGCCTAAAGGACTAAGTAGAAGGATATTTTATATTAGAGTCAACCATTTGCCATAAGGGTCTTTACGAGTTCATTCACAAATAACCTTTTAGACCTTATTGGTAATGCTGTAGGGTCAGTGGTCTTCAAATTGTGGACCTGTAGATTATGCAAGACAACAACTTCCAGCATGCCCGGACAGCCAACGGCTGTCCGGGCATGCTGGAAGTTGTTGTTTTGCACGGCTGGAGATCCACAGTTTGTAGACCTAGGCCCTAGGTGGATGTGCATAGGTTATTCACAGAAAGGACCTTTCCACCTCTCTGGTAGGTCCATGGAATCCCTGTCTGACGCTCGTGGGGGCTACCAGATCAAATGAAATGATATAGCCAGATTTTTGGCAATGAGAAGTTGATGGCTTGATAACTGCCTGCAGTTACCTGTAAGACCAGACTAAAGGCCCTTTCACACGGGCCGATTATCGATGGGAGGAGTGTTCGGGGCAATGCATGTGTAAAAGAGCCAGTGAACAGTCGACAGATGAGAAAACAGATGTTAAAATCATTGATTTGGCCGTACATCGTCCTGTGTAAAGGATCATTTATGCCACCAGCCTGCGTGATAATTGAGCCACATGAAGGTTCCAGGAAACAACTTTTTTTTATATATATCAACTGGATCCAGAAAGTTAAACAGATTTGTAAATTACTTCTACTAAAAAATCTTAATCCTTCCAGTACTTATGAGCTTCTGAAGTTAAGGTTGTTCTTTTCTGTCTAAGTGCTCTCTGATGACACCTGTCTCAGGAAACGTCCAGTTTAGAAGAGGTTTGCTATGGGGATTTGCTTCTAAACTGGGCGTTTCCCGAGATGCGTGTCATCAGAGAGGATTTAGACAGAAAAGAACAACCTTAACTTCAGAAGCTCATAAGTACTGAAATGATTAAGATTTTTTAATAGAAGTAATTTACAAATCTGTTTAACTTTCTGGAGCCAGTTGATATATATATATATATAACCCCTTTAAATGAGTACTGATCAACAAGATAGCCATTCGCTATTGGGAACTGCTCAGCCCATGAAAAAGAGCCTGAAAGTGTACCTGTTGTTTGCAAAAAAAATGTTATATAATGTAGATGACATTATGTGTATATTAGTAATATATCTTGGTAAAAAAAAATGTGGGTGAAAAAAATGCAAAAACTATGAAAATTGTAGATTCACATCGAAGGCATCAAAACTATGAATTAACACATGTGGAATTATATACATAACAAAAAAGTGTGAAACAACTGAAAATATGTCATATTCTAGGTTCTACAAAGTAGCCACCTTTTGCTTTGATTACTGCTTTGCACACTCTTGCCATTATCTTGTTGAGCTTCAAGAGGTAGTCACCTGAAATGGTTTTCACTTCACAGGTGTGCTGGTGTGGAGGAAGAGGTGTGATGGTGTGGGGGTGCTTTGCTGGTGACACTGTTGGGGATTTATTCAAAATTGAAGGCTTACTGAACCAGCATGTCTACCCCAGCATCTTGCAGCGGAATGCTATTCCATCCGGTTTGCGTTTAGTTGGACCATCATTTATTATTCAACAGGACAATGACCCCAAACACACCTCCAGGCTGTGTAAGGGCTATTTGATCAAGAAGGAGAGTGATGGGGTGCTGCGCCAGATGACCTGGCCTCCACAGTCACCGGACCTGAACCCAATCGAGATGGTTGGGGGTGAGCTGGACCGCAGAGTGAAGGCAAAAGGGCCAACAAGTGCTAAGCATCTCTGGGAACTCCTTCAAGACTGTTGGAAGACCATTTCCGGTGACTACCTCTTGAAGCTCATCAAGAGAATGCCAAGAGTGTGCAAAGCAGTAATCAAAGCAAAAGGTGGCTAGAACCTAGAATATGACATATTTTCACACTTTTTTGTTATGTGTATAATTCCACATGTGTTAATTCATAGTTTTGATGCCTTCAGTGTGAATCTACAATTTTCATAGTCATGAAAATAAAGAAAACTCTGAATGAGAAGGTGTGTCCAAACTTTTGGTCTGTACTGTATATTACAAATATACATATAATGTTATTATCTACATTATATACAAATTTATTTGCAAATAAAAGGTACATTTTAAGGTGAGATTCACATAGGACTGGCTGCAGTGAATCCGCCATTTAAATCTGCATGTGCGATGCAAAGAAAGAAATCCGAAGCATATCTGCTACCAAATTTGTGTATTCACTGTGATTTATTCCACAGTAGAAAAAAAATACACCATGTATGAATCTCCCCTTACAATCTTTGGCAACGAGCCCAATACAATAATATCTTTCCTCAAAGGTATCCCCAAGATTGACAATAATCCTGCACATTAGATGAGTGACTAGTCACCCCAATTGTCTCATCTGGTTGGACCACCCATGTATGCACCCTAATGAATGTTAGTAGATACGTGGTGAAACTGAGGTAAGTCTCAGTCCACCATCAAGATGTCTACTGCCATTAATCATGGGTGTAGAGACATAGATACATTATTTTGAAGCTTTACTACAGGATATGAATCCAGAACTCAAATATGATATATATGTTAGAGAAGAAAAGCAACATAAATGTGAAAATTAGAAATTGTGAAGGACATTAGCTTATACCTTTCCTTTCAAAACTTTTCAAAAATCCCTGCCTCCATATTTACAAGAATGTCTGGAAAATACTGTTAAGTGGAGTGATACGTGTGTAAAATACCTTACCTGCTGAGAGGGGAATTCACACACAGCACTGACGGCTCTGCGCACCAACCCGCTAACTGGTTCCAGGCTTCCGTTATCCAGGTTTTGACCTCTACTGAAAAACACTGAATTGTGTCTGTCAGGAAATACTAGACCTACAAGTACATCTGCAGAATAATTACAACTGCAATTCCGAAGCTGGCCATACACTACATACTGAATGGCTGATATAGACCATTTTCTGCCGGCCATAGACACCTTGGTTTGAAAGTAACACAGGACATGACTGTAGGTAGATATCTGTAGAACAGTTGATATGAGGTGTTGAATACATTTGGTTGTCATCTGGTGCTATAGCTGGAAAGATGCTCATGCTAAATAAATTATCTCCTTCCCATGAATGGAAGCCCAAACCAGGGCCCAGATAACAGCAGAGATAGATCCATTATTTGCAATTTTTACTGATTTACTTTCTCTTCCAAAAGGACAACCCTCAAAGACCAACCATGAATGACAAGTCATACAGAAAATGGCTAGATGTATGGCTAGCAGAAGGGTATGGTCACACATAGTATTTTGGTTAGTATTTTTAACAAAAACCAGGAGTGGAACAGACATGGAAAAAGCAGCAAATCATTCCATTACAGTTTTTTTTTTTTTCTGTCGGTTCCATTCCTAGTTTTTGTTAAAAATACTAAGTAAAATGCTGACCAAAATACTGTGTGTAAACATAGCCTAAGTGTGATTAAAGGGTTCATTCGACACCCCCCTTCTCCAATCGTGACACCCAGACTCTACGCATGAATCACTCGACCATGGCACAAATCGGTGAATGTGTCAACCATGACATGAATCAGTGGCCAAGACGCCCCCTCCGTGCATCTCTATGGGAGAGCAGGAGATACAGTGTTCATGTATCTCTGGCTCTCCCATAGAGACGTATGGAGGGGGCATGTTGGCCACCGCTTCATTCAGGGGTTGACACAAGAGACATTTATGAGGAGAGGTGGGCCGGAGATCGCTCTCTGCCGTTCATGCAGAGAGCCGTCGTGCCGGGCAGGAGATAATGGGGGGTCCCAGCGGTCGGATCCTCTGTGATCTGACACTTATTCCCTATCCAACAGATAGGGGATAACTTTTTTTATTTAGACTAGACTACTTCTTTAACAACTGCCCACATAGAGAAGGGCACTTGAGGTGAGAAGTTATAATGGGGCCAGGGCAGGCTTGGTTGTAAGATGTTGGTATCAGGTGTCTGAAGTAGGTGGCGGTGAACAAGGCTTAACCGACTTGCAAGGAGCCTGCACATTAATGGTTGGGTTGTGAGGCCCTTTGACTCCATCTTTCATCAGCTGTACATCTCCTATTACACAGGGTTTTATGTCAAAACAAAGTGATCAGCCAACAAACGATTGGTTGCTTGTATGTTGGCTGATGGTAGACCCTATTACACATGGTGACATAATAGGGTGTAATAGGACCCTAAATGATCGACTCAGCCCTCCTTACAAAGTCAGGGTTCAGTTTTGAGTTTTTTTTAACAATTTTAGGGACTAGTCCCTAAGGACTGCCCTAAACTAGAGACAACTTAAATCTAATATATAAAACGTAACTTTTATTTCTACTATAAAATACTAGTGCTTGTTTGGTACCATAGTGAAAAAGTTTTAAAATTCCGGTCATCCACTTAGTGGTCACAGTGTAAACCGCCTATAGCATATATTGTGACCAGTGTCACTGTGGTTAGTTGAAGGTGCCCCCCAGACAGCGCTGCCACCGCTGACTTGGGAGACCCCCTACTGTATTGGAGCTTTCTTGTTCAGCCACTGGGATGCCGTTTTATAAAAACATTACAGCCTCTCTATCTGACGTTTCGCCAGTGTATCCTGGCTTTTTCAAATCAAATAGTTTTGACACCTATTCCATGCCAAAATTCAATTCAAATGTGATTCCACATCCTATGCATTTGAACAGTGTTTCTGAAAATCTGTGTTTGTGTCCACTCTGCAGAAATAGGTAGTATGCTGTATGGTAGGTTTGAAGGTAAGGGTCTGACCTGGGTAGCTATAAAGTTCAAATAAATGCAGGGCGGACTCCCTTTTTACCGTAAAACAGTTATTGTTGCCAAAATCCTATGTACAGGTGAAACTTTAAAAATTAGAATATCGTGCAAAAGTCCATTGTATTTCATTAATGCAACTTAAAAGGAAAGGAAGCATGAAGTGCTCCAAAATCTCCTGGTAGACGGATGTGTTCACCCTGGACTTAATGAAGCACAGAGGACCAACACCAGCAGATGACATGGCTCCCCAAATCACATCATATATTGGGGGGGAGGTTTTCCTGAGCTGTAAGCCATAATCCTATCAATTCTGACAAATTCCAGCTTGAACTATCTTGATTTGTATGTAATGACACTCTCTCATATATTAGTTTCACCTTTTAAGTTGCATTACTGAAAGAAATGAACTTTGCACGATATTAAAATTTTTTGAGTTTCACCTGAATTTATTATGGGAAGGGGCATAGGTAAATAACACTAGATAGCATGTATTCTCTTTTTTTCTCAACATTTCAATCTTTATTGAAACAGTGAAACCTCTCTGAGAATTCTTCAGTCTTCTCAATGAGTGCGCATTCACAGAATAGTGGTCTGGGTATGGGGGTGGTCTTCTCAAAGAGGAATTGTTTTGGAGAGGTTTCACTGTATACTGTTTACAACTAGATAGTGGTGAGGTACGAGGTATAGTACACCTCAATTCCAAGAAGCTATGACAGGACTGGTCATGTAAATGCTGTACACCAGTGTTTTCTCAACAGTTTGTCTCCAGCTGTTGCAAAACTACAACTCCCAGCATGCTGGGAGTTGTAGTTTTGCAACAGCTGGAGGCACACTCTTTGGAAAACACTGCTGTACAGCATTGTTTTGTTGCGGATAATGCGATAATTTAAGATACTAGCCTCCATATATTTCCTCCACCGAGCTCATTCTAGCTCCGTCATTAATTCTATCAGTTTACAAGGAACACGTGTTTCATGGTGATTTAATACCGCTCCTCAGCGCGATTATTTATTACTGAGAACACAGTTTTACTGCTCTCCATTGGTGTAACATACAGTGAATATTTAATCAGGTCTACAATATCAATCCCCAGCTAGTTACAAGCGCATTCATAGCGGTGACATGTAATTTACTCTTATAATGTAGGGGTCTCCGCTCCCACTGCTGACCCGCATGCATCTGTCGGGCTGGCCCAATCTATTGCGAATTTAAGTACTGTATTTGCGCCCTTAGTGATACGTATAACAAGGTGTTAATTCGCTGATAGTTAGCACGCTGGGATGGGGCAAGGGGCACTGCTTGCTTTTCGCAAACTGAAAACTTGAACAAACTTTCCACAGTCTTTATTAAAAATCACCTTCTGTTTTGTGTCTACAGCTCCTATGCAGACCTGTAGGTCTCCATAGTAATAGACAACAATCACTATACGTGCAATTTACTAAAACTGTCTAATTCTTAGGGTGCATTCACACCACAATTCTTACATATGGGGATCGGATCCGGCTGGGAGATGTGAAAACCTGGTGCTCCCGTATCCCAGCCAGACCTGGCCCCCATCATATTCATTTGAATGAGTCAACCGGAGTTCGATAGTGACTCCGGTCAGCTAAGTTTTGCCCCGTATCCAGTTTTGTGACTGGACTTAAAACCGTGGTATACTACAAATATACTGCAAAAATTAGCCAACCAGAGTCACTTTCTGACTCCAGTCTGCTCATTCAAATGAATGAGATGGGGCCAGGGATACGGGAGCGCACGGTTTTCACATCTCCCAGTCTGATCCAGTCCCAGTATGTAAGAATCGTGGTGTGAACGCACCCTTAGGCTCCTTTCACACTATCTTTTGTGCACGGTAGGCGACGTCTGTTAGCAAGATAGCGAGAGAAAAATTTGTGCTTGTGATCTCTTTTTCTTCCGCTATCTTCGGCCGCAATAACGGAAGTTATAACGGATGTTAGAGGAATCCCATTCAAGTGAATGGGATCCTCTTTGCCTGTTATGACTCACGTTAGGCTCGTTTACAATAACGGACGTTAAGGGAGGTCAAAGTGAAAAAAAAAAAAAAGAGCCCTTAACGTCCGTTTGTAATGGAGCCACTTTCATAGTGTAAAAGTAGCCTTAGACAGTGCAAACTTAGATGGACAGACTTCAAATGCACCAGATTTATCATAGTAGCTCATGCTGAATAATACATCTAGTGTGTCTGTAGGTGGTCTAAGTTTGCACTGTACAGTTTCAGACACTATTGAAGAAAAACAGATATGATGGCACATCTAACTCTTGCACAAAGATCCTACCCATCTCAACTTATTTTATAACTAATTGGTCGCTATTATACATTATGATCAAGTACAAGCCTGCTAGCGACATCATGGCCACCTATGTGTATCGGGTCTCTAACGTCCCTAACATAAAATGGCGTGGCGCTGGGCGACGACCACTACCGCTGCAACACCAGTGTCCAACAGAGATGCATGAAGGAGAAATGTCTTCCACAGCCCTGTCACTGCTCAGTGCATGCAGCGGTGGTTGCTCCATAAATTGGGTAAGCCGGGGCGCCGGGCAGGAGACAGACTGTGGATAGGGCATAAGTTTTTAAGAATGGGAATTCCCCTTTAAACAAAAAAGGAGGGGACTAGACCTCACATAGACATGATCACACATCTACCTCTTGTACAAAGATCCTGTGCTTCTCAGCATAATTAAAAACAGGTTGTTAGCGTACGTTATGTCCATTAGTTGCTTTACTTTAGGCAAGGATCATTTTTCACGCATTATTTTGGTGCATTGCATGGTCTTCCCACCCTGTCACATCCTGATAGGCCACATTCCCTTGTTGAGCAAAGTGACAGTATACTGCTGTGACATCAGAAGTGGGTTTCAGTCAAGTAAGAGCACAGTAACATCACAAGTTTTAGTCAGGTGTGGTCCTGTGACATCACAAGGGGTTTTCAGTCAGGTGTGGTCCTGTGACATCACAAGAAGTTTTCAGTCAGGTGTGGTCCTGTGACATCACAAGGGGTTTTCAATCAGGTGCGGTCCTGTGACATCACAAGGGGTTTTCAGTCAGGTGCGGTCCTGTGACATCACAAGAAGTTTTCAGTCAGGTGTGGTCCTGTGACATCACAAGGGGTTTTCAATCAGGTGCGGTCCTGTGACATCACAAGGGGTTTTCAGTCAGGTGCGGTCCTGTGACATCACAAGAGGTTTTCAGTCAGGTGCGGTCCTGTGACATCACAAGAAGTTTTCAGTCAGGTGTGGTCCTGTGACATCACAAGGGGTTTTCAATCAGGTGCGGTCCTGTGACATCACAAGGGGTTTTCAGTCAGGTGCGGTCCTGTGACATCACAAGGGGTTTTCAGTCAGGTGTGGTCCTGTGACATCACAAGGGGTTTTCAGTCAGGTGTGGTCCTGTGACATCACAAGGGGTTTTCAGTCAGGTGTGGTCCTGTGACATCACAAGGGGTTTTCAGTCAGGTGTGGTCCTGTGACATCACAAGGGGTTTTCAGTCAGGTGTGGTCCTGTGACATCACAAGGGGTTTTCAGTCAGGTGTGGTCCTGTGACATCACAAGGGGTTTTCAGTCAGGTGTGGTCCTGTGACATCACAAGGGGTTTTCAGTCAGGTGTGGTCCTGTGACATCACAAGGGGTTTTCAGTCAGGTGTAGTCCTGTGACATCACAAGGGGTTTTCAGTCAGGTGTGGTCCTGTGACATCACAAGGGGTTTTCAGTCAGGTGTGGTCCTGTGACATCACAATGGGTTTTCAGTCAGGTGTGGTCCTGTGACATCACAAGGGGTTTTCAGTCAGGTGTGGTCCTGTGACATCACAAGGGGTTTTCAGTCAGGTGTGGTCCTGTGACATCACAAGGGGTTTTCAGTCAGGTGTGGTCCTGTGACATCACAATAGGTTTTCAGTCAGGTGTGGTCCTGTGACATCACAAGGGGTTTTCAGTCAGGTGTGGTCCTGTGACATCACAAGGGGGTTTCAGTCACAAACCCAGTCAGGTTGATTTTTGTCAGGTATAATAGCCTCCATATTTTGCAGAAGACCATTTAAAAACAATGAGCATGTGGCTGTGAATGGATACAAAAAGTTCACAATTAAAGCCTGTCTGATTCATTTAATCTTAAGGTCGACTCACCGAGGACATATCAAGGTGCAGTTCACACTGTCTTTGGCGCAATTTTACTGAATATGTATCCTCAATTCAGCTAAGTCTGTATGTTCAATTCAGCTAGGCCTACCACCAGGGAAACTGGAAAATGTTGAATTCATTATAGAAAGATCCCTTTGCAGGTCAAAGTGTGGTGATGTGCTAGGTTCTTCAATAATGAAGTCAACTTTTGTACCCGGACAGATGCTGTCCTATATTCTTTATGCTTCCTATAGGAGCATATCCAGGATTGGGCAGAAAATATGCACCACAAATGAGAAGTTCTATATATGTCAGGAGCACATCGAGACATGGGCAGCAAACATATACCACAAATGTGAAGTCCTATATACACTGCTCAAAAAAATTAAGGGAACACTAAGATAACACATCCTAAATCTGAATGAATGTGTTGACAACAAAATCACACAAAAATTATCAATGGAAATCAAACTTATCAATCCATGGAGGTCTTTATATGGAGTCACACTCAAAATCAAAGTGGAAAACCACACTACATGCTGATCCAACTTTGATGTAATGTCCTTAAAACAAGTCAAAATGAGGCACAGTAGTGTGTGTGGCCTCCACGTGCCCGTATGACCTCCATACAATGCCTGGGCATGCTCCTGATGAGGTGGCGGATGGTCTCCTGAGGGATGTCCTCCCAGACCTGGACTAAGGCATCTGCCAACTCCTGGACAGTGCACAGTCCTCTGTGGTGCAACGTGGCATTGGTGCATGGAGGGAGACATGATGTCCCAGATGTGCTCAACCGGATTCAGGTCTGGGGAATGGGGCCAGTCCATTGCATCAATGCCTTCCTCTTGCAGGAACTGCTGACACATTCCAGCCACATGAGGTTTAGCATTGTCTTGCACTAGGAGGAACCCAGGGCCAACCGCACCACCATATGGTCTCACAAGGGGTCTGAGAATCTCATCTGGGTACCTAATGGCAGTCAGGCTACCTCTGGCAAGCACATGAAGGGCTGTGCGGCCCCCCAAAGAAATGCAACCCCACACCATTACTGACCCACCGTCAAACTGGTCATTCTGGAGGATGTTGCAGGTAGCAGAACGTTCTCCACAGCGTCTCCAGACTCTATCACATCTGCCACATGTGCTCAGTGTGAACCTGCCTTTCATCTGTGAAGAGCACAGGGCGCCAGTGACGAATTTGCCAATCTTGGGGCTGTAAGCACAACCCTCACCTGTGGATGTCGGGCCCTCATACCACCCTCATGGAGTCTGTTTCTGACTGTGTGAGTGGACACATGCACATTTGTGGCCTGCTGGAGGTCATTTTGCAGGGCTCTGGCAGTGCTCCTCCTTTCACAAAGGCAGAGGTAGCAGTCCTACTGCTGGCTTGTTGCCCTCCTAAGGCCTCCTCCACATCTTCTGATGTACTGGCCTGTCTCCTGGTAGCGCTTCCATGCTCTGGACACTACGCTGATAAACACACAGCTCTCATTGATGTGCCATCCTGGATGAGCTGCACTACCTGAGCCACTTGTGTGGGTTATAGATCCCGTCTCATGCTACCACTAGAGTGAAAGCACCTCTAGCATTCAAAATTGACCAAAACATCAGCCAGGAAGCATAGGAACTGAGAAGTGGTCTGTGGTCACCACCTCCAGAACCAGTCCTTTATTGGGGGTGTCTTGCTAATTGCCTATAATTTCCACCTGTTGTCTGTTCCATTTGCACAACAGCATGTGAAATTGATTGTCAATCAGTGTTGCTTCCTGAGTGGACAGTGGGATTTCACAGAAGTGTGATT
Source organism: Hyla sarda (assembly GCF_029499605.1). Lineage (NCBI taxonomy): Eukaryota > Metazoa > Chordata > Amphibia > Anura > Hylidae > Hyla > Hyla sarda. The sequence continues at coordinate 66,316,048 of NC_079195.1, read as the reverse complement.
AACTTGGAGTTATATTGTGTTGTTTAAGTCTTCCCTTAATTTTTTTGAGCAGTGTATGTCAGGAGCATAAGCAGCAAACATACACCACAAATGTTAAGTGAACATAAATTGAACAAGCCCTTTTATTTTATAGAATGCCAAACATTGCCTTATCTTTCAAGTGAATGATGCATGTAGAAAACATCAAAGGTTCCTGAAATAAGACCCTTTTCGGATGTCATGTGACAATATTTCTTAAAAAAAAAAAGTCTTCCTGAAAAAGTATCTGAATCATTGAAAAATGTCCAGATGTTACAAACCTGCCCTGAAGAGATGATCGCGCCAAGCCACGACCAGACAGGACGCCTTGAAGTTGAGTGCTCACTACTTGTGAAGTGACAACTGCTGGACAAGTCTCGAACATTATACTCTTCATATCAAAGAAACTGTTACTTGTTCCAATCCTTTCAAACTTTACATGTCAAGAAACTGTCCAGCAGGAAATCATTAAGCTGTCTGCTCAATGTGGAAACCTGATCTCTGCTGTCAAGTCCTCATGTAGAATAAACAAAGGAAGAGAATTTACTTTAAGGATTTACACCTATACCTTACTCTTCAACATAGTATCTGCGCAATGTGGTGATTTACCATATGGTTATCTCTGCCCATACATGGGTGATCCCACTGTTTATACAGAAAGCTAATTCTTCAATCTAGCCCTATACCTTACTGGGTTTTGACCAGTTGGAGTACATTCACATGGAAGGTTTTGCGTTCAAAATAATCTGTTGTGGACAGCAATAAAAATTGGAGACATACACTTAGATTTCTGCATATTTTATGTGTGGATCTGGTCCTGAATTAAAAGGGTACTCTGCCCCTAGACATCTTATCCCCTATCCAAAAGGATAGGGGATAAGATGTCAGATCGCGGGGGTCCCACTGCTTGGGACCCCCGGGATCTCGGCTGCAGCACCCACCTCAATGGCTTCCGGCAACGCTGGAGGCTTCAGATCCCGACCACGCGAGCGAAAGAGCGTGACGTCACGACTCCGCCCCCGTGTGACATCACGCCCCGCCCCTCAATGCAAGTCTATGGGAGGGGGAGAGACAGCCATCAAGCCCCCTCCATAGGCTTGCATTGAGGGGGGCGGAGTGTGACGTCACACGGGGGCGGAGCCGTGATGTCACAATGCTCCGGCCCCGTGATCAACAGTAATCAGACCCGGGATGAACATGCTCCGGGGACAGATTTTAACGGGGTGCGGCGTGAAAGATCACGGGGGTTCCCAGCGGCGGGACCCCCGTGATCAGGCATCTTATCCCCTATCCTTTGGATAGGGGATAAGATGTCTAAGCGCCGGAGTACCCCTTTAATTCACATCCAGACTACCTGATGAGGATTCTGCATCAAGACGGGTCATTTCTATTTCTTCCATTGTGTAGGTTTAAAATCTGATGCAGAAGGAATCCAACGCCATCAAAGTTGATTTCAGTCAGGTGAGCTACGGTGACATCACAAATAGGTTTCAGTCAGAAACCCAGTCAGGCGAGCTACGGTGACATCACAATTGGGTTTTAATCAGGTACTCTCCTGTGACATCACAAGAGAGTTTCAGTCAGGAAAGTGTTCGTGATCTCACACATGGGTTTTAGCCAGATAGTCTGCTGTGACATCACAAGTGGTGGGTTTCTCACAGACGTTAGTATACTACTAAAAGTAGAAAGAATATTGCTGGCACTACCGTCAAAGTCCCCGTCAGATGTGGAATCAACAGATATACGAGTGGTCGCTCCGAAGGTCCAGGCGGTGCTCACAGCAGACTAGCAGCAGCAGAGGTGATTACACAGGTGTAAGAATGAATGTCTGCGGCACACGTCATAGGAGCCAACACAACTTTATTGTCAGCTGATGCTCTGCATCAGCTGACAATAAAGTTGTGTTGGATCCTATGACATGTGCCGCAGACGTTCCTGTGTTAGTATACTACTGTGACATAACAAGCGAGTTACAGCCAGAAACCCAATCAGGTGAGCTGCTGTGACATCACAAGCAGGTTTCACTAAGATACCCTGCTGTGTCACCAGAGGCTTTTTAGGCAGAAAAGCTGCTGTGACATCATCCACCCCAAGAGGATTTCACTCAGCAGCAAAGTCAGGTGAGCTCTTGTGACATCACAAGGGGGTTATATATAGGTATCGGGTGTGACCTTTTTTTTGCGTCATTTTCAGTCAGGTATCCTGCTGTGACATCCCCAGTGCCTTTTTTTTAGTCAAGAAAACTGCTGTGACCTCAAACATGGGTCTCAGTTGGCAAAACGGTCAATGGTCAAATAAGCTGTTGTGACATTAAAGTGGGTTTCAGTCAGATACGATGGTGTGACATATACATCAGGTATACACTAAGGCAAGAGAAGCATGTCCGGGACCAATACCCCGATTTAGGGCTAACAAAAGCAATGCAAACAATATCCAGAGGTCTAGGAATGCAGGCATAAATACTGGGGGTGCACATCTAATAAAACTAGAGTAAAAATCAGCAACAATGCAGAAAAAGGTAGATTGCACTCACCCAATAGATAAGGAGTCCTCCTAATTATGGATCCATATTTCTTGAAGGAAGCCCGAGACTATGGACGGGAGAAACACAGCCAGCAGAACGATGAACTGACCGGCCTACATTGTTGCTGATTTTTACATCAGGCATGTTGTGCTGACATAACAGGTGCGTTTTAGTCGGGCACACTACTGTGAACTTTCTAATGGGTATATTGATTATTTGGCGGTTTGGTCACATAGCTCTGTAATATTGAATTCTATTAAAAGTCAGGCAGACATGCTTGCTGGTGGTTGTTTATATGTATGACAATGAGTATTTGAGGACTGCTATCCATTACAGAGGCTGTTTTTGGGTGGCACATACCGAGCCATTTGCCCATTAATAATTATAGTAGCATATCTAGCGAAAACACTAGCATATTGGTAGATATACAGTTGATACATATTCCAAGTTATCTATGGTGTGGATGCTTGAAACCAATGATTCCCAATCCTATTACCTTTGGGGGACCCCCCCCCCCATTCCTATTTTTTTACTTAAACCAGCTTAGTGCAGAACAGAGAAAAGCATTCTATAGTTAAGATTTTGGCTGAGATTTTCTGACTGTTTGGTCTGTACCCATGCAGGCATCTATGAAAAGGCTGAGTTTGCAATTCCTGCAGTGAAAGTGACAGATCTTGTCCTGGTTAGGACTACCAAGATAGATTTAGTATTTACTAAGTAATTGTTACAGATGTTCCTAGGGAAACCACAGAGTGCCAGCCAAAGAGGTCATTTAAAGTGCTAGATATCACAATTAAAAAATGTTTATATTTTTGGGTGAAAAAATGCTGTCCCTGCAGCTATTGCCTGTGTGTCTCTGTGAGGAGACAAAATACAGGAAGTGAGGGCGGGACTAGTAGGGGTCTGTGCAGGCTCCTGGCTTGTCAATCATCCTGATGTGTGAGCCGGGAGCATGTCACAGAGCCTCAGCGCATAGAGCCCTGATTGTCCTCAGTGTACAGAGCCCTGCTTGTCCTCAGTGCAGAGCCCTGCTTGTCCTCAGTGTACAGAGCCCTGCTTGTCCTCAGTGCACAGAGCCCTGCTTGTCCTCAGTGCACAGAGCCCTGCTTGTCCTCACTGCACAAAGCCCTGCTTGTCCTCACTGCACAGAGCCCTGCTTGTCCTCACTGCACAGAGCCCTGCTTGTCCTCAGTGTACAGAGCCCTGCTTGTCCTCAGTGTACAGAGCTCTGCTTGTCCTCAGTGTACAGAGCTCTGCTTGTCCTCAGTGTACAGAGCTCTGCTTGTCCTCAGTGTACAGAGCTCTGCTTGTCCTCAGTGTAAAGAACCCTGCTTGTCCTCAGTGTACAGAGCTCTGCTTGTCCTCAGTGTACAGAGCCCTGCTTGCCCTAATTGTACAGAGCCCTGCTTGCCCTCAATGTATAGAGCCCTGCTTGTCCTCAGTGTACAGAGCCCTGCTTGTCCTCAGTGTACACAGCCCTGCTTGTCCTCAGTGCACAGAGCCCTGCCTGTCCATAATGCTTGCCCACATACATTTCCTGTATTTGGACTTCTCACAGTGACACACAGACGAAAGCTGTAGGGACAAAAATATACACATTTTTTAACCAATGTTTATTACAAATATACATATAATGGTATTGACTACATTCTATAAAAAGTTTTTGTTAATGACAGGTACACTTCAAATGTAGACATATACAAGGATGGTGAACATGTGGGGCAGAATCACACCTATTACATCAGATCAGGGCAAAATAATATTTAGAAGCCTACTACAGTTTCCAGGTCTCTCCAAGAAGGTGAGAAAAATAAGCACTAATTGGGAAGGGAATCCAAGTGGAGCAGTGACCAGCGCACATTCCTCCGAGTTCAATCCATCTCCTGAGATCAATTACAACTTCTCAAATGTGTTAAGGTTGGTACATTGACCTTAACACCAAGAGATGTGAAAGGCTCCCCAGAACAAATACTCATTTTCCGAGTGCAGCAGCTGGAAGCTTGAAATGGGGTGGATTAGTTCCAAATGTAGAGATTAGGGCAAAGGAAAACTCTCAGATAGTCTGCACTGTGATACATAAGGAAAAAAAAAAAAAAAAAAAGCATTTCCTCGCTTACCTCCTCAGATACGCTAAAAAGCCACATTCAAGAAGGAATACCTTCAGATGATTTATTCAGGGAAACAACATAAAGTGGTCGGGTAGAATTTCAGATTTCGATGTAGCAATATACAATTTCTGGAGGTGACAAGACATTATGCAGAGATCATATGGCTTTACTGGAAATTATTTTCTGCCACTGATATCCTTGCAATGGCACAAAGGTTTCAGTTTACTTAGCAAAATTATATTTCTTTGTCTGTCTATTATCGATCTATCCACTTATATAACACATCTATCTATCTATCTATAACCAGAAGAAGTGATCCAGCAGAACACCAGGAAAAATTCAAACAGTGATTTAATCTCCCATGTTCAGATACAAAGTTTCAACTGCATCACGCTGTCTTTCTCAAACATGCAACTGCGACTGTTCCACCAGCTTGCACCCGCTTACTGCACTTTACCCGATTGTGCTGCACCTACTCTGTGTGCTTGTATCTATCTAACTTGTATCTGCTAAGTTTCTGGGTTGAGGTCTACTGTCCTTGATCACATCTCAGTATTAAATTCAGCAAAACATCTGCAGAGTGAAGCAGCTGTGGTCAAAAGCTTAATTGAGGGACAGAAAAGCACTTTGTGGAATGGTAGAAAAAATCCACTGATACTAGTTCCCTTAAACTTGCATCATTCAAAACTTTTGGGGGTCAACAATTTGACAAATGCTCTTCTGTCTTTTGACCACAGCTGCTTCTGTCTGCAGATGTTTTCCCGGTCTTTGCATACTGGGATGTGATCAAGGAACCAACAGTAGACCTCAATACACATCAACTCTGCAACTTGGGTCACAGGCGCTCCACCAGGTGCACACAATCATTCTCCATTGTAGCTTTGTCTGGTCTGATGTATGACATAGGGTTGTTTTTTTTTTTGTATTTTTTTTACATAAGGTACATGACAAAGAAAAAAGAGGGAGTTCCCAGTGATTACAGGTGTGTTAGAAAGAGTATAACCTTACTATGCAAAAATATGGTTGTTCTAGTTATTTTGTTCAATCCCTGTTCCTACCTATCCTTCAGATTTCTGAGGAAGTGAGGGGTAGTTGTGTGGCTATAGAACCTACTCATGGCTGGAGTACCCACATGAACTCTTGAAGTACAAGTGAACTTATAGAAGGTCGGCTGTATAAACAAATAGAGAGGGCCGCCCGGGCAGGTACAGTGGTAATAATGGGAGATTTTAACTATCCAGATATAGATTGGGGCCGGGGGCTGGCTAAAACTACAAAGGGGAGAAAATTCCTAAATTTATTGCAGGATAATTTTATAGGCCAGTTTGTGGAGGACCCAACAAGAAGTGATGCCTTGTTGGATCTGATCATTTCCAACAACGCAGAGCTGATTGGTAATGTAACTGTGCGGGAAAACCTTGGTAATAGCGACCACAATATAGTTACTTTTGACTTAAAATGTAGAAAACAAACACAGACGGGGAAGGCAAAAACATATAACTTTAAAAAGGCAAACTTCCCTGGGCTGAGGGCTGCACTACAGGACATAGACTGGGGGGAGGTGTTCTCAAATACTGATACAGAAGGTAAATGGGACATCTTTAAATCAACTCTAAATAACTATACAGCTAAATATATACCAAAGGGGAACAAATATAAATGATTAAAACTAAATCCTACATGGCTGACAAATGAGGTTAAAAGAGCAATAAACAACAACAAAAATAGCCTTCAAAAAATTCAAATCTGATGGGTCAGTGATAACATTTAAACAGTACAAGGAGCTTAATAAAATCTGTAAAAATTTAATAAAAACAGCAAAAATTCAAAATGAGAGACAGGTGGCCAAAGAAAGCAATACTAATCCTAAATATTTTTTTAGATATATAAATACAAAAAAAAACCAAGGACAGAGCATGTAGGACCCCTTAATAATGATAATGGGGAGGTTGTCACGGGCGATCAAGAGAAGGCGGAGTTACTGAATGGGTTCTTTAGTTCTGTATACACTATGGAAAAAGGAGCTGACATTGGCCAGGTCAGTGCTGGTAATACATCATATAATGTACTGAACTGGCTTAATGTAGAGATGGTACAAGGTAAGTTAAGTAAAGTAAATGTAAGCAAATCTCCAGGGCCGGATGGACTACACCCAAGAGTTCTTAGAAAGGTAAGTTCAGTAATATCTGTACCCTTGTTCATGATATTTAGAGATTCTCTGGTGTCTGGTATTGTGCCAAGGGACTGGGGCAAGGCGAATGTGGTACCAATCTTTAAGAAGGGCTCTAGGTCTTCGCCAGGCAATTATAGACCGGTAAGTCTAACGTGCATTGTGGGTAAATTGTTTGAAGGACTTATAAGGGATTACATACAGGAATACATAGGGGATAATAGTATTATAAGTGATAGCCAGCATGGGTTTACTAAGGATAGAAGTTGTCAAACCAATCTAATTTGCTTTTATGAAGAGGTGAGTAGAAGCCATGACAGAGGAATGGCTGTGGATATAGTGTTTCTGGATTTTGCCAAAGCGTTTGATACTGTCCCTCACAGACGTCTGACAGGTAAGTTAAGGTCCTTGGGCTTGGAAACTTTAGTTTGTAACTGGATTGAACACTGGCTCATGGATCGTACCCAGAGGGTGGTGGTCAATGATTCGTACTCTGATTGGTCCCCGATTATTAGTGGTTTACCCCAAGGTTCAGTACTGGGCCCGCTGCTGTTTAATTTATTTATCAATGATATAGAGGATGGTATTAACAGCTCTGTTTCTATCTTTGCAGATGACACCAAGCTTTGTAGCACGGTACAGTCTATGTGCATAAGTTACAAGATGACTTGGATAGACTAAGTGTCTCGGCATCCACTTGGCAAATGAGGTTCAATGTGGATAAATGTAAAGTTATGCATCTGGGTACTAAGAACATGCATGCATCGTATGTCTTAGGGGGGATTAAACTGGCAGAGTCACTGGTAGAGAAGGATCTGGGTGTACTTGTAGATCACAGACTACAGAATAGCATGCAATGTCAGGCTGCTGCTTCCAAAGCCGGCAGGATATTGTCATGTATAAAAAGAGGCATGTACTCGAGGGACAGGAACATAATACTCCCCCTTTATAAAGCATTGGTACGGCCTCACCTGTAATATGCTGTTCAGTTTTGGTCGCCTGTTCATAAAAGGAACACTGTGGAGTTGGAAAGGGTGCAGAGACGCGTGACTAAACTAATATGGGGCATGGAACATCTTAGCTATGAGGAGCGATTAAAGGAGTTACAATTGTTTAGTCTTGAGAAGAGACGTTTAAGGGGGGATATGATAAACGTATATAAGTATATAAATGGCCCATACAAAAAATATGGAGAAAAACTGTTCCAGGTTAAACCCCCCCCAAAGGACGAGGGGGCACTCCCTCCGTCTGGAGAAGAAAAGGTTTAGTCTAAAGGGGCGACACGCCTTCTTTACCGTGAGGACTGTGAATTTATGGAAAGGTCTACCTCAGGAACTGGTCACAGCAGGAACAATTAACAGCTTTAAAACAGGGTTAGATACATTCCTGGAACAAAATAACATTAATGCTTATGCAGAATTATAAAACGACATCCCTTTCCCTTATCCCCTTACACCCTTCCCTTCAATTCCCTAGTTGGACTTGATGGACGTATGTCTTTTTTCAACCATACTAACTATGTAACTTCAGCAGTAGTACAAAGACATATGATAACTGAATTGGTGACATAAACCTGCAAGGCAGACAACTGGTGTTGATACTGTTCATACAACTTATTTTATTGCAGTGGCTGGTACAGGAGGTCATGCAGTAATTTTGGCACTGCTGACCAAAAAGCTTGCTTTCACAACTTCAAAAATATTAAATTCCAAAATTAGAAAAACACTTTATAGAGCTTTGCCGTGAGACCATGTTGCTGGTATGGACATAAGGTGAATTGTTAAGATAACTGGCTTCCATTAAGTAGCTGGAGATTGGCAGGAAGATCAAACTGTTTCATTTACAGGTCAAGTATTCTTTCGAAAATGAAGGGCAATCCTATCCTGCTGATCTGACGTTGATCTGTGGTGTCTGCTGTAGTCCCAAACCTTGTGGTCTGCAGCCTAGATGCTCAGACACTCATTGGTATTAGACTCTACCTGTCATCAGCTCCTCTGAGCCAAGCAGGACACATCAGGGGCCTGACCTGGGAGCGCTGTCCGGGTGGGCAGGTAAACCCTCAGCTACTGGACCAACTTCCTTATCTTTCATAAGCTAGAACCATGCAAGAGTATCACATTTTGGCCAAAAAAAACAGAAGCTTGACCTTTCTAAGGAATTTCACAAAAAGAAAAAGGCTCAGTTACTTTCCAACAAACACTCAAAGAAAAAGCTGTCATTCAGCGTGTTACTGTGAGAGCGTCACGAAAACAAACAGAGCGCGACTGTGTGGGGAAATAGCAGAATGATATGGAGATCTTATCAATGTAACATCCACAGCGATGATTCTAACAACAACAGAACATTCCACATTTCTATGGCGGACAGACATTTCTATAGAGTGGAACTTTGGGAACATTCCACAGCTAGAATAGAGAATTCTGATGGTTTTCTGGAACGAGAAGCAAAGTATTGTGGGAGTTCAGAAAACAGTAAATAGGGTATTCTGTTTTTTGCATTTAAATTGTAACACCAAGAAGGACAAGCCTTAAGGATATGCAAATGGAGGAAGCAGCAGGTTTCACTAAGATCTGCATGATTAAATTTTCATTACCGCTTCATTATCGCTCCAACCTTTGACACGTGGGAGGGGATTCAATGGTATAAAAGTCAGCTCGAAAGCAAAGATTTTTTATCCAAATGTCAGAACAGTATGATTGTGTGATCGCCGGTTATCGCCACTTATTGAAAAATAAGAGAGATAGACCTTGGTTTATCATGCTGGCAGATCACTACATGCATATCCAAGAGATGTCAGCCTCGTCAATGTGTGTCCCTATGGTTGGGATACCAACGACAAACTAAAATTACAGTCCTCTGTTTAGACAGATTGGAAGAATGGCACATAGTGATCCAATGTGTACTGAGAGTGAAATTGGACAAAACATACCAATTCTAGGGCACTGAGTCTACAAAAACAATCAGATGGTGCTTTCTTGACACCGAGCTACGAGCCAGACGTCCAACTATAGTTTTTTTTTTTTATTAACCTTATGCCATTGCTCTCAAAGGCTATTATGGTGCAGATAAATATGGCAATGTAGCCTGGAACGAAGGTCTATCCTCTTCAGTGATTAGTTCCGCTTTTGTCTCGTAATGTAATGAGAGTATAATTTTCTAAAAGCAATGTCATTTTCTTTAAAAATGATCTATCCCATTTGTATCCCAAATCTATACAACATTTACAAATCTCTTAGTCTTGGTCTTCTTACCAGACAACACACGGAATACAAAACATTTGGGAACATCATGGTATGTATATACAGAATATGTTTCATGTGTAAAGCATTGGTGTTAGTTGTACACTATTTTCACTTCATGATCCACTGAGGAAACTGTAATCTTTCCACAATGTTTTTCTGTTTTTCTCTAAATCAAGTTTCCCATTTTGGACTACGAACTCAAGGGACAAAAATAATTTCCCTAACCCTGACATCAGACCTGCTAAAGCCCATGAGGCTCCTAATGATGTAACTTAAGTGTTTGCAAAACCATGTTTTTTCTGAGATGTGGTCTCAATTTCATCCCCTAAAAGAAAGATCACTGGTAAGTGTTATTTACTGAAGAGTATTAACAGTATCATCCATAATTTACATATTAATTTATTTATTTCACAGTCTTTTTTTTTACTGTACTGAATGCTATACGGTAGTTTAATAATAATTTCCTTCATACTTGCAAACCATATGGCTTTGTAAGCTACAAGAATAATACAGAATAAAAATCTAATAATAATAATGATAATAATTGCTTTATTTATAATAATAATCCCTTTTAAAATTAATAATGAAAAACGATAAAGTAAATGCAGTAACAAAAACTTCAATAAATGATCCCCTTGTGGACTGTTCAACGTGCTCGCATATCAGGCTAATTCATTAGCTGCATATTCAAAGTGCTGCTCTTTTAAGTGCATTGGAGAGATATTGCCGGAGATAGTCAGGAGGTAGGCTGGAGGTGGATACAATCTAAAAAGTAAGATTTTATTTGTTTGTTTTTAATTTTCTCCTCCTTAAAATGGCAGACTTGGTTCAGTGCAGGAATTGTTGTGCATTTATTTCATGTTCCACGGTTTGGATGCTGTCAGATCTGCAGCAGGAAATTGCGTTTTTGAAGTCTGAGGTGTTTAAATTATCTGTTAAACAAACTCAGACTGGGACTGCTGCAATGCCACTGCTACAGAGGGCCCCTAGAAATGACAGATGGGTTACTGTAGGTTCTGGAAGACAAAGTTGTGGATAGAAGACATGTCCCACAGTCTGTGGTTCTCCATAATTCATTTGCAGAACTTTCAGAATGTAAGGCCAACATGGATATTGGTTCAAGCACAGAAGGTGAGGAACCATTGACTCCTATGTCTAATGTATGCAAGACTGCAGCCAAGCCAAACAAAAAAGATAATGTGAAGTCTGAAAGGAAGAAGCTGTTGCTGTGTGATTCAATCATAAGAAGTGGAGCCTAAGGAAAATGGTTATGTGAGATGTCTCCTTGGTGCTACTGCTAGAAGAGATAGAAGAGATATTCTTAATATTGATAAGCAAGCAAAGCAGGAAGGGGACGTGGATCTTCTTGTCCATTTAGGGAAAAATTACCTGGCTTGCAATGAAGTTTCAGAGGTGAAGGAATCATTTATCACACTTGGTAATGATGTACAGGATTTTGCATCCACAGTTTCATTTTCTGAAGTTCTGCCTGTGCATAACGTTAAGAATGATAGCCAGAGGCCTAGTAATTGGTGTCAAGAGCTAGGATTTGGCTTTGTGTCTCATGATAGCTCTTCTTGGAATAGAAAGGAACTGTACAAAAAAGATGGTTTGCGTCTTTCTCTCAAGGGAATGAATGTACTCCGTGAACAATTCCAAGAATTTGCTAAGGAGTATTTAACCCCTTAAGGACTTAGGGTTTTTCCGTTTTTGCACTTTCGTTTTTTCCTCCTTACCTTTTAAAAATCATAACCCTTTCAATTTTCCACCTAAAATTCCATATTATGGCTTATTTTTTTACTTTTCTACTTTGCAGTGACAATAGTCATTTTACCCAAAAATGCACGGCGAAACGGAAAAAAAAATCATTGTGCGACAAAACCGAAGAAAAAACGCCATTTTGTAACTTTTGGGGGCTTCCGTTTCTACGCAGTGCATATTTCGGTAAAAATTACACCTTATCATTATTCTGTAGGTCCATACGGTTAAAATGATACCCTACTTATATAGGTTTGATTTTGTCGCACTTCTGGAAAAAATCATAACTACATGCAGGAAAATTTATACGTTTAAAAATGTCATCTTCTGACCCCTATAACTTTTTTTTATTTTTCCACGTACAGGGCGGTATGAGGACTCATTTTTTGCGCCGTGATCTGAAGTTTTTATCGGTAGGATTTTTGTTTTGATCGGACTTTTTGATCACTTTTTATTCATTTTTTAATGGTATAAAAAGTGACCAAAATGCGCGTACGCCATTGACCGTGCGGTTTAATTAATGATATATTTTTATAGTTCGGACATTTACGCACGCGGCAATACCACATTTTTTTTTTTTTTTTTTACACTGTTATTTTTTTTTATGGGAAAAGGGGGGTGATTCAAACTTTTATTAGGGAAGGGGTTAAATGACCTTTATTAACACTTTTTTTTTAAATTTTTTTGCAGTGTTATAGGTCCCATAGGGACCTATAACACTGCACACACTGATCTTTTACACAGATCACAGGCGTGTATTAACACTCCTGTGATCAGTGTTATCGGCGCTTGACTGCTCCTGCCTGGATCTCAGGCACGGAGCAGTCAATCGCCGAATGGACACCGAGGAGGCAGGTAAGGGCCCTCCCGGTGTCCGGTCAGCTGTTCGGGACAGCTGAGCAGCCGGGTCACTTTCACTTTCGCTTTAGAAGCGGCGGTCAGCTTTGACCACCGCTTCTAAAGGGTTAATACCGCACATCGCCGCGATCGGCGATGTGTGGTATTAGCCGCGGGTCCCGGCCGTTGATGAGCGCCGGGACCGGCGCGATATGATGCGGGATCGCGGCGCGATCCCGCTTCATATCGCGGGAGCCGGCGCAGGACGTAAATATACGTCCTGCGTCGTTAAGGGGTTAAACTAGGAGGGGGGAAAAGAGTAATAACATGTCAGTAGCACAGAAGTTAAGAAATTACAAGCTCAGAGTCCTGTCTATAACTGCTTGCAGTTTAGGTAATAAAATCAATGAACTTGGGTCAATAATGGCATCTGAGAATGTTGATTTAGTGGCTGTTACTGAGACATGGTTTAATGAGCCTAATGACTGGGACATAACCATACCAGGACACTCTTTGTACAGAAGAGACAGAGAAGGCAAGAAAGGGGGAGGTGTGGCCCTATATGTGAAAGATAGCATAAAATCTAATCTAATACAAGTTAGTGAGGCAAACATAGAGTCAGTTTGGGTTATGTTGCAGTTTGATAATCATGCAGTAACTCGTGTAGGTGTGATATATAGACCACCTAGCCAAGATAAAGAATTAGATGATCTACTTGTTGAGGAAATAGCTAAAATGACAATGAAAGGAGAAGTTATCATTTTGAGAGACTTCAATCTTCCGGATATAAACTGGAAAACCAAAATAGCTAGTTCTGCCAGGAGTACAGATATTCTAAATTCCCTACTGGGATTATCTCTACAACAAGTGGTTAAGGAGCCAACCCAGAGGAAGGCCATTTTGGATTTGGTATTCACAAATGGGGATTTGGTACATGATGTTACTGTAGGCGAAAGCTTGGGATCTAGTGATCACCAGTCAGTGTGGTTTAATATAAGAACAGTGAAGGAGTCACACCACACAAAAACAAAAGTTATAGATTTTAGAAAAACAGACTTGTCAAAAAGTAGATTAGTCATAAATGAGTCCCTATCAAACTGGAACAGATTACATGGAGTCTAGGAGAAATGGGACTACTTAAAAGTTGTATTATTGTAGGCAACAAAAAATTGCATTAAACTTGGCAGTAAAAGCAGAAAAAGGAAGAAACCACTGTGGTACTCAGCAGAAGTGTCCAAAATCATAAAAAACTAAAAAGCTAGCATTTAGTAATTATAAAAAAAAAAAAACAGAGCAATGAAGATAGGGAAATTTGCAAGATTAGGCAGAAAGAGGCCAAGCAAGTCATAAGAACCTCTAAAGCGCAGGCAGAAGAAAATCTAGCTCAGGGGGTAAGACATTCTTCACACATATATAAATGAAAAAAGTAAATTAAAACAAGAAATAACTAAATTAAAAATCTTAACCCTTCTAGTACTTATTAGCTGCTGTATACTACAGAGAAATTTGTGAAGTTTTTTTCTGTCTAATAAGTACTGGAAGGATTAAGATTTTTTTTATAGAATTAATTTGAAAGCATTTCTTTTCTATTTGTTTCCACTGGAGTTCCCCTTTAATGAATACTTCTGTTCAGTTTTTACAGAAGAAAAATTAGGAAAAGGACCTCAAATAGGAAGACTAATGAGTCGTTTGATGCATGTGTCTTTACAGAGGAAAAGGTTCTAAGTTCGCTGTCTAAAGTTAAGACAAATAAGTCACAGGGGCATGATGGGATACACCCAAAATTATTAAAAGAGCTTAGCGGTGAACTAGTAAAAAACCGTTAACAGATTTATTTAACCAATCACTGGTAACAGGAGTCGTCCCGGAAGATTTGAAATTGGCAAATGTCATGCCCATTCACAAGAAAGGTAGTAGGGAGGAATCAAGCAACTATAGGCCAGTAAGTCTGACATCAATAGTGGGGAAATTAATGGAAACCCTACTAAAGGATAGGATTGGGAAACATCTAAAATCCCATGGATTGCAAGATGAAAAACAACATGGGAGATCATGTCAAACAAATCTTATTGATTTTTTTGATTGAGTGACCAAAATAATAGATGGCGGAGGGGAAGTAGACATAACATATCTAGATTTTAGTAAGGCTTTTGACACTGTCCCACATAGAAGACTTATCAATAAACTACAGTCATTGAGCTTGGACTCCCATATTGTTGAGTGGATTAGGCAGTGGCTGAATGACAGACAACAGAGGGTTGTAGTCAATGGAGACTATTCAGAGCAAGGTTTTGTTACCAGTGGCGTATCCCAGGGTTTTGTACTGGGACCAATTTGGTTTAATATCTTCATTAGTAATATTGCAAAAGGTCTCAATGGTAAGGTATGTCTTTTTTGCTGATGACACAAAGATATGTAACAGGGTTGATGTTCCTGGAGGGATACACCAAATAGAAAAGGATTTAGGCAAACTAGAAGAATGGTCATAACTCTGGCAACTGAAATTTAATGTGGATAAGTGCAAGATAATGCACCTGGGTCGTAAAAAAAAACCCTCAGGCAGAATATAGAATATTTGACACAGTCCTGACCTCAGTATCTGAGGAAAGGGATTTAGGAGTGATTATTTCAGAAGACTTAAAGGTAGGAAGACAATGTAATAGAGCAGCAGGAAACGCTGGCAGAATGCTTGGATGTATAGGGAGAGGTATAAGCAGTAGAAAGAGAGAAGTGCTCATGCCGCTGTACAGAATACTGACGAGACCTCACTTGGAGTATTGTGCGCAGTACTGGAGGCCATATCTCCAGAAGGATATAGATACTCTAGACAGAGTTCAGAGAAGATACTAAACTGGTACATGGATTGCAGGATAAAACTTATTGGGAAAGGTTAAAGGACCTTAACATGTATAGAAGAAAGAAGAGACAGAGAGGATATGATAGAAACTATTAAATGCATAAAGGGAATCAACACAGTAAAGGAGGAGGGCATATTTAATAGAAAAACTACCACAAGAGGACATTTATTTTTATATTAGAGGAGCAAGGGTTTCTGCAGTAATATCAGGAAGTATTACTTTACTGAGAGAGTAGTGGATGCATGGAATAGCCTTCCTGCAGAAGTGGTAGCTGAAAATACAGTGAAGGAGTTTAACTCCTTGGGGACGGAGGGGGTACCTATATGCAATCAGCCCGCTCCCTGTCTGTAACGCGGTGCCACGCCTCTAACAACGGCCTGGGCCCGTGGCTAATAGCGCGCGGCATTGATCGCGGTGCCGTGTGCTATTAACCCTTTAGACACACCGTTCAAAGTTGAACGCCGCGTCTAAAGTGAAAGTAAAGCAGTGCCGGTTAGCTCCGGGAGCTGTTCGGGATCGCCGCGGTGAAATCGCGGCATCTCGAATAGCTTACAGGACAGCCGGAGGGTCCCTACCTGCCTCCTCGCTGTCCGATCGCCGAATGACTGCTCAATGCCTGAGATCCAGGCATTGAAAGGGTTATGATTTTTAAAAGGTGAGGAGGAAAAAATGAAAGTGAAAAAACTGGAAAACCCTCCGTCCCCAAGGGGTTAAACATGCATGGGATAAGCATAAGGCTATCCTTCATATAAGATAGAGATAGGGACTATTGATAGGATTCAGATTATTGGGCAGACTAGATGGGCCAAATGATTCTTATCTGCCGACACATTCTATGTTTCTAGGCTGGTCCCTCATTGATTTTTGTCACCATACAGAGGTTTATAGACTTGCTAAGCAAAAGGTACCGTGCTTCGTGCAGAAAGTGACTTCTAGCGGAAGTGAAATCAAAAGTGCCAGACTTAGACTCTTTTGAACCTTTTTATTTTAAAAGGGCATAGCTAAGGGCAGTTGTCAATAAGGTTACAAATATTAGGGTATGTTCACATGAGCAAAAACTGCTCTGAAAAAAAAGATAGGAAGGAATTTGCTGTGTGGATATCGGTGCTGGTTTTGATGTGTTTTTTCCTTTTTTAAAGCTCCCAATGATATAAATGGGAGCCTCTATTTTTTTTCCAGCTTTTTTTTTATTTTTTATTTTATATTAAACCAGGTGGCTCTTAAAACATTCAACATTAAAATCAATGTGAGATTTTCAGGTAAAACCATGCATTTTATGGTGCAATTTTTGGCACTGTTTTTGCCTGTGTGAACCAGTCCTTTAATTTCATATGCTATTTTTTTTCCGCACAAAATATTGGGCTAAAGTACTTAATGATTATAAAATTATTAATAATACTAATATACTACTACTACTACTAATGATAATAATAAAGTACAAACACTGTAAACAGGACAGAAACAAATATTGAAACTGCAAGTTAAACTATAGCCATATATATATTTTTTTTTTATGACAGAAGAATCAATTTTATTATTCACTAAAGTTAATTAAAAAGAAAATGTGACAATCTATCACACAGTTGTAGCCATTAAACCCATAAGTGCCAAGATTTATGTGGGGGGTGAAAATACCCAAAGAAATTCCACTCCATCAGTCTGATCTATTTAATACTGGTAGTATTTTTCTCAGTAAGCCGTCTAGGATACAGCAGCTCTGCCAGCCTCGCTTAAGCGGGAAATCCCAGCAATATCTAATAGCAGCTGAGTTACATGCAGCCAATCAGTTTCCTGAACACAGTGCGGTCTCTCCAGGAGTGTGCAGCTGTGGAAACCCCCTCAGGGTGGTTAGCATCCGCCGCAACAATAAGCGGCAAACAATTACCTCATTACTCCGAAGGTTACATTAAAGTATGACTGACAGGAATAAGCACTTGCCATTTCTGATCAGAAAAGGTATTTATAGGTCACGAGAGCCAAACACTTTCATCTTGTTGAATAGCTAAAAGCAGCTTTTACAAGCCCTTTAACAGATATAACTAATTCACTCACTTATACCTAAATAATGATGCTGCGATTCAACCTTACTGTAATTTGCTATAATAATGAATGGTGCACAAGCCAAGTGTGTCTACAACTCTAGACAAGACTACACCATCTAGGTAAGTGTGTCTGATATAACACATATGTGTACGTCTCTTAGATATCAGTCCGTTAGTATATTCAGAGACACACGCAACGGTCAAAAACCTTGACATCATGCATTTTTCCTATTACTGTCAATGTTTCTGTAATGCAGGGTAAACTGCTGCTTTCCTAGAAAAACAGGTATAGATATAAACAATCAGTGCGACACCCGCGCCAACTGTGTTTAAAACTGCATTTCCATGTGTTTTTTGTGTCTGTGACTGCTACACGTGTCTCTTCCCCATGAATAAATTGTTAATCAAGTTATTGATAGTATCATGTTCTCTGCATATATACAAGATTGGTGCTAAAAAAAACAACTTGTTCATCACACATTGGGGTTTATCATCACCATATTATACAGCTTTAAAAAAGAACAGTTATTGAGGTATAAAGACCGGTCTGATGTCTCATTTTTAAAAGAGTTTTCCAATGTTAGATATATTTGTAGAATAAGGGCTGTGGCTAAGATAAAAATTATACTCACCTGCCCTGATTCTCCACCAAGTTTGTACTGACAGCCCCAGATTCCAGAAGAGCAGCGCTTCCTGCTTTTCTATTGACATGCAGGAAGTGCCCTCTCAGCCCATCAATATGAAAGCTTGGAAGTGCTGCTCGGCTTGAACTGGGGACTGTCAGGATTCAGGCAGGTAAGTATTTTTTTATTGAATTTTTTTTACAATTTTGTGGTGTGGGACAACCCCCACTGACAACAGTGTTTTAAAATTTCAGGGTCATAAAACAGGGTTAAAACCTGTATCTATTATCCACAGAATAGGCCATAAATGCATGGTTTTGGAAACCCACACTTATCAAAGAAACAGGGGTCCCAAGCCCAGTACAGCCAAGTGCTATCTCCATCAGTCCCATAGACAGAGAACGGAACAGCAGTATTCATTCAAAACTTCTCTGCAAGAGGCTTTAGGACCTCTATTGTAGTGATCTGTGGGGTTCCCTTTAGTCATCATACAATTATTACCTATCCTATAGATAAATGTTACAAATGTTTTTTTGGGAGATGACCCGTTTGAGAACTTTATCTGAAAGAAATGGATCTCTACCATCTTTTACTTAGTTCCACAAATTAGATCTTAAGATCTTAGTTCCTTGAGATGGATTATCTTGCCCCTCTGGATTATTTGTAATACCATGTACAGATCACAGTTACAGATAAATAAATAGGCAATAGAAATATAGTTTAAGAAAAAAAGAGAAATAAAAAAAGATTTCTTACTTGTCTGAGGTCAATGAATGCTAACTGCAGTGTATCCTCCTGGAATCCGGGAACAGGGTCCGAACTGGCAAACACTGAAAAAGCAAATGGAAAACCGTTCACACTGGTAACTGGCACTTTGAACACATTGCTACAATATTAGATGCCACTCATTCATCCAGGAATAATTATTAATAATTATTATGCCTTCATTTATGGACTGAACACTACAAGCCCATGGTTCTGACACAGCAATGGGCCCCAAAGGGGAAGAAAACCTCATATCAAGCTGATTAAGAGCCAATGACTTGATGTAATAGAGTGGATTAAGAAACAAAAAGCAAGAGTATTTCTGTGCCAAATAGTTACAGATCTATGTTTGTATTGTTGACTTAAGACATGGTTACTAAGGGAAGACAACCAACAATTTGTGTGGCAGCTCTCCCAACAAGTCAACTTCTGAAATCATGTATTATTACTTAGCACCCAAAGAAGTCAATGGCCAACCAATCAATATATGGTTGCACAAGGTTTTCTTTGCACTGGCTTTGTGCCGTCACCAACGGAGGGGGTCCAGCATGAAGAAACTCTTTTATGAAGTCATATGCCCTAATGGGGTATATGAAAAGGGATTTCCATGAGTGTACAGTATCATCTATAACATTCATATGTACTAATGGAGTATATGGTTAGCGGGTGACTTGATGTGTTGTGTTTTATCAGTAGTTTTAAGACAAATTATTTTTCATGATTACTCTACAAGCAAGACATACATACCATTGTAAATAGTGTTTAGGATGAGAAGCTGCATAATTTTTGGCTCACTTGACTATTTTGGTACTAAACAGAATGGTCCCCCCTTAAACAGGTACTCCGCTGCTCAGCATTTGGAACAAACTGTTCTGGACGCTGGAGCTTGTGATGTCATAGCCCCACCCCCTCATGATGTTACGCCTGGCCCCCTCAATGCAAGTCTAAGGGAGGGGGCATGACAGCCGCCACGCCCCCTCCCATAGACTTCCATTGAGGGGGCAGGGTGACATCATGAGGGGGCAGGGCTATGATGTCACGAGCTCCCGGCGCCTTCAGTGTTCGGAACAGTTTGTGAGTACCCCTTTAACTACCCTTTCAATAGGGACTTGTGCTCAGGATATGACATTAGTATATTTCCACATCATCCAGTAAAAACCCTACACCTTAAAAGGGGTTATCCAGCCTGTCAGATTGGTAACTACCGAAACCCCTGTTGATTAGCTGTTTAAAAGGGTTGTCCAAGCACCAAAGCCTCTTTAATGTTTAACTAGGCTTATGTAGCTATAATGCTTCTGGAGATTTGTTCCATTCAAGAGAATGTGGCAAAGCTGTAGTTTTTTGCACCACCGCTACAAATAGTAGTACTGCGATATTAGGAAGAGCGCAGGTAAACACTGAAGAGGCTGTGCACCCACAGGCACCAAAGCCCTTTCAAACAGCTGATTGGCAGGGGTATAGCTCCCGGCACTCTGCCAATCTAATATCAATAGTCTATCCAGAGAACAGGCCAACAATTTTTACATACAGGTCGGGAAACCTTTAAAGTATAAGTTTTTTTTTTTAACATGAGAGCCCATAGACAAGGGATGATCCATCACAGTCACTTAAAGGAGTTTTCCAGGCAAGCTGCAGTGCCTGGATGTAAACACAGTATATGGAACCAGAAGCATCGGTTCTATACAATGTGTAGAGGTTGTGCTGGGTTACCGCAGCTATTGAACTGAAGGAGCTGAGCTGTAGAACCAAGAATGGCCACTATACAATGTATGTTTGCATTTACAAACCTCACCCAAACAGCTGATCAGCAGGGGCAATGGCTGTTGACACCTCACAGATCAGGTATTGTTAGCCTATCCTGAAGATATGCCATCAATCAAGATTGCCTGGAAAACTCCTTTAATATATATACATATATATTAAATGTGTTAGTTTACCAGTTTTGAACACAATAGCCTTCCTGGGCAAGTCATCTCAAATATATTGAGGCTAGACAACAGTTGAATGAGACTGCATCTGTATTTAAGCAATAGAGAGCAAGAATATGCTAGCCTACCTACTAAAAGTCAGGACCTTTTTAAAATAAAGCAAATATGGGCAGCATACACTTGTAAGAATGAGACCAAGAACGTGTAACCAGCTCTGTCTGTAACAGCAAGTCAAGTCAAGTCTATGGAGCAAAGGTGAGATGACTTAAGGTGCTAATGCTGTGAATCCTTAAATTACAGACAATAATTGTAACTGTTATTTACAATATTTCATAAAAAGCACAATACATGCAAGTCTTTATCTTCATTTGTTATGAGTCGCTAGTAAAATTCCCATCAGCTACTCCTAGCACCCTAAATCTGTATTCTTAACATGTCAGACCCGCACCTTTCTTCTCTCAATTACTTTACATTTTCAAAAGCTTCTCTGCCTTAAGTTCAAAATATGCAACAAGCTATGATCATGGAGAAGGCTTAGCGACGCCCCGAGGGGAACGATTACAGGACCGATCTCAATGATACTCATTCTGAAGCTGTCAACATATTTTAAACATCAGCTTTTGTTCTAGCGTCTGCTCCGTGGAAAAGTCTACTTCTGGTGAGACAGCCATTAAAAAGGAAACTTTTAGAGGTGGGAGTGAGCTTAACATGCACACATCAAGTGTAAGCCCCTAAGCACCGGCCTGGAATGCTATTCTTTACGTCTAAAGTGGCTGTCACCATAGAGATGTCTGTAGAGAATGACTTTTCATTGGAAGTCTTTAAGAAAAAGAAACTTAAAGGAAACTTAAATGCTAAGATTACCCAAATTGTAGCATCTGTCAAACATGGAATTGTCCATAACACATGGGCTGGGTGCTTTAATTTGCACAACATTGTTTCCACGTCATCTAGTGTCATAACTATATAATAAAGCCATCCTGTAAAGCCTTGGCAATATATTTACTTTACAATGAGACCACTTCATGTCTGTCTCGACCAGGAGTGGAAAAATGTTCATTCCTATGGCGGTGTGTTCCATTCATTTGGTGTTTTATAGTGTTTTTGTCGGGAATAACAGCAAGGTGTGCAGCAGTGGAAACCTGACATACCCTAATTTAGGACAATGGGATCCATTACAAAACAGATCCGTCATCTGTCATGGCTTTATTATAAACCAGCTAAACTCTTGCATACATACACATTGGATAAAGGCATCTAAACCCGCCATTTCAGCAGTATCAGTCAACTGTCTGATGTTACTGTGGATTCCCAACCCTCCAATGACAACAGATGTCGAGGTAGAGAAGGAATGGATATTCTGGATTTCAAGATGTCAGGGAGAGAAGGGTCAGGCATACTGGATTTCAACATGCCAAGAGACAGAAGGGGTCAGGCATACTGAATTTAAGGCTGATCTGACTAGGAGACACCACTTGGGACCGTCACAATGACTTGCGGTTCAGGCAGCATGAATAAGATGACAGATTCCCATTAAGAAAAGATGCTCCAGAGTTGCTATTTAAAAGGGTATTCCAGGATTTTCTCTTATTTAACTATCCTACAGGGGCTGTAAAGTTAGTGTAGTTCATAATATAGTGTCTGTACCTGTGTGTGACTGTGTTCTCACAATTCTTCTGTGATTTAGACCCCAATTTTTATGTTAACAGCATACACAATCACTCAGGTCTCGGGTTTTCCTCTCATTCTACAACTAATTGCATTTTTGCTACAGCTGGAGGCACCCTGGTTAGAAAACACTGGTCTTTTGAATGGAATGCAGCTCATTTGTTTCAATGGGTGGTGTGGCTGATGTGTGGGCGGGAGGGAGGAAAGTGACCTCACACTTGCAAACAAGGAATTATAGGATTTGTAGTTTGAGAGAACAAACTCCATCAGGAAATACCAAGTTCACAAAAAGATAGCCACAGCCTTATGGTAATCTCACAACAGCCATTTAGTCCCAAAACAAGCACAGATCCTTCCTAAGCATGTATATTACTGTCTGGCAGGTACATACTAAAATCACCTGATGGTGGATAACCACTTTAATAGGAAATACATGTATTTACTAACACAGGATGGGAAAGCGGACAGTTCCTCTTTAAGGGCATGTTCACATACAAACCCTGACAATTTCCGAGTCATAATGCCTGTGGTTAAAAGGGGTACTCTGGCCCTAAGACATCTTATCCCCTATCCAAAGGATAGGGGATAAGATGCCTGATCGCGGGGGTCCCGCCACTGGGGACCCCTGTGATCTTGCACGCAGCACCCCGTTATAATCAGTCCACGGAGCATGTTCGCTCCGGGTCTTATTACTTTGGATAGGGGATAAGATGTCTTAGCACCGGAGTACCCCTTTAAAGAAAACCAGCTTCAATTGAGATCAGTGGGAGCCTCAGGGCTGGATTCAACTTGCTGATCATGAGAAAAAGCTGCAGCGCTGCACATGGATGAAGGTTGTGCCCATGAGTACAGGTGCACACATTTGGTTTCTATTTATCTCTGTCCTTGAACTACTCTCCTAGGAGTAAAAGGAGAACTGCTACACAGGCTAGAAGCTTACTAATCTGACTCACAGTCTCAGAACATGAAGATCCCACTAAGAAATAACATTAGTGATGGACACTAATGTGCTTCTAAGAAAACCTAAATATCCACTTAGAAAAAGAAGGACACTACTGCCATCCAGCACACAAATACATAAGGTAAGCTGGTGTTCACACAGATCTGCAAATGATACAACGCATCTATTCTTGTGTTGTTTATATGGTGACACTATTGCGTATTGATAGCACCTTATAACAATAAATACCCCTGGACTACTTCCAAGTTTCTGAATAAAAAACAATCACAAATGGACATGTGGCAGCCGCTACCTCCATGCTGCAGGGCTGTCAGATCAGTCTTCGCTGGCAATATTAAACCACTGCAGAGGAGCACAGCAGTAGTAAACGGAGGAAGAACCAAGTTTTACGGGACATAAGAAAGACAAAAATGCATCCTATCTGCCTTATATCCTACCCTGGGGAGGGACTAATCATGTGATCGCTTCGATACAGATGGCCGTGCCTAATTTATTCTCCACATTACACACCTGCCCTTATGAATGCCATCACAACACATTGTAAATCACAACCTCCGGTTTGGAATGTCATATTTTTCTCGCCGTGCTTTGACTTATAGTGTATAATGCACTCATGCATTGTACTTTTGCTTCATTGCAAATCATTATAAATACAGTGATCTGGAGAGGACACCATTATTTTTTAAATTATAAGAAAATAAAGTAAAGGAATAGAGAAGATTTTAAATGATGAAAAGTGTATGAAAAAGAAAACCATTTGTAGTAGAGATGGGCGAATCGAAGCTGACTAACATGAATTTGTTCCGAATTTCATGAAAAATTTGATTCTGAACTAATCCGAATTTCCTCGCGCTTCGTGGTAACGACCCGCTTCGTTCACTACATTTTGTGCAGGCCGAGGAGCTAAAATGGTAGCTAGACGTGTGAGGACATGGGGTGGGATCATCCTGAATTACATGGCGGCATGCAGCCTATCAGCAGCCAGTCCTGTGATGTCACAGCCCTATATATTTGACAGCCATTGCTGAAGACAGGCATTTCCCGTTTTGCTGAGAGAGCAGAGATTGTGTGTGCGCACTAATCACCGTTACTGACAATACAGATGTTTACAGCGGTGAATTCATTCACCTCAAGCCTGCATTCATTCTGGCTAGGGAGAGCAGACACTGTGTGGTCACTAATCAGCGTAACTGACAATACAGATCAGCACAGGGGAAATCATTGACCTTAAGCCCGCATCACTGCAGGCAGGGAGAGAGAGTTTAAAAGTCGTTTCATAGTCTGCCAATTGAGATCATCACAGGAAGCACTGCCCATGCAAAGACTGCAAGCAACCATTGTGACGCCAAATGGTCTCCCGACCCTGCAGTGATTCTAATAGCGACACCTGTAATCTGCATGTCATACTGAATAACAGTATTATTTCACTACCCCAGCACACTCCATATGTGTGTTACGGCAAGGCAAAGTACACCCCTATTGAGGCTCTCTGTAGCCCGGAAATAGCCGTTTTTAATAGCGATTCACCGCAAATATATTCGGATCAAACCAAATGTTGGGGGAAAATTCGGCGAATCGGCCGAATAGAATTTTAGAAAAATTCTCCCATCTCTAATCTGTAGTATAATGGTAGGTGTGCTACACAACTCCTGTCCACATGCCCTATTAGAGCATATGGACATCATAGAGTGCGGTAGTCAATGGTTCCAATGCAGATGTCAACAGATCATCTTGCTCACACAATATTGTGCAGTTTAGCTAATAGTTGAGTGTGTTGACTTGAAGAGGGGAGCGCTCCCTCCACCCCAGCTTACTAGTGACTAACAGAGTGCTGTGTATCTGCATGTATATCCCCAATGACCACTGACCAGCCGGGGGATGGCAGAGCACTCCCCTCATGAACAACGCAGTACAATATTTTATTCTTTCCACAATATAGACTGCACTTTGCACTCCTAAGCATATAATAGATTTTTATATGGTCCAGGGATACATATGTGTACCATTGGGCAGTGAATCTATAGTTTCTGACAACAGTTGGTGCAATTGTTCACTAAACAGTGTCCTGTACAATAATGCTCTGCATAAGAAGAAGGAAAAGAACGATACACTCTCCATATGTTGTTGGACCTCTAACTTCTTTATTGACTTGTGTTCAGATAAGTCCATTTTAACAGTATAAGGGAAAGACATACAGTCATGGCCGTAAATGTTGGCACCCCTGATATTTTTCAAGAAAATGAAGTATTTCTCACAGAAAAGGATTGCAGCAACACATGTTTTGTTATACACACGTGTATTCCCTTTGTGTGTATTGGAACTAAACCAAAAAAGGGAGAGAAAAAAAAGCAAATTGGACATAATGTCACACCAAACTCCAAAAATGGGCTGGACAATTATTGGCACCCTTAAAACTTTTGGAAAAATAAGATTGTTTCAAGCATGTGATGCTCCCTTAACCCCTTAAGGACCGGAGGTTTTTCCGTTTTTGCATTTTCGTTTTTTGCTCCTTGCCTTTAAAAAATCATAACTCTTTCAAATTTACACCTAAAAATCCATATGATGGCTTATTTTTTGCGCCACCAATTTTACTTTGTAATGACATCAGTCATTTTGCCCAAAAATCTATGGTGAAGCGGGAAAAAAAATCATTGTGCGACAAAATTGAAAAAAAAACGCTGTTTTGTAACTTTTGGGGGCTTCCGTTTCTACGTAGTACATTTTTCGGTAAAAATGACACCTGATATGTATTCTGTAGGTCCATACGATTAAAATGATACCCTACTTATATAGGTTTGATTTTGTCGGACTTCTGGAAAAAATCATAACTACATGCAGGAAAATTAATACGTTTAAAATTGTCATCTTCTGACCCCTATAACTTTTTTATTTTTCCGTGTATGGGGCGGTATGAGCGCTAATTTTTTGCGCCGTGATCTGAAGTTTTTAACGGTACCATTTTTGTATTGATATGACTTATTGATCGCTTTTTATTCATTTTTAAATGATATAAAAAGTGACCAAAAATGCACTATTTTGGACTTTGGAATTTTTTTGCGCGCACGCCATTGACCGAGCGGTTTAATTAATGATATATTTTTATAATTCGGACATTTCCGCACGCAGTGATACCACATATGTTTATTTTTATTTACACTGTGTTTTTTTTTTTTATTGGAAAAGGGGGGTGATTCAAACTTTTAATAGGGGAGGAGTTAAATGATCTTTATTCACTTTTTTTTTGCAGTGTTATAGGTCCCATAGGGGCCTATAACACTGCACACACTGATCTTCTATGTTGATCACTGGTTTCTCATAAGAAACCAGTGATCAACGATTCTGCCGCATGACTGCTCATGCCTGGATCTCAGGCACTGAGCAGTCATTCGGCGATTGGACAGCGAGGAGGCAGGAAGGGGCCCTCCCGCTGTCCTGTCAGCTGTTCGGGATGCCGCGATTAGCCGCGGCTATCCCGAACAGCTCGACTGAGGTAGTCGGGAACTTTCACTTTCACTTTTAGCCGCGCGGCTCAGCTCTGAGCGCGCGGCTAAAGGGTTAATAGCACGCGGCGCCACGATCGGCGCTGCGCGCTATTAGAGGCGGGTCCCGGCTTCACTATGACGCCGGGCCCGCCATGATATGACGCGGGGTTACTGTGTAACCCCGCGTTATATCAGAAGAGCAGGACCAAGGACGTACCGGTACGTCCTTGGTCCTTAAGGGGTTAAACTCACCTGGGGCCAGTAACAGGTGTGGGCAATATGAAAATCACACCTGAAGCAAATCAAAAGGAGAGAAGTTCACTTAGTCTTTGCATTGTGTGTTTGTGTGTGCCACACTATGTATGGACAACAGAAAGAGGAGAAGGACTTGAGAACCAAAATTGTGGAACAATATCAACAATCTGAAGGTTACAAGTCCATCTCCAGAGATCTAGATTTGCCTTTGTCCACAGTGCACAAC
This sequence comes from Hyla sarda, assembly GCF_029499605.1. Taxonomy (NCBI): domain Eukaryota; kingdom Metazoa; phylum Chordata; class Amphibia; order Anura; family Hylidae; genus Hyla; species Hyla sarda. The sequence continues at coordinate 66,288,583 of NC_079195.1, read as the reverse complement.
ATTATCAAGAAGTTTGCAACCCATGGCACTGTAGCTAATCTCCCTGGGTGTGGACAGAAGAGAAAAATTGATGAAAGGTGTCAATGCAGGATAGTCCCGATGGTTAATAAGTAGCCCCAAACAAGTTCCAAAGATATTCAAGCTGTCCTGCAGGCTCAGGGAGCATCAGTGTCATTGCAAACTATCCGTCAACATTTAAATTAAATGAAATGCTATGGCAGGAGACCCAGGAGGACCCCACTGCTGACACAGAGAGACTACATTTTGCCAAAATGAACTTGAGTAAGCCAAAATCCTTCTGGGAAATGTTTTGTGGACAGATGAGACCAAGATAGAGCTTTTTGGTAAAGCACATCATTCTACTGTTTACCGAGAACAGAATGAGGCCTACAAAGAAAAGAACACAGTACTTACAGTGAAATATGGTGGAGGTTCAATGATGTTTTGGGGTTGTTTTGCTGTCTCTGGCACTGGGTGCCTTGATTGTGTGCAAGGCATCGTGAAATCTGAGGATTACCAATGGATTTTGGGTCGCACTGTACAGCCCAGTGTCAGAAAGCTGGGTTTGCGTTCAAGATCTTGGGTCTTCCAGGAGCACAATGACCCCCAAACATAGGTGAAAAAGCACCCAAAAATGGATGGCAACAAAGCGCTGGAGAGTTCTGAAATGTCCAGCAATGCATTCAGATCTAAATTCCATTGAACACCTGTGGAGAAATCTTAAAATTGCTGTTGGGAAAAGGTGCCCTTCCAGTAAGAGAGACCTGGAGCAATTTGCAAAGGAACTGTGGTCCAACATTCCGGCTGAGAGGTGTAAGAAGCTTAATGATGTTTATAGGAAGCAATTGATTTCAGTTATTTTTTCCAAAGGGTGTGAAACCAAATATTAAGTTAAGGGTGGCAATAATTTTGTCAGGCCCATTTTTGGAGTTTGGTGTGACATTATGTCCAATTTACTTTTTTTCCTCCCTTTTTTGGTTTAGTTCCAATACACACAAAGGCAATAAACATGTGTATAGCAAAACATGTGTTACTGCAATCCTTTTCTGTGAGAAATTCTTCATATTCTATAAAAATTTCAGGGGTGCCAACATTTACGGCCATGACTGTACATACTGTACAAGAGGAGGCAATCCTCTGGATGACAGACCGTTTTACACACACTTGCGTTTCATCAGCCCACAGCATAGCTGTGGCCTGATAAAATGCACCTGTTCGTAAAATGGTCTGTCATCCAGAGGATTGCCCCCTCTTCCACTTTTATGCTGTTGCCTGATAAAACGTACCTGTGCGCTAAACGGTCATCCAGAGGATCGACCCCCCTTTTCCACTGGTATGTCTATCCCTTGCACCGTTTATATGGACTTCTCTAAGCACAAGTATATAAAGAAGTAAAAATTCCAACAACATATGGTGAGTGCATCGTTCTTTTCCTTCTCCTTATGTGAGGCATTATAGTACAATATTTTATATTTGCCCTTTGGGTTGATATCACAGCAGACCTGTCTCCATACTATGCTTCTCTTATGCTACACAGTCTGATGTCAAAGTCACTTTTTTGCATCCATCTAGCTGTCCTAGTGTATGTGCTAAACATGAACAAACAACACTAAGAAGAATTGATACCTTGGCTCCTGTTTACAGGAATGTTAGGCTACATGACCAGATCTGCACCGCGCGCTAATAATATCTAATGCTTTAAGGCGTATTATCACCACATATTAACTTCTACTTCCTTTTTACAGCAGTTTCCGAACTAAGAAATAATGGTAACACAAACCAGTTGAGCCGTCATTAGAGGCTGCACATTAAAATGTAGGATGTTGTGGAACACACCTCCCCTCCTGCGTCTGTAAAACCTAAAAACCCATTTATCAATACAGTAGGAAGCTACCTGCCATTTGTGAGTTATTTGCACACTCTGAGTGCTAATGGAACTGTCACCATTGTAGCCATTAATCCCAAAATGTCAAAGGAGAAAAGCTGGAGGAGGCCGATGAGAAAGGTTATAAATCACGAAGAACACAGGGATGCACAGAATGTGCCTGACAGACCTTATGAATGAAGTCCAACAATAAAAGCAGCTTTTAGATCCAGATCTGCTCCTATGTGACAGTCTTCGTGCTGTACAATGAACTGTCTTTAGAATACATAGATCTTCATTGTATTTTGTTATCATGTTGTTTTTCCTGCCAACTTTGCTGTTATTGTATAGATAAGGTGTCAAATTCCTGTAGTCCTATAGAGGAGTGAACATCAGCAGGAGTCTCCGTATTTTCAATTATCAGAAATTATTGAAACATATTGCTGACTTTGAGAGATGTTATTTGTCTCGGTGTCTCAGAATGGTCCATATGGTGATCTAGAATCAGTCGTCAATTAGCGCTTCAGAAGATAGATTTCCTATGTTTTAATGAAGCAGCAGTATAAAGCCGTCACATGTTGACTAGGCATACACCGCACAAATGTTGACTGCCTGGTATTTTACATTTATTGGCTGTATCCTATTAAAGCTCTTCATTTTGGCTCACTACATAAGTTCTTTGTCAGTAGTGAGCACTGGGTTTCTTTTTTGCCTCATTAAAATAGTCACATTCTAAAGGGGTTGTCTGGTTTAGAAAAAATAAAAAAATAAAAAAATAACCAACCTGGGCATTTTGCATTAATAGTAGGTTGTTCTTTCTTTAAGATACTTATGATCAAAAAGGACATCCACTGGAGGACCTAGCATGCATGTGAATTACATGGACACCCCCTTGTTTTCAATGGCCATCATGTAACGTTTCATAAGTGGCATTGTAGGGAAACTACTTGTTTGTGGTGGTGGAGGGGATATATCATTTGCAGTGTTTTTGAAGTCTGGTTTGTCTGTAGAAATTCCCCAGTGCATTTTTAGATTGTACTCTTGATTTATTAAAATGTTGCATGGACTTTGATCAAATAGATGCATCTTCACAATTGCGTAAAAACTAATGTCTAATGTAATTTCGGAAGGCTGACAGCAGACTTGTTCAGCTGCCATGTCCACTAATAGTTGTCAATAATTTGCTGCACATAAGGTATCATGAGGAGAGGATAAATAAGTGTCCATAAGTGTACATTTTTGGTGAATTAAAAAGTAATAATATTTTTGTATATTTCTTAAATAGTTTTTAATATATGCTTAATTCTGGTCATTAGTCAAGAAGCAAATGTGGCGACGTTAATAGGTAACCATATAGGGAAAAAATCCAAAATATTTGTTGAATGTTCAGTAAATACCTATTCCACCCACTCACAGTGCCCTCTAACCCCAATCATTGACCACAAGAGTCGCCAGTCTGTCTGGAAGTCTAGTTGAGGGCACACAACGTATTGATATCATGACAAGCCAATGGCACTGTCGGGAAAACTTTGGTGCATAAAGATGATGATACTCCCTAGGCTGTCCCATATACTATATCTACATTTCCTTAGTGGCACAATTCATTAGTGTGATGCCTAAGGAAAACCTGACACTATGAATAAGAATGACTTGAGGTGCATTCCCTCCGAGAATAGATACAATGACACAGTGTTTTCTCTGCTGTTAGTACACAACAGACCTGTAGCAAGAGCAGCACCATAAGCACATTTAATAAATAATAAATATATGTCCCATTCATTGGGTATGAGCTAAATGTCAAAAATGTTCACACTTACTGCAAAAACCTGAAATTTAGCATCTACTTCAATGCATTTTAACTTTCACAGAACACCAAGTTCTATCTCAGTATCGATTTAAAATGTGGCAAGAACTTGCAATACTAAGGAAAAACCTATTTATGTACAGAAAGAACAAACTAACACAGATACCCAGTACTGCTAAGCAACTGGATATTTCCACCCAAAAAAGTAGTCTATCATAAAGCTGGGCATATCAGCCATTATGTTAAAAATATCTGCCTCATATTGTGTAAGTTCCCCTTCTGCAACCAAAAGAGCTCTGACTCATTGAGGCATGGACTCATTTAGACCAATGAAGGTGTCTTGTGGTATCTGGCAGGAAGACCTTAGCAGCAGATCCTTTAAGTCTTGTAAATTGCAAGGTGGGGGTCTTCATAGATTAAACTTGTGTTTACAGCATATCTAAAAGCATTCCAGAGCAATTTTTGCAGTGTGGTCGATGCACTATCCAGCTGATAAACTTACCATTAGGGGATACCACTGAAGGGGAAAGTATCCACATGCAAGCCTGGCCCCAAGGTTTCCAGGCAGAAAATTACCCCCCAGAGCATCACACTGTCTCTGGCAGCTTGTCTTCTTCCCATAGTGGATCCTGGTGCCATCTCTTCCCAAGGTAAGTGACACATACCCGGCCATCCACATGATGTGAAAGAAAACGTGATACATCAACCAATGGGACATTCTTCCATTGCTCCATGGTCAAGTTCTTATGCACACATGTCCACTGTAGGCCCTTTCAGCAGGGGACAAGGGTCAATATATGCACTGTGACCAGGCTGTGGCCACGTAACCCCACACAGCAAGTTGTAAGTCTTGTGATTTCTGACACCTGCCTATCATAGCCTAGGTATCTTTATTCCAGGATTACATGGAATACAGGAAACAGGTCGGGAAGAGGAAGGAGATGGAGCTCGGCCAAGCTCGTGGAACGACAGTACCGTTTCGCGGGGTCTCCGCTTGGTCACGCCAAGCGGAGAACCTATGAAACGGGACAGTCGTTCCACAAGCTCGGCCAAGCTCCATCTCCTTCCTCTTCCCGACCTGCTTCCTGTATTCCATGTAATCCTGGAATAAAGATAGCTATTTTTTGGCATGAAACCGGGTGAGTGCGTAATATGTACTTTTCTCTCTTTGCACATAGTACCTCTGTTTGTTCCATATAAGCGCACCCCTGACATAATTGCCGAACCACCCGTCCATCCACATCAGCTCAGCTCCAGCGTACACGGGACCGCTTGAACACACTACAGTGCCGGCCCTCTTTTCTATTTTGCTACATATTTGTGCTAAAGCAGCTCTACTGTGAAATTGGACCATACATGTTAGCCTACACTCCCCACATGCATCAATGAGCCTTGAGCGCCCATGTCGCTAGTTCACATGTAGTTCTTACTTGAACCACATTTGGTGGACCAAAGGTTTCAGAGATGCTCTGACCCAGTCATCTAACCATCATGATTTGGCAATTGACAAAGTAACTAAGATCCTTATCCAGAGCCTATTTTTCATACTTTCCTCACATCACCTACAAGAACTGACCATTCACTCAATGCCTAATATATTCCATAACAAGTGTCTTTGTCACTATTAGGTCAAGTTATGGGGCTAAAGGTTGCATATTGTGATACCATTAACTGTTGGTGTTTATAAGGTCTCCCTGTATAGGCAGTATGAAGAGAAGTGTATGGGGACCTTAAAACTTACATTTATTTATTATTTACATAAAATATTGCACTTACAAAAAATAAACATTGTGAAGCTGCAACGGCCGCCACCAGTGACAATGCTGTCAGTCTATTCAATATACTTGTGCTGGTTTGCATTGTTCTGCACTAAATACAGTTTATCTTTAGCATTCCTTGGCTGTATGTGTCTCAATAAAGTTTGTGCACATATATTGATGCGTTTTCCACCATATACATAGGTTCCCAGTCATGTACGCATGTATATACATCACATTAGATTATATCCATGCGTCACAAACTTCCAATTAATCTGTATATTGCACAATGTCCTCTGTTGTATGTATCTGGATAGTACACAATGGCCCTGATTTACTAAGAGTGGAGTGTTTATTCTGGAGTGATTTCAATATCACTCGTTTTTTTTCAGGCTTATTTACTATTCTGTCGCACATGTCGGTTATTTTTCTGTCGCACTAGTCAGACGTGTCGCACAAACTCCGAGCTAAAGAAATTAGTTGTGTGAGTCAAAATGGTTTAGACTTGTTTGTTTAAAAATGTTTTCATGAATAAAAAGTATTCATGTATTATAATTTTTCAACATTACAACAATTATCCTTGTTTATCAGTTTGGGTGTTAAATTGATTTAAACCTAATATTGCAAATGTGTTAAAAAGAAAAAAAATATATATAAACATTAACTTTCACAAAAGCATTCAATATTTTATTCATTAAAAGTGTTTAACTGTACAAAATGTTTTTAGGTTATAAAACAAGTTACTTTCACAAAAAACACAATGGCAAACAGTCCCTTGTTAGATATCACTCCATTTTTTTTATTTCACTCGTCCTCGTGGCTGTCTGTTATTGTGTGAGGCGAACTCACACTTTTTCTCGAGTGATTTTGGAAGTACTCAGAGTATTTTATTTTTTTTTGTCGGGAACACGCCAATTTTTGCATAAAACACGCACATTTCAGAGTGAAAAAAACCCACTCCGAGTGGTTTCTAAAGTGTCGGTTGTGTGGCGTAAAATTTGGTGGCAGAAATAGTCGCACAGACGTTGTGACTTAAATTTAGCCGCAATAACCGAGAAAAAGTCAGTTGGACTTAAGTAAATCAGGGCCAATCTTATTATGGTGAGTAAACAATTGCACATAGTCCCTTGTATTGCACTATAGTTTGCTGCGTATCACATATTGCACAGTATTCGTATTTATATATTGCACCTTATCGTATATATATATTACATTTGTTTGTAGCCTCTGGACGTCATCGACATTTAGAAAATAGATCCTACGCGTTTCATCCACTATCATTCGTCAGGGATCTTGTTTAGCACATTATCTTTAGCTTCAGATACGGCTCTGATGATGGCCGTACCACTTTTGACTATTCGTGCCGACTCTTATATCTGTAACCCCTCCTACTGTTTCCCTCACATGACCTGCGAGTCCAATCAGCTCTCAGTGCGTCAGTCTCCGCTTCTTGTGCTTGATTTTCTCTTTATGCAACAGGTATGTTTGGGCGGGTTTACTTTAGTCTTTGCTCAGGTATGCGTATTTTGCATCGTATTGAGTATCATTCCGGGTAGTAACAGCTCATGCTTGAGTTCATGCAGGATACGTCCCAATATCAATAGGTTGCGCTTGTGTCCTTGTAGTACCTCTTAACTCTTGCATTGCCCTGCTGTTACAGGTAGGTATTCTTTTGTAGTTTAGAAGTTTTTTAACAGTAGTATCGTACTGCGTTTATTTTCCAGCTTGACTAATGATTTCTTATAGCTCTGCTATTACGAGGTGTTATGCTTTTTTAGGTTTATAGTAGTCCATTTATCTCTGTGTATTGTTAAGATTGCTATTGCAGATTAGTCTTAAGATACAAGAACCAGGCTTCAAAGGTGACAGGAATTTTGTGGCGCTGACTGGGACCAGACATAAAACAGGTGCCGTAGCTTGAAGGTAACTACTTTATTTACCAAGATGCAACGCATTTCACTGCGAAGGTCCTGGAAAGGTCCGCTTGGGTTTTTCACTAATCCCTCTCTAGATTATGGTTCACTTTTTATGTTACTTTTGTTAATCTGTCACGTAAATTTTTACCCCTTATGTATGTGATTTGCGAGGTGTCTGTAATTATGTCTGAAAGCACTGTGTCCAATTTTAGAATACCCCCAAATTTTTGATGGATATCTTTCTCCTCCCTGGCTTTGTCGTCATATACACTAGGAAAAGGTGCATTATATATATGAATACTGTGCAATATGTGATACGCAGTAAACTATAGTGCAATACAAGGGACTATGTGCAATTGTGTAATCACCATAATAAGATTGTTTACTGTCCAGATACATACAACAGAGGACATTGTGCAATATACAGATTAATTGGAAGTTTGTGACACATGGATACAATATAATGTGATGTATACATGCATACATGACTGGTAACCTGTGTATATGGTGGAAAACTCATCAATATATGTGCATAAACTTTATTGAGACATATACAGCCAAGGAACGCCAAAGATAAACTGTATTGAGTGCGGAACAATGCAAACCAGCACAAGTATATTTAATAGACTGACAGCATTGTTAATGGTTGCGGCCGTTGGAGCTTCACAATGTGCAATATTTTATGTAAATAATAAATAAAAGCTAAGTTTTAAGGTCCCCATACACTTCTCTTCATATTGTGATATACAGAATCATTGGGATATAAAGAATGTCATATTTTTAATAGATGTAGAAAGTGATACTTTATTATAGTATCTGGCCATTGTGCAGCTCAGTCATCAAAACCATACTCTGTTTTCATTTTGTATAGCTGAGAAGAATACTACCCCAATATGGCGGACATCATTCATGTAAGCAGGGACACCTTGTCTAAAGCATTTGAATGGCCATAAACTTTCTTTTTGTCTGTAAATTACCTGCATAAAATGGCTCCATGATATCATGAACTATACATGAGCTACTGCTACTACATTGGTTCTGTTTCCTTTTGTACGAGGTTTTAAAACTTTTAAACATTTATGACCTTAAAAGTGTAATGTGAATCCTTTTTTTTATGCCACATCATTGGGGTCTGCTTAAGCTAATATAACCAGTTCATTCAGAAGATTTTAATATAAAAAAGCCCTGTGGGAGAAGCCTATATACTGTGATACAGCTGGTGCATGTCCTGAAGGGGCAGCGCATGACCCAGAATTTGCTCTTTGGTGTTCTCCCCTTTCTTGTGTCATGCTCGGCTCTAGACATAACATAGCGTATAAGTTTTACCCAGCATGATCTTTCAGATGTATCACACACTGGTAAATGCCTGTAGACTGGTATTGTCGGAAACTCACGCTATGTATTTAGTAATAGGAAGCAAAATGTCAGTTGTAAGTGTCAAGATCAGAACAATGATACTTGTGGTTATACTCACATTCACACTGAATAACATCTAGGTTGAATTGCTGGATGGCTCCCATACTGATCTGCTTTAGTTCACTGTCTAGCAGCATTTGTGTGAGCGATGTGGACAGATGCTTGCACGCCGACATGCACGCTGTTTGTGCAACTTTCCCCTGAATTAAGGAAAAAACAATAATAAGTAAATGCAATACTTCTTTTTTTTTATTCCAAACAATGACTAATCATTTACTGTATTTATAGCTTACATTGGTATAATGCACTGAAATGTACTTATGAGGGCCAATATAAGAAAACTATTTAACTATGGCCCTCCCTAGTAAAGGTCTGAAATCTCGTGCAAATGCTATTCAGCAGCCTATAAGATCTCTTGTGGAGATGGACCGGATCCATCTATTACAGAGACAAACACAACAGATAGGAAGTTTTTGTTCACTCCTCAGAAGACATTACTCTTCAAGCAAAGTTGTTGAGTGAAGAAATATATATATATATATATATATATATATATATATATATATATATATATATATATGTGTGTGCCATTTAGGTCTTTACAAAGCTTTCCAGCGGATTTTTTACGCCTTTACTTTCCTAGGCACTGGGCACGCACACTGTTTAGTAGGTATACGGCTATGCTCACATTGCACTACACGTACAAAATAGGCATGTGCACCAAGAAGCATTCAATAGGCAGAGGTAAATAAAAAGTATGCTTTTGTCCTCTATCGTGACTGTAGATGACAGTATACCATGTTGTTTACCTATTGAAAAGCATAGCCGGATACACTTTTCTATAGGCAGCCAGTAAAAACTAAACTGTGCGGTACATGGGCCTGTGGACAATGAGGAAAACTATTTAAAATATATGCCCCTGTGTAACTATACAGTACCTTAAATCCAAACCTTCTGTTGGATATATTTGTTGAAAAATCCTCCTCCTTTGGCAGAAGGCCAAACTGGACATAGCCTTAACGCTCAACTTACATGGGGGGGTGATGTGACACCGTCATTCTGACAGGGGTAATAGCAGTATGATCGTACTGTAACTCCAACTAAACACAATACATGTGCTACAATAAGGTTTATGTGAGGGTACAATCAGAATAGGTCCATGCTGTAGTTTACGCCTAAGGCTAAGTTCACACTGCCGTTATGTTCTGTCTGCTGGAACCTTTTTTTAGTTTTAAATGCCAAATGGACCCAGAACAGGCCAGAGCACAAGTGAAACCACTGTGTCCCAACAGATCCCATTGACCTATATGGGGTCTGTAGGGATCCGGTAGTTTACTGGAGTTGAGAGGAGAGAAAAAAAAAAAGAGGACATGCAGTATTTTTTTCTAAGGTCAACTTCTGTTGTTCCGACAGACTGACCCGACAGAGCTCCATTTAGCGAAGCACAACAGTCGTGTGAACAAGCCCTTAACTAAAACAAATTGAGAAATTTGGTGACACCATCACTAAAATACAACTTACGACTTGAACAAACACTTTACCAAATGTATTTAACACTTTAATGTTGCTGGGGCCATGAATGGTATAAATACATATCACAGGATGGTAGGACTGGTCATACCTACACCCCACAGAACACATCCCCAGGTATTTCTCAGGGGTACCTTATCTTGGAATCTGAGACATTTTAACCCATAGAAAATGTAACATATAAACAATGTTTCTTTCTTCTGCATATATTATATAAAACACATAACACTGTACAGTTGTGGGACCAAATCACATAGGAGGTGCTCAAGATCAAGAAAACCACAAAAATGTTATATTACAGATTAGATCTGTTTTGGCATTTATACAGGAAAATCTGAAAATCGTAAAGACTCTTTATTCATAATAATACACATGAAAAGAATCCTGCCATGTTTAAGGCTTTCGTTTTAAACTATTAAGATTAAGTTGGCCATTCACACAAAATGTTGGCAGGATGAATGAATCTACATGTATTGGGGCCTCCTTAAGGCAGATATTAGAAGTCAAGACTCCTGATCCTTTGTTCCCATGGGAGATAAGTGACGTATTCCCCTCTCCCTACTTGAGGTATGGAAGTCTAAATCCAGCAAGTTAATTTCTGTATCAGAAAGTGCGTGGATATTACAGAGATTTTCCCCCATTGAATTTTAAAGTGGAAAAAACACTTAATGACTGATGTTCATCTGCATGTAATTCCCATCAGGACCTGTAGGTTCTGAATAAAATATTAAAGGAGAACTGTAGTGCAATATAACTTATTCCCTATCCAAAGTATAGGGGATAAGTTATAGATCGTGGGGGGACGGACCACTGGGCCACCCCATGATCTTCTATATAGGTCTGCAGGAAGGGGGCGTGTCCGTCCCCAGCATGACGCGGCGGCTTACACGCCCCCTCCATGTATCCCATAGAGATCCAGTACATAGAGGGGGGTGTCTGCTGCGGGTTCCTGCTGGGGACAACACAGCACTTCCTGCAGACTGCCGAGGCCCCGTACAGGAGATTGCAGGGCGGACCCCCCCGTGAGGATAAGCTATATTGCACTACAGTTCTTCTTGAAAAGCAGTATACTCACCCTACTGGTGCTCCTCATGTGAGACTTCTCTGGTCTCCATCTGTCTCTGTTTAGCACTGTCCACCATTGATGTGTTGGGTAAAAACATGATCGCTGCAGCTCATCACAGGTTGCAGCAGCCACAAATGCCAACACATGGCCACTGGAGGGGCCGGTGTACAAAACAGACAGGTGAAAAGCATACCTTAAAGCTGCCACATTTCCATTGCTTTGCAAAGTCAAAATAGTAGCACTGTGCTATTTTATATAAAGGGATTATCACATAAAAATAGCTTATCCACAGAATAATCTGATCAATGTGGTCTCACTGCTAGGACATCAAACATCACAAGAACAGGGATCCCTTGTTCCCCAACAGAAAGTTGCTGCAGTGCATTCTCAACCACCCTTTCATTCACTTGCAAAAGTGCTCTTGGCTATCCTCAGCAATCCCATATCATGAGAAAACCCCTTAAATTAAAAAATATAAGCCTGACACAATTCTAACTGACCCATAAAAAAAATCACTGGGATCTGTCAAAATCTATTGAATATGAATGATGGCATCCTGTAAAAAAAAAAATTCACAGTAACAATTCCAAGCAAGAAAAAAGTACCGTAATCAAGAATAATGTCACAGGGGGTACACAGTTAAAAATATAACTTAATAAAGACACTTAAAAGAGTAACCAAAGCCTCGCTCAACAAATGTGCAAAACAAATCGACAGGACAACAACCAGAGGCCAAAGAATAACTTATACCTTACACTGTAGATGTATTGCAAAAAATAAAAGTAGGTCAAGATATTGCATATCCACAAAGGCATATAAAGTACTGATGGTGGGAGGCGGGGTGAAGACAATAGGGTGTGATAAAATGACCCTAGTCCGCCCTGGCAGGGAGATGTCGTGAAGGCTACCCCTGCTCCCACAGGGACCGTTGGGGCACTCACCCTAAAAAGGGCGACCCCTGCCCAGAACTATCCCTATAACTCACCCTAATAATCCCTAAAAATCACACAATACACCCTTATATTGGTGTACCCAACGCATTTCCGCCACGTGGGTGGGTTCTCCAGGGGTTAACCAATAAAACAGATAGTGACATTAAACAAATTCACACGTCTGTGGCACAAACAATCACAAAGTGTATCACAAAGTAGCCAAGTGTACAGTTACCTGTAGTCAATCACATAAAGCTGACTAAGAAACACCAGCTTTAAATGTACAAATAGCTATGGCATGAGTCAAAAACGGGATACTGATAATAATGCAAAACATTATTGGGTACATCAATATACGGGTTGGGTACACCAATATATGGGTGCATTATGTGATTTTTAGGGATTATTAGGGTGCGTTGATATCTCCCTGCCAGGGCGGACTAGGGTCATTTTATCACACCCTATTGTCTTCACCCCGTCTTCCATCATCAGTACTTTATAGGACTTTGTGGATATGCTGCAGCCAGGTGCAGGAGTCCAGCCCTGTTAACTAAGTTGGAAAAAGAGGCGACACTTAGCTCTTTAAGATTCATGCAGTTACTCCTTGAAGAGGAAAACATTAACTTTAATACTGTAGAAGAAAAACTCAAGGCCCAAATGGAGATCACTCAGAGTTTTTCATCAGAATCTGAATTTCCCACTAAAGAGTTACAATAAAAAATACTGTTAAGAGGTTTCAGTACCACCTAAAAGAGAGAAAGCACAAGCAATTTGTTAGAGATTTACCGTACAAGACTTTAAAGATAATGAGGGACATTTATCAATGTTTGCTTATGTATTCCTTTTTTAAGTAATTTTTTCTTTACTTTTTTTTTGCCTATGTGGGACTTATTTATCAACTGGTTTCAGCCTGTTGCTAAATTTCTTTCACGTAAGCAATTTTTTCTATTTTACTTTTCTGCTCCATGTTTGAGCTGGAGTAAATTTAGTCAATTTTTAACCTTGTTGCGACTTTTTTTTTGCGCAGTTGCGACTGTCGCAGTTAATGAATACCAGACTACCCGTAGTCCATTTTAAAATTATTACTACATAGTTATGTTTTGGAAAACTTGTTTTTCTTGCTTTCCAGTCAAAATGTTGCACAAAAAATCACGTAGTCGCAGGTGCGACATTTGTGCGACATTTATAGTAGAAAAAATTTACTATTACTAAATCGCTTGATAAATGTCTGTCTATAAGGTATACGTGTTTCTCTCTAAAGGTGGTACTAAAGACTCTGAAGCAGAAGGGTCCTCCACGGAGACTGACATCTCCAATTCAGAAAGGGACGGTCAGGGGAGAGGAAGAGGCCGAGGTAGAGGTCGTGGCAAAAGAGGTGGGAGAGGTAACAATAGAGGAGGATAGGAATAGGCAGCCCCTTCACTGACAGCACCTTTTTTAGAGAGATCTCACAAATACACAGCTTACCCCCTGCGCAACTGGAACATGTAAATAGCTCTGCTTTACAGGTCATTAACCTCTCTTCACGCACACTCACTACAGCTGATATGTGCATACTTAGTAAGGGTTTGGGCTTCGTGCCCACCACTTCATTTAACAAATTCAATTGGACCAAAGATCTGCATCTTTTTACTAGAAGGTTACACTGGCACAAATTCCACAAAAATGTAGAAAGGAGACGAGCCCAGGGACTTGGTCTGCCTTGTGATGTCGTCCAGAGAGCAGACATTCTGGTGGGCCTTCTGGATGAGGGTGACCACCTGGATGGGTGTGGCCCTTTCACCAATTTGAAACTTAAGAGCAAAAAAAATGCCACTGGTGGGAGACATTTCGTGTGTGGATGTGTTCCTTAATTTGATTTTGCAGGATCTCGGGAAGGTGAAACATCGAGATCAGAGCAAATTCACACACAAAGAAATGATGGCCTTATTAAAACTAGAAAAAGATGCATCTTTGGTCATTAAGCCCTCTAATAAGGGAGGCAACGTTGTGATTATGGACCATGGTCAATATCGCAGGATGTGCCTGGATCTGCTGCTTAAAGGGGTATTCCAGGAAAAAACTTTTTTTTATATATCAACTGGCTCCGGAAAGTTAAACAGATTTGTAAATTACTTCTATTAAAAAATCTTAATCCTTCCAATAGTTATTAGCTTCTGAAGTTTTCTTTCTAACTGCTCAATGATGATGTCACGTCCCGGGAACTGTGCATGATGGGAGAATATCCCCATAGGAACTGCACAGCTCCCGGGACGTAACATCATCATTGAGCAGTTAGACAGAAAACAACAACTCAACTTCAGAAGCTAATAACTATTGGAAGGATTCATATTTTTTAATAGAAGTAATTTACCAATCTGTTTAACTTTCCGGAGCCAGTTGATATATAAAAAAAAGTTTTGGCCTGGAATACCGCTTTAAGATTTTTTAATAGAAGTAATTTACAAATCTGTTCAACTTTCTGGAGCCAGTTGATATATATAAAAAAAAGTTTTTTCCTGGATAACCCCTTTAATGATGAGTGTCACGAGATTTTGAGAGAAAATCCTATGAGTGGTTACCTTCAGGAGCTGCAGGATACAAGGACCGCAGGCAGTGGTGATAAAGAAGGTGTACTCGGCGCTCTTCTCCGGAATGCAAAGTCCTCCTCTTAGTCAAAGTAGAGGGGACTCAGTGCTTGACAAAATAATTATTTATTGAATAAAACAATAAAAAACAGAGACAGGTATCAAGTGACAACACGTTTCAAGGGGCGGGACCCCCTCTTCATCAGGTCCAATGAAGCAGATGATTGGAGTGACGAAGAAGAGAGGGTCCCGCCCCTTGAAAGCATTGTCCGTTGGTACCCATCTCTGTTTTTTTTATTGTTTTATTCAATAAATAATTATTTTGTCAAGCACTGGGTCCGCTCTACTGTGACTAAGAGGAGGACCTTGCATTCCAGAGGAGAGCGTCGAGTACACCTTCTTTATCACCGCTGCCTGCGGTCCTTATATCCTACATTTCCAGACCGTCCAGGAGGTTCCCAGGACGGAGTGGTGCCAGCAGCACTCCCGGGTCCCCATATACTGCTATCTGCCTACTGCCTTGGCGATGGTGTTGTGCTCAAAGTACAACACCAGAAGGTGAGCAAGACTTTTAAACCTGTACGATCTAGCTGGTTGCTAAGGGTAACGGCACATTGCTGAGCCTTGTATTTCAGTTTCTTTTTCATATTCTACTTACCTCCAGAAGCTGAGAGATACTGTCCATAAAGCTCGTGATTTAAATCTGGTCAGCCAGGATGAAGCCGAATTCCTGTTACCACGCCACCCAAGGGTGGTAACATTCTATGCTTTGCCAAAGATCCATAAAGGCACCTCCCCCCTCAAGGGTAGACCTATTGTCTCTGGTGTGGATAACCTGTCCCAAAACGTGGGTATATACGTGGACGCCATATTACAACCATTCGTTATGGCCTTATTCTCTTACACCAAAGACACTACAGATCTGCTAAAAAGCTAGAAGGTCTAACCCTTGAGGGGGAGTGCTGGTTGGCTAGCATAGACGTTGAGTCCTTATATTCATGCATACCTCATGCATTAGGAAAAGCGGCAATGGAATTTTTCTCGCGGAGCAGAGGATGTCAATATCGAGCCCATAGCCAGCTGGTCATTGAATTACTTCAGTTTATGCTCACGAAAAACTTTCTTCTTTTTGACGGACGCACCTTCCACCAGCTTAGAGGGACTGCTATGGGGAGCCCGTGTGCCCCCAGCTACGAAAATCTCTATCTGGTTGGTGGGAGGAGGTGCTTGTATTCAATGACAAGCTCAGTCATCATACAGAACATATTGGCTTATGGGGCTTTGAACCAAAACGAGGTGGATCTTAGATTCACCTCAGAGATTTATAGACATCAATTGCCTTTTCTCATTAAAAGGGACACAGAAAATAGAATTGAAACCACAGTATACAGCAAAGCTACCTCCACAAATTCCCACTTGTCATGGCGGAGTCTTCACCCTAGACCACTGAGAATGGATATCCCAAAAGGACAATATCTCAGAATGAAACGTAACTGCTCTTCTGATTCTGAATTTCGTATACAAGCAGCCGATTTGAGGCAAAGATTTAGGGCACGTGGTTACCCTGATTGGGGACTACTCAAGGCATACCAAGAAACCAAAGATAGAGATAGAACTGCTTTGCTAGTCCCTAAAGTTAAGCAGGAAACTGATAAAATCATGAGGATTATTGCAGCCTTTGATGGGGGAGCCCAAGAGATTAAACATATTCTTCACAAACATTGGGCGTTTCTCTTGATGGACCCTGATTTAAGGGAGGTTTTGGGCCCGGACCCCCAGGTGTCATTCAGAAAAGGTAGGAGCCTAAGGTTAGACTGGTCAAGAGCCACTTCGTGGCTCCAAGAACTGGCCTTACTTGGCTAGATAGACAAGTCAAAGGATGCTTTAGGTGTAGCGGCAGCATCGCCTGTGCCAACATTTCCAAGACATTTACTAGTACTGTCACAAGGCAGACCTTTGTGGTGAGAGACTTTATCAACTGCAGAAGCAAGAGAGTGATTTACAAAGCAACTTGTGCCTGTGGTCTAGAATACATAGGCAAGACCAAGGAATTTAGAAGAAGAATAGGGGAACATCTGAGTGACATTGCCAATAAAGCAGAGAAACCTTTAGGCAGGCATATGAATGAGGTGCATGAGGGGGACCCTAATAAGATCCGATTTGTAGTGATGGAATTAGTCAGGCCCCCCGTGAGAGGGGGGTCTGGAATAAAATGATTTTGCAAAAAGAAGCATGGTGGATTCACCATTTGCAGACTCAATCCCCTCATGGTCTCAATGAAACCCTGAGCTTTGACTGCTTTTTGTAATTTGCTACCAGTATGTGGCTTTTCCCCTCATGTACATCAGCCATGCCCATATCACCCCTATATGGATCTTGCGGTTGACTATGTCCTCTGTGGAGGGCTGTTTTTATCTCTCAACACAGTTATTTTTCTATATTGGCCACCTGCATGCAACTTTAACTCCATAGACTAATTTCTTAGCCCTTATTATCTCTTAGGCACATATCCTCCTGTATTTAAAGGGGTATTCCAGGCAAAACCTTTTTTTATATATATATATCAACTGGCAACGGAAAGTTAAACAGATTTGTAAATTACTTCTATTAAAAAATCTTACTCCTTCCAATAGTTATTAGCTTCTGAAGTTTTCTGTCTAACTGCTCAATGATGATGTCACGTCCCGGGAGCTCTGCATGATGGGAGAATATCCCCATAGGAACTGCACAGCTCCCGGGACGTGAGTCATCAGAGAGCAGTTAGACAGAAAACAACAACTCAACTTCAGAAGCTAATAAATATTGAAAGGATTAAGATTTTTTAATAGAAGTAATTTACAAATCTGTTTAACTTTCCGGAGCCAGTTGATATATATATATAAAAAAAAGTTTTGGCCTGGAATACCCCTTTAAACTAGTTTTGTTATTATTAGTCCCCGTGATAAACATCGTTCAGTCTGTGGTTCCTACTTTACTTTACATTATCCTGGAGCAGGCTATTACTATGTCAGCTATATTAACTTACATACCTCGATCCAGTCTGGACCCACAGTATTCCTGCTCAATTATATGTAATGCTGTGAGTACAGCTAACTGCTCTAATTGTAGTTTACCTGGTGTAAGTCCTGAGAGTGCTCCATGCTTGGAGCAGGCTCGGTAAGTGTAAATACACGCTTATTTAAGAGTCTGGCGTACAGCACTCTGGTAGCCAGGACAGCACTTCGGTTGCTGCCCTCGACCACTGTGGAGCGCGGCAGGTTATGCTGCCACTGCGGTTGAACGGGTACAATGAGTACATCCATGACAGTGGGGCTCTGCTGTACATAATGCACAGATATATGCATCATACTGTGTATTGGTATCTGTAATTACTGTACACGGTACCCTCACTGTACTTGAGTACGGGATGTTTATTGGTTATTTTGTATTATTACCGGTATCCCGTTTGTGACTCATGCCATAGCTATTTGTACATTTAAAGCTAGTGTTTCTTAGTCAGCTTTATGTGAGTGACTAAAGGTAACTGTACACTTGGCTACTTTGTGATACACCTTGTGATTATTTGTGCTTTTATTATGTTTTATTGGTTAAACCCTGAAGAACCCACCCACGTGGCGGAAACGCGTTGGGTACACCAATATATGGGTGCATTGTGTGATTTTTAGGGATTATTAGGTCAAAGGGATAGTTCAGCGCAGGGGTTGCCATTTTTAGGGTGAGTGCCCTGACTGTCCCTGTGGGAGCAGGAGTAGCCTTCATTATATCTCCGTGTCAGGGCAGACTAGGGTCATTTCCTCACACCCTATTGTCTTTACCCCGCCTCCCACCATCAGTATGTTATAGGCCTTTGTGGATATGCAATATCTTGACCTACTTTTATTTATTGCAATACATCTACAGTGTAAGGTATAATTTATTCTTTGGCCTCCGGTTGTTGTCCTGATGATTTGTTTTACACATTTGTTGAGTGAAGCTTTGGCTACTCTTTTAAGTGTCTTTATTAAAAGTTAAATTTAATCTGTGCACCCCCCCCTGTGACATTATTTGGCATCCTGTAAAAACTTAAGTCATGAAGCCAGTGTGAACACAGCCTATAACACACAACTATAAATGATATCAATAGCTGCTTTGCATAAGGACTTTTATTTTATCGATGGTATGTTACTGAAGCATCTGTCTTAGAGAAACGGTGATGGCAGTGACATTTTTCCAAATGTCCTTGTTACTCTTTGGAAATTTACTAGTTGTCACAGCTCCCCTGGTTAAACAAGCCGAACTAATCTACCATGAGAATCAAGGTTTCCTGCTAAAATCACATGTCTCCAGCTCATTGGAACCCCATCATAAGGAATGTAGAGACAGTAACAACGCAAGGCATCACATGCCACCAATCCCCCAGCAGTACAATATGAATGCATGCGGAGAACAAAAACCCCCAAAAAGGGAAAAAAAAAATCAATGGTCCACAGTTCATTTAATTACAATGTAATTTGTCTGAGATACCTAATGGCGATGTCATTTTGATTTAATGGAACAACTAGTGCATTTTAGTTTAATGTACTGCTCCATTAAATAAGCTCTGGCTCCTATTCGCTCTGCAATGATAATGAAATAAATGTATAGACTGACAAATAGGTTGTCAAGAGAAATTCCAACAAACACTTTGTTTTTCTTTTTCCCCAGACAGAGGAAAAGTCATGACGAGGGAAATAATAACTTTTTTTTTGAAAAGTTACTAAGATACCGAATATACTCTGACAATATGACACAACTAAGAGTGTTCACCTGAACTCGCTAAACACTTGTAATGCACTGTACCAATATCCAAATGGAAGGTAAAAGCAAGCCATATGGTAATAACCGGTTGTATCTCTGGAAGAGCTCTTTAATATCACCTAGCAACAAGTTCAGGTGCCTATTGTGCTTCTTGTCAAGCTGGGTTTACATATGTCTGCCGATCTGGAGCTGCCCAAATGGGACCAATGGATGGGAACATTGTGGGGTATTTATGAAAGGATTTATTTGTCTTTTGTTTGGCGCATTATTTTGCGCCAAAGATTGGCGCATTCTCTCCACTGTCATTTTGTAAACTTGCTAGGATTTTGATGTTCCTGTGTATGATTCTTGCAGTGGTCAGTAATTTATCATTTGCGCCAATTGTATTTTGGCGCAATAAGGCGCTTCTTTGGGGCAATTCACCACCAACAATATTCTGACATGGAAAACACACATACCAAAGGAAGAATATGGTATGCGCCAAAGTTACTAAAGGACAAATGATAAATTTGGCGCAGATCAGTAAAAACCAAAGTAAAAAAAAAAATGGGTAAAAAGAAACTGGCAACAGGTAAAAATGATAAATACCCCCCCCCAATGAATTTGACCCAACAATCCATAGTCTAAAATTGGATACAGTGCCATAACTATGGATGGATGGATATATAACCATGGAGGGTGACAACAATGTCAGATCCCTGCACATGTATAACTGGCTTAAGAAGAGGTTATAGGAACCCTCTATGTCAGTGGTCTTCTATGTCAGTGCTCTCAAACTGTGGCCCTCTAGATGTTGCAAAACTTTAACTCCCAGCATGCCTGGACAGCCGTTGGCTATCCAGGCAAGCTGGGAGTTGAAGTTTTGCAACATCTAGAGGGCCACAGTTTCAGACCACGGCTCTATGTGCATCTCGAAGGTCAAGGGGGCTTCCTGAAAGCTACTAAAAAGCCACCACAAAAGTTCATTAGCTCAATCTAGGTAGGATATAAGAAAAAACTGTCCTATATCCTACCTATAGTTAAATGTGTACGGAAAAGTTTTGCTTCTCAATTCTGGGTCCAAATACGATCAAAGATGGATTCTGTGAACCTGAAACCATGACATTGTGTTGTCTATTGGTTTATTTGAAAATGCATAATGCTAATAACTCTCAACGCAGTTAAAATAAACTCTTATTACTATTAAAAAATTTCCCATACCCAGAAAAACTGCCATTAAAGGGGTATTCCAGTAAAAAACTATTTTTTTTTTCATATCAATTGGCTCCAGAAAGTTAAACAGATTTGTAAATTACTTCTATTGAATCTTAATCTTAATCCTACCAGTACTTATCAGCTGCGGAAGTTGAGTTGTTCTTTTCTGCCTGATAACAGTGATCTCTGCTGACACCTCAGGAGCAAATCCCCATAGCAAATCTCTCCTGCTCTGGACAGTTCCCGAGACAGACAGAGCTGTCAGCAGAGAGCATTGTGGTCAGACAGAAAAGAACAACTGAACTCAACTTCAGCAGCTGGTAGTATTAAGATTTTTTATTAGAAGTAATTTACAAATCTGTTTAACTTTCTGGAGCCAGTTGATACGAATAAAATAGCTTTTCACGGAATACCACTTTAAAGGGGTACCCCGGTGGAAACATTTTTATTTAAAATTAACTGGTGCCAGAAAGTTAAAATTACTTCTATTAAAAAATCTTTATCCTTCCAGTACTTATTAGCAGCTGTATGCTACAGAGGAAATTCTTTGCTTTTTGAATTTCTTTTTTGTCTTGTCCACAGTGCTCTCTGCTGACACCTCTGTCCGTGTCAGGAAATGTCCAGAGTAGCATAGGCTTGCTACGGGGATTTTCTCCTGCTCTGGACAGTTCCTGACATGGGCATCAGGTGTCAGCAGAGAGCACTGTGGACAAGACACAAAAGAAATTCAAAAAGCAAGGAATTCCCTCTGTAGTATACAGCTGCTAATAAGTACTGGAAGGATAAAGATTTTTTTAATAGAAGTAATTTACAAATCTGTTTAAAGGGGTATTCCAGGCAAAACCTTTTTTATATATATATATATATATATATATATATATATATATATATATATATATATATATATATATATCAACTGGCTCCGGAAAGTTAAACAGATTTGTAAATTACTTCTAATAAAAAATCTTAATCCTTTCAATAGTTATTAGCTTCTGAAGTTTTCTGTCTAACTGCTCAATGATGATGTCACGTCCCGGGAGCTGTGCATGATGGGAGAATATCCCCATAGGAACTGCACAGCTCCCGGGACGCGAGTCATCAGAGAGCAGTTAGACAGAAAACAACAACTCAACTTCAGAAGCTAATAACTATTGGAAGGATTAAGATTTTTTAATAGAAGTAATTTACAAATCTGTTTAACTTTCCGGAGCCAGTTGATATATAAAAAAAAGTTTTGGCCTGGAATACCCCTTTAACTTTCTGGCACCAGCTGATTTAAAAAAAAAAAAATGTTTTCCACCGGAGTACCCGTTTAAGGATTCTTGCATACAGGACTTATAATATTTACTATGAAACGGACAATCATTTTACCACTTCCTTACAACTGCTTGACACAAGTAATCTCCAAACACTAGCAGTAAGGCTCGGTCTACATGGTAAGATTGCAATGTGGCACTGCGCAATAAGCCATATTGAATTTGTTTGTGTTTTAACCTACTATATTTCTACATGACTGCAGCCACTGTGTTGGTCCCAGTATGATCGATGGTGGAGCTCAAAAATAGAATTGGTTGTGCACAAAAGGTTTCCATAAATGTGCTGGTTCCCAGTGTGCAGAGAAATGCACTGTTATTAAAAATATGGTTGATGATAAAAAATATCTAGTGCAGAGCTTTATGAATTGTAATACTAAAACTTTAGTAGTTTAAAAGATTATGGGGGAGATTTATCAAAACCTGTCCAGAGGAAAAGTTGCCCAGTTGCCCATAGCAACCAATCAGATTGCTTCTTTCATTTTTAACAAGGTCTCTGAAAAATGAAAGATGCAATCTGATTGGTTGCTATGGGCAACTGGGCAACTTTTCCTTTGTACAGGTTTTGATAAATCTCCCCCTGTATGCACTGAATGCCAGCGCACCTTTGTAGGAAGCACAAAAAGAGCTCTCTATGAGTGGAATAGAGGTGGTGAATGATTAATCAAAACTTTTACAGAGGAAAAGTCGTCCAGTTGCCCATAGCATCCAATCAGATTGCTTCTTTCATTTTTTAAAAGGGATTTTGAAAAATGAAAGAAGCAATCTCATTGGTTGCTATGGGCAAATGGTCAACATTTCCTCAGCACAGGTTTTGATGAATTTCCCTCCTCGAGACCATGTATGGACTGTCCGCATTTGGGAAACTATGTGGATTTATTTGTTGATTGTATAGAACGGATTTAATATTACGTTAGTAGTCTTTTACTTTTACTTTGCTTTTATGGTTGTTCTTTTGTATGTCAATGTTTGACAATAAAGTTGGGAGTTACCTTTAGTACGGTACATAAAGGTGTTGAATGAAGTATCGCGCATGCTATGATTAAGGGTCACATGATCTAAAACACAACTCACTAATGACTTATAAAGTAATCTCCAAAAAGGATTTTATTGTTCCACCTTTTGACCATGGTATAATTATTAAAAGGGTTGCATTAAAAACATAACCCCTTTTCTGAAGATAGCTGCCACTGCTGTTCATCAGCTGACATCACTAGTTGGCAACTGAGTAGGTCTGGATGTAAAACAAAAAAAAAAAAACTCCTACAAAAGCGGACACATCAGCAGGTTTTTAGGGTATGAAAGTAAGGGCATTGATGTATAGGGCTTTCGATTGTAAATCCGTACATGCCTCATATTAGATAACTGACCCCACCTCAGCAGTGAGTTATCACAGTTAAAAAGATATGCAAATCAGGCTTTGAAGCTCACTGGGCGTTCCTCTAGGCTCTTAGATTACAGGGTAGAGGCGGGAATTACTGTACATCCTAGTGGCTGTCAATCACGGGGGTAGAGGAGGTGACCAGTGCACAAAGGAAGTGACAAACTCGTGAAGGGACCGGACTTTCCTGGGCTCTACAGCCGAGGGGAACGCCAAGTAGGCTCCAAATTGCATGTCCTTTTAATTCTGATTTCTCAGCGCTGGAGAGGTCAATTAAGTAATGAAAGGTTTATTTGGATTAATGGTCAAAAGAACTATAGAGTATTGCCCTTACTTTATACCCTAACTTTATGATAGGTCACAATTATAGTGATACATTTCAGGCAAAGTTAAATTAACAAATAATGGTTTCTCCAATATATGGCAACCTGGGAGGTGTATATATGTTGTAATTCATGGCCAGCTCATTCTGTGTCCTGTCATCAGTCTCATTACATACTCATATGAAGTCTTTGTGCTCCTCATCCCCCTCATATAGTGTATTTTCCTTTTTTAATGCAAAACAATAGTATTGTTCTAAGACTCCAACTCCTATGTCAGTGATTGATGGTTGTATTTCAGCACCAGTCCCTTACGTCCTCTGCACTATTAATCACATCTAGGCCCTCAGCTCCTAGTCTAACACAAAGGAGCTGCGGACAATTATTATTAAAGGGGTATTCCAGGGATTTTTATTTTATTTGACAATGCTACAAGGGCTGTAAAGTTAGTGTAGTTCATAATATAGTGGAATATAAAATCTTCTGTGATTTTCACCCACATATTTATGTTTAACAGTATACAAAATTACTGTTGTCTCAGATTTTTCCCAGGTTGCAATGCGGCGAACACCTGACCTCACTAGTCAGCTGATGACAGGGAGCCTGTCTGCTTCAATGGGTGGAGGGATCAATCTGCAACTAATGCAACAGCTGTAGGCACCCTGATTGAAAACCACAGGTCTTTTGAATGGATGCAGCTCATTTATGTTTCAATGGGTGGGGTGGCTGATGTGTGGGAGGGAGGAAAATGGAATTATGGGATTTGTAGGCAAAAAAGAAAACATGAAATACCAGTTCACAAAAAGTTAGCCACAGTATTATGGTAATCTCACAACATAGCCATTTAGCCCCAAGACAAGTGCAGATCCTTCCTAAGCATGTCTATTAGTCGGCAGGATATTGTCATGTATCAAAAGAGGCATGGACTCAAGGGACAGGGACATAATACTCCCCCTTTATAAAGCATTGGTACGGCCTCACCTGGAATATGCTGTTCAGTTTTGGTCGCCTGTTCATAAAAGGGACACTGCGGAGTTGGAAAGGGTGCAGAGACGCGCGACTAAACTAATATGGGGCATGGAACATCTTAGCTATGAGGAGCGATTAACCCGATAACGACCATGGACATCTATACTCGTCCAATGGCCGTTACCGGGGTATGACGCGGGCTCCCGACTCAAGCCCGCGTCATACCGGCCAGCCCCCAGCTGATTCCTGTAGCTGGGGGCCGGCGTTAATAGCCGACATGCGGCGATCGCCGCGGCCGGCTATTAACCCTTTAGATCGCCGCTGTCAAAGTTGACAGCGGCGTCTAAAGGTGCCTGTATACAGTCCCTGGTGGTCCAGTGGGGTGGATCGCTCCCCCGCAGCGCGATCGCGGGGGAGCGATCCACTGCTGAGGTAGCCTGAGGGCTTACCTCTCCTCCTGTGTCGGCTCCGGCTCTCTGAATGATAAAGCCTGGCAGGACCAGGCTTTATCAATCGAGCGCAGAGCACACAGATGAATGGGATTGTATGCAATCCCATTCATCTGTATGAGGAATCAAATGATTCCTCCTAAAAGTCCCCTAAGGGGACTAAAAGTGTAAAAAAAAAAAGTTTAAAAAAAGTTTAAAAACACACACATAAACCCCTTCTTTATTAAAAGTTTAAATCACCCCCCTTTTCCCAAATTCCATATTAAAAATATGTAACCATAATAAAAATAAACATATGTAGTATCATCGCGTGCGTAAATGTCTGAACTATAAAAATATATCATTAATTAAACCGTACGGTCAATGGCGTACACGCAAAAAAATTCCAAAGTCCAAAATAGCGTATTTTTGGTCACTTTTCATACCATAAAAAAAGGAATAAAAAGCGATCAAGAAGTCCAATCAAAATAAAAATGGTACAGATTAAAACTTCAGATCACGGCGCAAAAAATGAGCCCTCAAACCGCGCTGTACGTGGAAAAATAAAAAAGTTATAGGGGTCAGAAAAGGACAATTTTAAATGTATAAATTTTCCTGCATGTAGTTAGGATTTTTTCCAGAAGTACGACTAAATCAAACCTATATAAGTAGGGTATCATTTTAATCGTATGGACCTACAGAATAAAGATAAAGTGTAATTTTTACCGAAAAATTTACTGCCTAGAAACAGAAGCCCCCAAAATTTACAAAATGGTGTTTTTTCTTCAATTTTGTCGCACAATGATTTTTTTTTCCATTTCGTCATAAATGTTTGTGTAAAATGACTCATGTCATTCAAAAGTAGAATTGGTGGCGCAAAAAATAAGCCCTCATATGGATTTTTAGGTGCAAAATTGAAAGGGTTATGATTTTTAAAAGGTGAGGAGGAAAAAACGAAAGTGTAAAAACAGAAAAATGCTTGGTCCTTAAGGGGTTAAAGGAGTTACAATTGTTTAGTCTTGAGAAGAGACGTTTAAGGGGGGATATTATAAACGTATATAAGTATATAAATGGCCCATACAAAAAATATGGAGAAAAACTGTTCCAGGTTAAACCCCCCCAAAGGACGAGGGGGCACTCCCTCCGTCTGGAGAAGAAAAGGTTTAGTCTAAAGGGGCGACACGCCTTCTTTACCATGAGGACTGTGAATTTATGGAACGGTCTACCTCAGGAACTGGTCACAGCAGGAACAATTAACAGCTTTAAAACAGGGTTAGATACATTCCTGGAACAAAATAACATTAATGCTTATGCAGAATTATAAAACTACATCCCTTTCCCTTATCCCCTTACACCCTTCCCTTCAACACCCTGGTTGGACTTGATGGACGTATGTCTTTTTTCAACCATACTAACTATGTAACTATTACTGTCTGGCAGGTACGTACTTAAATCCCCTTATGGAGGATAATCCCTTTAACCTCCTGGGGACGCAGGGCACATGCATACGCCCTGCATCCCCGATCCTTAAGGACGCAGTATTTCCGGTCCATGCTGCTCGCCAGGCTGGGACTGGACCGGGATGCCTGCTGAAATAATTCAGCAGGCATCCCATGAATACGCCTGGGGGGGGGTCCTGCAATCACCGCAAATCGCTGATCAATTCAGATCGGTGATTTGCGGCAATTCCAGGTCAATCGGGTCCCCAGTGACCCGGAAAAAAAGGATGATAGACGGCACCTATCACCCTTTAGAAGCAGGAGTGAGGTGGCACTGGTGCCACCTCATGATCATCCTGATTCATCACCCGTTACCGGCCAAAGAATCAGGATGCCTGCTGTGGGGGTGTCCCTAACGGCACCCACTCTGCCCCTGTTCCGAAGGGCGAGAGCGGGTGCCAGGAGTGTGTACCTGATGCTGGGGCCCCCTATCCCCGGCATTGGCGGCGGGATTGGGGCCCCAGGAGTGGAGTTGGTAACGGTAGGCGGATCATTAGAGCGAAGCAGCACTAGGTAAGGCTGGCATTTTGGTAGTTTGTGCATGCTGGGGGTTGTAGTTATCAAAAAGCTGGAGGCACATTTTTGTGCCTCCAGCTGTTGCATAACTACAACCCCCAGCATGCACAGACAGCCAAAGGGCATGCTGGTAGTTGCAGTAGTGTGCCTCCAGCTGTTGCATAACTACAAGGCCCAGCATGCCCTTCGGCTTTAAGTGCATGCTGAGAGTTGTAGTTTTGCAACAGCGAAGGCACACTGGTTGCGAAACACTGGGTTAAGTAACAAAATCCCAGTGTTTTGCAACCAGTGTGCCTCCAGTTGTTGCATAACTACAACCCCCAGCATGCACGGGCAACCAAAGGTTATGCTGGGAGTTTTAGTAGTATGCCTTCAGCTGCCGCATAACTACAAGTCCCAGCATGCCCTTTGGCTGTCCGGGCATGCTGAGAATTGAGGTTTTTTGCAACAGCTGAAGGCGCACTGGTTGGAAAACACTGAATTTGTAACCTAAATCAGTGTTTCGCAACCAGTGTGCATCTTAAACTTGAAGCGAGAAACTCACTGTAAAACCCCGCCCATGTGAATGTACCCTGTACATTGGGGGCAAACCTCCAGCTGTTGCAAAACTACAACTCCCAGCATGCCCTTTGGCTGCCGTGCATGCTGGGGGTTGTAGTTTGGCAACAGCTGGGGGCACACTAGTTGCGAAACACTGATTTAGGTAACAAACTTTCAGTGTTTTGCAAACAGTGTGCCTCAAGCTGTTGCATAACTACAACCCCCAGCATGTACGACAGCCAAAGGGCATCCTGGGAGTTGTAGTTTTGCAACAGCTGCAGGTTTGCCCCCAACGTACAGGGTACATTCACATGGGCGGGGGTTTACAGTGAGTTTCTCGCTTCAAGTTTGAGATGCAGTAAATTTTCCGCTGCTGCTCAAACTCGCTGTAAGGGGGGTTACAGCGTTTTTGAGCAGCAGCGGAAAATTTGCTGCATCTCAAACTTGAAGCGAGAAACTCACTGTAAACCCCCGCCCATGTGAATGTACCCTGTACATTGGGGGCAAACCTCCAGCTGTAAACCCCCGCCCGTGTGAATGTACCCAAAAAACACTACACTACACTGTACAAAATAAAAAGTAAAACACTACATATACCCCTACACGGAGCCTCCAGCTGTTGCAAAACAACAACTCCCAGTATTGCTGGACAGCCATTGACTGTCCAGGCATGCTGGGAGTTTTGCACCAACTGGAGGCACCCTTTTTTGGAAACACTGCCGTAGGGTAATTTTGGTATCGGAGGCAAGTGTAATTCTTGCATCCAGGTCCCTCCCTATGCAAATCCCTAATTTAGGCCTCAAATGCGCATGGCGCTCTTTCACCTTGGAGCCCTGTCGTATTTCAAGGCAACAGTTTAGTACCACATATGGGGTATTTCTGTATTCGGGAGAAATTGCCTAACAAATTTTGGTGGGCTTTTTCTTCTTTTACCCCTTGTGAAAAGGTAAAGTTGGGGTCCACACTTGCATGTTATTGTAAAACAAAATGTTTTCTTTACACTAACATGCTGCTGTTGCCCCATACATTTCATTTTCAGAAGTGGTAAAAAGAAAAAAAAGACCCCCAAAATTTGGGCGCACAACAAGGCTCAGAAGTGAGAGCGCACTATGTACATTTGAGTCCTAAATTGGTGATTTGCACAGGGGTGGCTGATTTTACAGCGGTTCTGACATAAACGCAAAAAAATAAATACCCACATGTAACCCCATTTTGGAAAGGGGTATAGCGAGCCTTAACAACCCACAGGTGTTTGACTCTTTTCATTAAAGTTGGATGGGAAAATGAAAAAAAAAATAATTTCACAAAAATGCTGGTGTTACCCTAATTTTTTCATTTTCATAAGGGAAAATAGGGGGGGGGGGGGAAAGCCCCCCAAAATGTGTAACCCAATTTCTTCTGAGTAAGAACATACCCCATATGTGGATGTAAAGTGCTCTGCTGGCGAACTACAATGCTCAGAAGAGAAGGAGCGCCATTGGGCATTTGGAGAGAAAATTTGTCCGGAATTGAAGGCCATGTGTGTTTACAAAGCCCCCATGGGGCCAGAACAATGGTCCCCCCCCCCCCCACATGTGACCCCATTTTGGAAACTACACCCCTCACGTAATGTAATAAGGGGTACAGTGAGGATTTACACCCCACAGGTATCTGACAGATTTTTGGAACAGTGGTCCGTGAAAATGAAAAATGTAACATAGTAACATAGTTCATAAGGTTGAAAAAAAGACCAGAGTCCATCAAGTTCAACCTATATCCCTAATGAGTCCCTACTGAGTTGATCCAGAGGAAGGCAAAAAACCCTCATACTAGAGGTAAAAATTCCTTCCCAACTCCAAATATGGCATCAGAATAAATCCCTGGATCAACGTTCTGTCCCAATAAATCTAGTATACATAACCTGCAATGTATCCAGACCCCTTTTGAATTATTTTACAGAGTTCTCCATGACCACCTCCTCCGGGAGAGAATTCCACAGTCTCACTGCTCTTACAGTAAAGAACCCCCATCTGTGCTGGTGTAGAAACCTTCTTTCCTCTTGTTATAGATACAGTCCTGGGTATAATTAGATCATGGGAGAGATCTCTGTACAGTCCCTGATATATTTATACATAGTTATTAGGTCGCCCCTAAGCCTTCTTTTTCTAAACTAAATAACCCTAATTCTGATAATCTTTCTGGGTAGTGAAGTCCTCCCATTCCCTGTATTACTCTGGTTGCCCGTCTTTGAACCCTCTCCAGCTCCACTATATCTTTCTTGTACACTGGTGCCCAGTACTGTACACAGTATTCCATGTGTGGTCTGACTAGTGATTTGTACAGCGGTCGAATTATTTCCTTGTTGTGGGCATCTATGCCCCTATTGATGCAGCTTTTATATGATTTTATTTGCCTTGGCAGCAGCTGCCCGACACTGGTCACTACAGCTAAATTTACTATTAATTAAGAATCCTAAATCCTTTCCCATGTCAGTCGTCCCAAGTCTTCTCCATTTAATACATAATCCCAGCCGATATTTTTCTTCCCCATGTGCATTACCTTACATTTATCAGTGTTGAACCTCATCTGCCACTTCCCAGCCAAAACCTCCAACCTATCCAGATCCATTTGTAACAATGCTCTGTCCTCTATAGTGTTTACCGCTTTATAGAGTTTAGTATCATCTGCAAAGATTGCTACTTTACTATTCAACCCCTCTACAAGGTCATTAATGAATATATTAAATAGAACAGGACCCAAGACGGACCCCTGTGGTACCCCACTAGTAAAAGTCACCCAATCAGAATAAGTATCATTAATAACTACTCTCTGTTTCCTATCATTGAGCCAGTTACTTACCCACTTACACACATTCTCCCCCAGCCCAATCCTTCTCATTTTATGCTCCAACCTTTTATGTGGCACCATATGAAATGCTTTGGAAAAATCCAGATATACGACATCGAGCAATTGCCCCTGGTCCAGTCTGGAGCTCACCTCCTCATAAAAGCTGATCAGGTTAGTTTGACAGAACCAATCCCTCATAAAGCCAAGCCATAAAGCCATATGGGGTCATACATTTATTTTTATTAATATACTCCAAAATAGCATCCCTTAGAAAACCCTCAAACTATTTACATACAACGGAGGTTAAACTAACAGGCCTATAATTCCCTGGGTCAGCTTTTGATCGCTTTTTAAATATTGGCACCACATTTGCCATGTGCCAGTACTGGGGAACAGTCCCTGTTACTATAGAGTCCCTGAATATTAAAAATAGGGGTCTGTCTATTACATTACTTAATTCCTTTAGGACACGGGGGTGAATGCCATCTGGACCTGACAATTTGTCTATTTTGATTTTTTGTAGGCTGTACTTCTTTCTGGGTTAGACAGGTGACCTGAACTGGGGAGTTTACCTTATCTCGCTGTATTTCACCTGGCATTTCATTTTCCTCGGTGAATACAGTGGAGAAGAATTTGTTTAATATATTTGCTTTTTCCTGATCCCCGTTTTTACACTTTAATTTTTAACCTTTTTGCTATTTATATAGTTATAGAACATTTTGGGGTTACTTTTACTCTCTTTGGCAAGGAGTCTATCTGTCTCTATTTTTGCAGCTTTTATCCGTTTTATTTTTTTACATATTTTAAATTTTTCTCTATAGCTTTTTGATGCTTCTTCACTGCCATCGTGTTTTAGTAGTTTAAATGCTTTATTTTTTTTTTTATCATTTATTGCCCCCTTAATATTTTTATTCATCCATATTGGTTTTCCTTTATTTCTGACCCTTTTATTCCCATAAGGTATATACATCTTACAGTGAGAATTTAAGAATTTAAGAGATAAGTCACCCATTTAGTGTCAGCAGTCTTGTTTTTGAGGACAATCTCTGAGTTGATCAAACTTTGCCTTCCTAAAGTTCATTGTTTTTGTGGCCCCTCGAGAGATTCCCTTATTGAAGAACCAGTTATAATGTATTATATTATTATCACTATTTCCTAGGTGTCCTTCTACTTGTACATTAGTTACTCTGTCAGGTCTGTTGGTTAATATTAAGTCTAGTAGGGCGCCCCCTCTGGACGGGCCATGCACCATTTGGGACAGATAATTGTCTTTAGCTATAGTCAGAAACCTGTTTCCTTTATGAGATTAACAGGTTTCAGTCTCCCAGTTTATGTCAGGATAGTTAAAGTCCCCCATTATTATCACCTCATTCTGATTTGCTGACTTGTTTATTGGCCTCAGTAATTGATCTTCTGCCTCTTCCATTATGTTTGGTGGCTTATAGCAAACCCCTATCAGAACTTATTTAGTTTCATCTCCATATATATTTCTACCTATAATGACTCCACATTATCGTTTCCCTCCTGTATATCCTCCAGCAGTGCGGCCTTCAGACTGGACTTCACATAAAGACAAACTCCTCCCCCTTTCTGTTTTGTCCGATCCTTCCTGAATAGACTATAACCCTGTATGTTGACCGCCCAGTCACAGCTATCGTCCAACCAAGTCTCTGTTATATCTACTATGTCATATTTTTCCTCAGACATCAACCACTCCAGTTCCTCTGTTTTATTGGTCAGACTTCTGTCCCTATTAACTATTCTAAGCCCTCCCTCCGCTCCACCCCAGGTATATTAATAAGTCCAACCTCTCTATCTACACTATCTTCCCCCTTTATGTTGTAGGTTCCCTCGCCCCCAGTCATTTGCACAGCCTACTGTTCCAAAGATCTGTCAAACACCAGTGGGGTGTAAATGCTCACTGCACTCCTTATTAAATTCGGTGAGGGGTGTAGTTTCCAAAATGGGGTCACATGTGGGGGGTCCACTGTTGTGGCACCATGGGGGCTTTGTAAACGTACATGGTCCCCGATTTCCATTCCAAACAAATTCTCACTCCAAAAGCTTAATGGCACTCTGTCTCTTCTGAGCATCGTAGTGCGCCAGCAGAGCACTTTACATCCACATATCGGATATTTCCATACTCAGAAGAAATGGGGTTATAAATTTTGGGGGGCATTTTCTCCTATTACACCTTGTAAAAATGTAAACTTTGGGGAAAAACCAGCATTTTAGTGAAAAAAATAAATACATTTACATCTACACATCCGACTTTACGTGTGGGGTGTTAAGGCTCACTGCACCCCTTGTTCCATTCCTTGAGGGGTGTAGATCCCAAAATAGTATGCCATGTGTTTTTTTTTTTGTTAGTTTTTTGCTGTTCTGGCACCATAGGTGCTTCCTAAATGCGACATGCTTCCCAAAAACAATTTCAGCCAAATTCACTCTCCAAAATCCCATTGTCGCTCCTTGTGAGCCCTCTAGTGCACCCACAAAGCACTTGGCATCTACATATGAAATATTTCCTTACTTGAGAGAAATTGGGTTACACATTTTGGGGGATTTCTCTCCTTTTACCCCTTGTAAAAATTTTCACCAAGAAACGATGCAAGTAACGACAAAAATTTACCAGTATGTTAAAGTAGAATATGTCACTAAAAAACAATCTCGGAATCAGAATAAAAGGTAAAAGCATCTCAGAGTTATTAATGCATAAAGTCAAAGTGGTTAGAAATGCAAAAAAGGGCTGAGTCCTTAAGGTGAAAATGGGCCGCGTCCCTAAGGGGTTAAGATGACATGCCACATGTTCAAGAACCCCTCCCCATAAGAGCAACCATAACCTCTACTCAAACACAAGTTCCTTACAACTCAGTGAGAGGGGGAGTAATAATTAATGGTCCCAACTTTCTTTAGACTACAGGTTAAAGGACATCTCCAGTTTTCACAACATATTTACAACAGGCCATGGTTTAAATAAAATGTTATTGCATTCACTGTTTACTCAGAAGGATAACATCCAAATTACACATAGCAAACGTTTAAGGTCACACCACTTTCTATGGAGAATAGATATACTATATAATGCTTCCAAAAGTGAATCAGTAGGTAAATGCAGAAGAAAACAACTTATAACTAAAAGTCAGTACTAGTACGGCCCCATTACCATCATGATTTATTAGTATCTGTCTCAGTATACATGAGGATACCAGCAAAATTTTGAAAAAGTCTACTTACCTTTGAGAAGTTCCACATGAACAACTAGGAGACTAAAGTCGATGGGCCTGCCACAGGTACGCCATACCCCATACCCCATAACAAGATGTCAATAGGGCCCAACACAAAGTATATATGAAGTATCTTATCTAAAAACTGAAAGCCATTTGAAAGTAATCCATTTGTGACAGGAAGAATACCCTTAGGGAAAGGTCTTCAAATGGGAATACATTAAGGAACTGACTAGTATCATATGCTGTTTTGCAGTAAACATAATCCGATCAAAATAATTGCATGCATTGGAAAACAAAAGAAAAAACTAGTGATCCCTACACAATGATACAAAAATAACATTAAGATGCAAACATTAATTATTGGGTTAATGTGGTCTTCTATATGCTAATATGCTCTACTATATGTTATTGTACACTAGACTAGACCTAGCATAAATAGAATGCAAACTTTCTTATAAACTTCTGACTCAAACAAGTGAATTACAGCTCTGCACAACATTCAAGTTGTACAAATTTTTAATACTAAGCCCATAGAAATGAATTCGCTCAATTCAACAGACACTGTATTATGAAGTAATTTCCCCTTAGACTATTGCTTGCAAAATATCTCCTTACTACAACACTGTATAGAGTACCACAAGTAGTGCCTAAAGCTCTGTAGAACAGACTCCACGGGGGGCATTTATCAAAGCATTTAGTATTATTTATTTTAATTTTTTTGGGCTTAAAAGTGGTGCAAAAAAGTCGCATGTGCGACTACTCTATTTTTTGAGCTATTGATTGTGCAGTGTCCTAAGCAAAAAAGAAAAAATAAACTTTCTTACCAAAGCAAAAAGGGATTTTTGACCAGTGGCCAGAGATTTATCAAGAGCAAAGGTCGCAAAAAAGTTTCATTGTATGAAAAAACCTACTAAAATTTACTCCAGTTCAGACATGGAGCAGAAAAAGCCACTACCAAAGCAAAAAACAAAAAAATTTTTAATTGCTTACGTTAAAGAAATTTAGCAACAGGCTGAAACCAGTTGATAAATAAGTCGCACATAAGCAAAAAAATTGTAAGAAAGAAATAACTAAAAAAAGGAATACCGTATATACTCGAGTATAAGCCGACCCGAATATAAGCCGAGGCCCCTAATTTTACCCCAAAAACCCAGGAAAAGTTATTGACTCGACTTTAAGCCGAGAGTGGGAAATACATCATCCCCCCATGTAATCATCCAGACCCCCGTCATCATTACCGCCTGTCAATCCCTTCATCAGTAGTCTTCAACCTGCGGACCTCCAGATGTTGCAAAATTACAACTCCTAGCATGCCCGGACAGCCGATGGCTGTCCAAGCATGCTGGGAGTTGTAGTTTTGAAACCTCTGGAGGTCCGCAGGTTGAAGACCACTGATGAAGGGATTGACAGGCGGTGATGATGAAGGGGGGGGGCGATGATGACGAAGGCCGCAGTGGTCTTCAACCTGCGGACCTCCAGAGGTTTCAAAACTACAACGCAGTGAAGGGTGACATCTATGTTCTCTATATCCTATAGGTTCTTCTAGCTTTTTTTTTTTTTATAGAAAGAAACCCCCTTTAACTAGGTTCTAACATTTCAAAGGAATTTGGAAAAAGGGAATCTGCTGACATCCCCAGTCCTTTCTATAGTGGCCGAAAAGCTTTCATTCTGAGAACAATTGTGGTCAGGAGACTTAAGCTCTTAGAAAATTCCCAAAAGGTCAGCCATATGCATCCTTCCATGCCACCTTCACGTTACTGGTCTCCACGCTCCCTAGATTCACGCCTGTGGCCTTAAAAGCATCTTTCATCATTCACAAGTGTGTCAGTCAGTATGATTTATGGACGGCATTCAGGAAAGTCAAGGCACATATGATAAGAAATATGACTACAATCTGCTAATTTGTTTTGCATTGAGCTACTTACTACTCAAAGACTTGATGTCCGACTGAAATCGGCAACACAATTAACCAGCCGGTGACAGATTCATCCATCCTACCTGCCAGACTGTGCCAATCAAGGACAGCAGGAGGCGACATTTGGGGAGAACAGTGAGGAGCCCTATTCTTTAACTTTTTGCTGATTGACAGCTTCTGAATTTAGCTTCTTGAGGTGGGTCATCCTTTACCCACTGGCTTTTTACTACAAGCTGTGAAATAAGGCTCTTACTGCCAATCAAAGAAACAATGAGCCAACACAAATAACCAACCCCCTACCCTTAAGGAAAAATAACACAGGAGCCCAAAGAGCATCCCAAAATAATATTACATGAAAAGCAAATGTTCTAAGATATATATCAATAATGCACAATTACACTTTGTTCCTTTCAATTTAATAAACACATATAAGTATCAGAACTAACCGGAAATCAGCACAGAATTATTTTCTACAAAAACAATAAAATTATATAATATTATGTTTAAAACTGGATTGGCATTACATGTCATGCTCTCATTTTTGGAAATAGATAGTCAAAAGTATAAATTAACAAAAATAAAATGTTCTCTCACTGTTATATAAATGATTTTTTCATTGACTGTTTTTGTTAAATGTGTAATTAATAAAACTAAGGAATTAATCTGAAACAGATCTTAAACCCCAAAATCAACCCCAAAATAAATAAAAAAATCTTTCCTAAATAATACATAGATATATACATATATATATATATGTATATATATATAACTCAACGTGTGTATGAGTGTGTATGTATGTGTGTGTATGTTCCAGCATCACATCCAAACAGCTAAAGATATTAACATGAAACTTGGCACACATGTTACTTATATGTCAACAACAAACATAGGATAGGCGATTTAACCCTTACTCACCCCCATTTGCCAGGGGCGGGGTTTATGTAAGTCCCATACAAGTCAATGGGAAATATATGTTACTGCATAACTTCCAAACGGCTGGAGATATTTCGATAATACTTGGTCACATGTTACTTATATGTCCACTTAAAATATAGGATAGTTAATTTACGGGATATAAGGAGGGTATATGAGGTCAGGATATGAAGACGGGATATGAGGACGGGATATGAGGTTGGGATATGAGGACGGGATAGGAGGACGGGAAATGAGGTCGAGATAGGAGGTCGGGACATGAGGACGGGATAGGAGGTCGACATAGGAGGTCGGGATATGAGGACAGGATAGGAGGACGAGATATGAGGTCGAGATGTGAGGACGGGATAGGAGGTCAGGATATGAGGTCGAGATATGATGACGGGATATGAGGACGGTGTATATATATATATATATATATATATATATATCTACTAGCTGAGTACCGGGCGTTGCCCGGTTTTCCTTCCTAATCCTTGTTGGGGGGAAAATAAATATATATATATATATATGTATATATATATATGACAGATTTAGTAGATAAATATGAGACAGATAGATTGATAGATATTTATATTATATACTGAAAATAAATACAACCAACTGAGGAAGGGGTCAGGTCGGCACTACCACCTTAACTTCCGTACGGAGTATGCATATACCCCTATTCTAGATGCACTGCTGCCGCAGCTAAAAGTTGTTGGTATGAGTGGTGCTCAACTCCCAGAGATGCAGAAACAATGTAGATCCAAACAAAAGGGAAAGAAATGGATGGCTACTCACTCTGTTCCACGGAAATTTTATTCAGAACAACGGGTGCATAAGACAAACAGGCACGTTCACAGCAGGAGCGACGTTTCGCGTTTGCACGCTTCTTCCGGAAACGTCGCTCCTGCTGTGAACGTGCCTGTTTGTCTTATGCACTTGTTGTTCTGAATAAAATTTCCGTGGAACAGAGTGAGTAGCCATCCATTTCTTTCCCTTCTGTTTGAAAATAAATACATAATCAGGGTAAAGTTAAATAAACATGAAGTTACAAACAAACTTTGGCCTAGTGACTATAGAGCTAACAGAACCTGTGCAACTTTTTTAGACATCTGCATGCTATAGTGTGATGGGTTTTATGCTAAGGCTGCATTCACACCTCGTTTTCAGCCTATGGTTGCCGGCTGGGGATGGGGAAAACTGGGCGGACCAGCGCTAAAATCCATTTACTTTAATGAGCCAACCGGAGTCAGACGGTGACTCCAGTCAGCTCATTTTTGACCCGTATACAGTTTCCTAACCGGACCTATAACTGCAGTATACTACGGTTTTCGGTCTAGTCACAAAACCAGATACGGGTCAAAAATTAGCCAACCGAAGTCTCCGTTTGACTCCGGTCGGCTCATTAAAGCAAATGGATTTCAGCACTGGTCCGGCTGGGGTACAGGAGCGCCCAGTTTTCCCCTCCCCCAGCCGGACCCGGACCGTAGGCTGAAAACGAGGTGTGAATGCAGCCTAACCTTGTTCTTATTTTGATTCTTTGCACCAATTTTGGGTTTGGGGTAGGGAAGGTGAAAAATATACAGAAGAATATGAAGAATATACAGAACATATCACACAAAAAAATGTTTTACTATGTAATTAAGCATGTACCGTACTCAATATAGAGACCCTTGCGCTCATAGATGTGAATTTCCTGGATTAAAGTGACCGTACACATTAGATGAAAGAAGGCTGATGGCTTACAATCATTAAAAGAACAATGATGAACAATTGTTTTGTAAACACAGCCATCCACATTTCCGCCCATGTTGGCCATTACAGTTGTTTAAGCCGGGCACACATGATCAATGACATAAGGCAAAGGATGAATGATCTTTCTGGGAACCACTGCTTAGGTGGAAATAGTCAACTTTTATCAACTTTACTCTACAGTGTATTGCACCTTTAGACACAGGGGCATTAGTGTATTAAAATAACCAGGATTATGCCCTAAGGCATATGTAACCATCTGCTACAAAGTAAAGATTATTATTCAAATACATTTAAAGTTCTCAATACACATAAAGTTATCAAATAGCAGTTTTGCCACTATACCAGGGCCAAAAATTACCACCATACTGTGATGAAAAGTTACCTACAAAGACCAATATTATGATTACTACCAAACAAGGGTCAAATAATATCCAGCACATGATTGACAACATACTGTAAGTGAATAAAAAACATTGTACAAAGACCATTACCGCCATACAGTTACAGTGCTATTCCACCTCTGGATTAATGTGTACAGACTATTACATCTCAATGAAAAAGAGGGTGATGAACCCCCTGATAAACAGCTGATTTTCTTCAGTAGTAAACACCACAGAAAAACTCAACTGGGCAGCCTCTTGCCTCAACAAGTGAATGGACAAGATGCAGGGCCACACCAGTATACCACGAGAGAAAGCAAGCTGTCCAGCGCTTATGATGTCTTCTCAGAGCTTATTGGTACATATTTAAATAACAGGCTGCTGTTACGCTGCCAGGAGGGAACTAGCCGTCATCAATTGGCTACCGTGACTACCACTCCGGGTGAAGGACATTACCATTGGGTCTGAGTGAGTGGTCCTTATCGGACCTTATATCTTAGTTTAGCTGGCAGCGAGTACTTACCAGCTGTATCATAATTGGTTATTGTTTCATACTTTCTATATCCCCTGTTGAACACCTTATGGCTCCACTTTATTTGTTTACTTCTTCCTAGTGTTTAATTGCACAGGTTGCAATTTGTAGGATAATACTGTTGTGATAGGCGATGGCATTGGAACCCCATTGATTTTTACTGGCTCTACATCCATCTGACCTATACCTTATGTAAACTTATCAGAGGACTACTTATCTTATCATGAAATACTATTAAAGGTTACGTTTTAATTGAGCTAACTATTCTACTTCTGTAAACTACATATTTAAATCCAAATGACACACAGGACAATGGAAAGTAACGCATTTCAGGCAGCCATTTGGCCACTACTTATTCTAAAATACAACACACAAGGATACTGCCACAATAGGTTGGGAACAATGCAGCCCTGCACTTACCACAGCCACTCTCCCTACCTGATTTGACGATTCACCCTATATGGAGGCTCCTAACTGGGCAACAGTTCCTATACTAAGTGCTCAGGGATACCGGGAGAAGAACAACAAGCCAGGTCAATACCAAAGGGCATGTAACAGACAAAATCAGAGCGTTAAAAGGATAAACCGCTAAACAGGTCAAAGGTTTAGAACCAAGATAGCAATGCAATACCCTGACCACAGGCAGAACAACAGGAAGAGCTCAAATCAGGAGAGTAACGTGAAGTCCAAAATGGCAGGCAAGGTCAAAGTCAGGGAATGCTGCTGGACACTGGGAATGCTGAGTACTTTGGAAATGGCCTCTGTGGCCAGCAGGTGCCTGTTTATATACACTTCTATAAGATATCATGGGATACTAGAGCAGGTTCTGATTGGTATGGTGTCCCAGCCTCCTGATTTTCCAACTTCCGCTGCCCAGTCCTGAGACAGGATTGTGTGGAACCAAGATAGAACATTATGGCCTCAAAATTTTAACATCAAGTCTAAAAAAAACCTACCCAAAACCATCCCTACAATAAAGCATGGTGCTGGCAGCATCATGCTGTGGGGGTGTTTTTCAGTGGCTGGGACAGGGAGACCGGTCAGGGTTGTGGGAAATCAGAAGGGAGCAAAGTACAGGGATAATCTTTATGAAAACCTGATCCACAGCACTCTGGACCTCAGATTGGGCTGCAGGTTCACCTTCCAACAAGTCAATGATGCTAAGCACACAGCCAAGACAACACAAGAGTGGCTTAGGGACATGTTTGTGAATGTCGTTAAGTGGGCCAGCCACAGCCCTGACACAAACCCAACTAAACATTTCTGGAGAGGCCTGAAAATGTCTTCCACCGACGGTCACCATCCAACCTGACAGAGCTTGAAAGGATCTGCAGAAATGGCAGAAATACTCAAATCCAGGTGTGTAAACCTTGTGGCATTACAGACTGGAGACTGTAATCATTACAAAAAGGTCTTCAACTAAGTCCTGAGTAAAGGGTCTGAATGCTTATGTCAATATTTCAGTTTTTCATTTTCAAGAAAATAGAAAAGATGTCTAACAATGTTTCGCTTTGTCATTATGAGGTATTGAGTGCATACATCCATTCCATACAAGAGGTAAGATATATCACATAATATTGCAGTTTATACCATTTTATCTGGAACGTTCAGGATGTGGAAAAAAGAAAACTCATCTGATACACTTAGAGCACTGACCTAGAGCTTGTGCTTTTCTGGCTACACATCGGTAGCCTCCATCAAATGCACCTTTTAAAACTGGGTCAGACATTATAGTAATACATATATCTCTTTATTTGACACTGTTTACAGTAGAGAAGGATCACTGGATCCTGTTTGGATTTCGTACATAACAGTGGAGTCATGTTTAGAAGTTATCCCCCTCTATTGACGTTCCAGTACTCTTCCTATACGTAGTAGATTCAATATGACCGATATGACCAAATGGTGTTGATCGATGTATTAAAGTAAATGACAACCGACAAGGTTTATGGTTAAGATATTGATCAAAAAGTGATATGGCCGCCACAACAGACCCCCTTATAAAGCAGTATCCTTTTGTGTTGTATTTTAGCATGAGTGAGGGCAAAATAACAGCCTGAAACATGTCACTTTCTTAAGTCTTGTTTGTAATTTGGATTTTAATATGCACCAATAAACTCTAAGAAGTTTAAATAAATATTGTATGTGCTGGACAACTCAATTTTTTATTTAGTAGTCATGGTCAGCCATGAAATACATTTGCAAAATACAGCATTACATGCAGCCATCCAGATAAATGACTATCCATGTAGTAAGTAGAATGGACAGACAGCCCCCTCCCCTCTCAGGATGCCCTTATGACCTATTAGGTTTTACACACACAGGAGTTCTCCTGATTGGACAATTCCTTTAACATGTCAGAGGTACACAAGTTCATATATTCTGGAATGGCACTGTATTCAGTTTTGTAATACTGAGTACTCCTGAAGTGGCTACAAAGCGCATTTATCTCTGAAGGATCCAATATGTCCAGGTAGTAGAAAAATAGCCCATTGATTACAACAGGCATTATCTAATGTGTAGTCCATAATAAGAAAAGATAATCGTATGTGGAAGCACCACACGTTAAGGTATTCCTTAACCCCTAAATGACCAAGCCCATTTTCACCTCAAGGACCAGGCCAATTTTATTTTTGCGTTTTTGTTTTTTCCTCCTCGCCTTCTAAAATCCATAACTCCTTTATATTTCCATATACAGACCCATATAAGAGCTTGTTTTTTGCGTGACCAATTGTACTTTGTAATGAAACCTCTCATTTTACCATAAAATGTATGGCAAACCCAAAAAAAAAATTTTAGGGAGGAAATTTAAATGAAAACCAAAATTTTGCACATTTTGGAGGGTTTTGTTTTCACACTGTACACTTTACGGAAAAAATGATAGGTGTTCTTTATTCTGTGGGTCAATATGATTAAAATGATACCCATGGATAGATACTTTTATATTTTTTGTACCGCTTAAAAAAAATCTAAAACTTTTTGTACAAAATCAGTAATCTAAAATCGCCTTATTTTGACCACCTATAACTTTTTCATTTTTCCGTATATAGGGTGGTATGAGGGCTCATTTTTTGCGCCGTCATCTGTACTTTTTTTAGATGCCACATTTGCATATATAAAACTTTTAGATATTTTTTTATAAAAAAATTTTTTGAATAAAATGTTACAAAAAAGCAGCATTTGTGGACT
The DNA here is from genome assembly GCF_029499605.1 of Hyla sarda. Taxonomy (NCBI): domain Eukaryota; kingdom Metazoa; phylum Chordata; class Amphibia; order Anura; family Hylidae; genus Hyla; species Hyla sarda. The sequence continues at coordinate 66,246,053 of NC_079195.1, read as the reverse complement.
TTTAAATTTTTTTACGTTTACGTCATTCACCGTACGGGATCATTAACATTATATTTTGATAGTTCGGACATTTACGCATGCGGTGATACCAAATATGTTTATTTAAAAAAATTACGCTTTTTGGGGGTAAAATGGGAAAAACGGACAATTTTCATTTTTATTGGGGGAGGGGATTTTTCACTTTTTTTTTTTTTTTACATTTTTCAACTTTTTTTTACACTTTTTATTTCCCCCTAGGGGACTATTTATAGCAATCGTTTGATTGCTAATACTGTGCAGTGCTATGCATAGGACACAGCACTGCTCAGTATTATCGGTGATCTTCTGCTCTGGTCTGCTCGATCGCAGACCAGAGCAAAAGACCCCGGGAGATAGGCGGAGCTACGTAAGGGGACCTCCGGCTGTCATGCTGGATGATCAGATCCCCGCGGCACTGCCGCAGGCGATCCGATCATCCAATCAAAGTGCCGCAATGCCGCAGATGCCGTGATCTGTATTGATCACGGCATCGGAGGGGTTAATGGCGGACATCCGCGCGATCGCGGATGTCGGCCATTACCGGCGGGTCCCTGGCTGCTGCTAGCAGCCGGAACCTGCCATGTATGACGCGAGCACCATTCCTATGCTCGCGGTCATACACAGGACGTAAATCTATGTCCTGGTGCGGGAAGTCCCGCCAAACCAGGACGTACATTTACGTCCGTGGTCGTTAAATGGGCACGGTCACCAACTTTATTTTTTGATATGTTGTAGTACTTATGTACTACAACATATATCTAATATACTTTTATTATTTTTTTTTTCATTAAAAAGGTTTAATTTACATTTAAAAACCGGCCACTGAAAAAGGACTGATTTTGGAGTGGCAATCAGTCCTTTTTCAGTTAGGCTGCACTCGCTCCCTGCCTGTCAATCAGACAGGCGGGAGCGAGCGCATTGGCTCCCCGGCCACTGGCTGGGAGGCCACTCCTTCCGCACATCGCCGCCGCCGCCTCATTGCCGCCGCTGTCCCTGCACGCCCACTGCCGGACTGTGCAGTAACTTCAAGTGTATTGAGGGAACGGGGTATGCGGGGCAGGGTTGGAGGAGGGGACAGGCTAGTGCCGTAGCGGGGGGGGGGGGGGGAAACGGGCTAGCAAAAAAATAAAAAATAGGATGGTGGGAGCTACCATTTAAGGGGTTAAGATATCAGTAGTTTATTGTAAAAAAACAGACATGTTTCAGGTCCAGATTGGTTTCTTCATCAGGTCCTCGTATAAAACTAAGAGCATTCAGCAGTACTTTGTGATACTTTGCTGCCTCTGCAGTGATGCTGTAATGGAAATAAATACTTGCTGCTATTTTTCTCTGCAGATTTTGACTAATAGATGATGGAAGGCTTATCCAAGCAGGCAACTCCTTTGAGTATATGTCAGACTCTGATGCCTGATGTTAAATCAGACTTAACAATTATATATACTTTACTGACATTTCTCCTTTAATGAATATGTCTCTGACCTCAACCTATTGCCCTAGTTGTATATCAAGCAGAAATACATCTGTCTCCGACAAAAACAAAGTAGCTTTAAATGTAAATCAAATTGGAGACACATGGGCTTGTGGTTATTGCCCACATGTACCTAGAATATGTTGTTCTTGGAAAATTGGAAGTAGAAAAAAAAAAGTCAATTTTTCTTCATATTGATAAGGCGATATAGGGTTCCTCAATCTAACGACTGATGGGGAGGTTGGCCTTCAAAAAGTTTAACCCTTCCTCCAAGACAGCAACAGGAATGAAGCAAATCTTAAGGATCAGCAGTCTCCCGGGCTCCACGTTGGTCACGTTCCTGTCTGCAGAATGTTGCGCTCCACAAATAAAGGATTCTTATTAGGTTAACGTATCTGTAAGGTTCTGGTGTGAGGCTCGGAAAGATTAGACAGACCACAGAAAGGCAAGTGGAGATTTGTAATGACAGGATTCCCTGTGCCAGTAATTCATTCTGCTCATGCTTAAAATATGTACGGGTGGCTTTATCACATTCTCATCAGCACATTATATTAAACCTGAGCTGAAGCACAAGCAAACACCCCACTCTGCGCCCGGCGAGGGAAAGGTCATTGTATTCCTCATAATTCATTCTCTACTCTGGTGACATTTACTGTATTCCCAGCAAATTAATCCCATCCCGGAGAAAATGCTAAGCTTCCATATTCATGTCTGGTGGAAGGCAGTGCAATACAGAAGATATATATATATATATATATATATATATATATACACATACATACACACACACACAGATATAAAGAATATATTTATAGCACAATATTTGCAAAAACCATATAACGCTACCTAATGGTTTAGCTCCAGTTTCTACTGCTATTATATTAAATACAATACACTTACAAGTCAATAAGTAAGGCTATGTTCACACCTACATCAGAGGATCAGTTTGGGCCCCCATAGCAGAATCTGGTCAAATGGCAAGCAGTATTTTTGTGCTTTTTTCATTCTTTCATATTTTCCAGTACACCTGATGGAAACCTGGTGCAGGCATCGCTATTCCAGGACACTATGGGGAAGATTTATCAAAACCTGTCCAGAGCAAAAGTTGCCTAGTTGCCGATAGCAATATATCAGATTACCTCTTTCATTTTTAACCCTGAAAAATTAAAGAAGCAATCTGATTGGTTGCTATAGGCAACTTTTCCTCTGGACAGGATTTGATAAATCTCCCCTATAAGTTACTCTCTAATATGCTTGGGCGTAATCATAGTTTAAAAAAAACCATCAGGGGTAACTAGTCCTAGGGGTGGGTCCTGGCTAGGGAGAGATGCATCACTTAAAGCATACCCGTCATATCCAACAAAAAAACTTTTTTTTATATATATCACTCAGTACTAATCCTGACCATGTACATCAGTATGCTTTCTGCTCACATCTCCCCTAGCATTAGCAAAACTACAACTCCCAGCTTGTCCTCACTGACAGTAGCGGGACACAAGCTGACAGTGGGAGGATTTATCCTCCAGCTATGAGCCATGCGCTCACAGCTGTCAATCAAGGAAGTGTGTCCATGACGTAGGTGATGACTCATGGACACAGCAAGACTAGTATGTGTCAAAGCAGGCAGGGGGGACTGGTTTTTTCATATGAAATACTGAAAATTTTCTAATGAAAGCAATTGCTAAACCTATAGGTTTTGCATGCTTTACAACCTATCAAAAGTTTTTGTATCTGACAGTGCCCATTTAAGCTGAATGGGTGGGGAGCAGCCGTCAGACCCACCTCTAGTACTAGTTACTTGGGTCCTTGCGGTATTTTAAATGACACATTACTGGAATTATGATTACTCTGAAACACTTGAGAAAATCTGAGTGTCTCGGAATAGAGAGGCCTCTACCAGTTTTGTGTGGCCCATGGTTTGGGCAAAATAAAACTGTCCAGTATTGTTTTCTGGCCCTGAAGGAAATCTGCAACATAGGCCCTGAACGGCACCTCCGGCGCACATGTGAACCTAGCCTTAGGCTATTGATACATTACGTCTTTGATGGATGTACGTTTCCTGCATGTTGTGGGAGCACAATGTGCCCATAAACTGTCATAAGCCAAACATATGCCAAAGAAATAAAATACATATGAGCATTATATATTGTCATTCTTTTTAAGGGGATTCTGACAAAAACATAAGCAACAGATGGAAAGCCACAGAATGGAGACCACTGATCTAGAATGTACATTTGTTTCCAAATTTAGTGCTGAACGTAACCCCTTTAAAGCAATGAGAATCAAGTCTTTGAGGACGTTCACAAGGCCGATCTTACTATCATAGAAATCCACTGTACAACTCCAAGGCAACTTACAACTCCCTGTAATCCTGCTGCAGATTTTCCCTCCGTAACCATAAACTTGCAACTTAAAACCATGTAATGAAGTGAAATGTTTTTGTTTTTTTATACAGAGTAAAAAAAATATCACATTGAAAATAAAGGGAGGCAGTTTTCAGGTGGAATAGCCAAAATCCATGCAAAAATCCCCAATGTGAACATGCCCTTAAAAACAGTGTTCCTATTAAAGGTACAAATGTTACAAATCACTGAACAACAGCATAAGAACAAAGCATAACAAAACAAACAAAAAAAAAAAACAACACTACTTATCTTGAAGAAACACGTAACATTAGAATGACTCTAGGGTATTCGCACCATAAACATACGCAAGGCTTTAGCACTTAGTAATGCAGTGTCTTGTAAGCTATAGAAACCCATGAGCCCTATTTATACTGTCAAATAACATACACATGATGTATTAGATATGATCTGCCAGAAGTAAATCTATGCAGTCATGTGAGCCATTTGTGCCTAGCTTGAAAACAATCCTAGTTTAAAGGAGCCGAACACATATATTACAGCATGTAATGCTATATAATGCACTTGAGCAGCTCCAACCAATTAGCTGTGACGGCTCCTATATAAAGCAGTGCACTATGCATCAAAGTTTACATTATATAAAGGGGCTGGACCTATACAGATATATGTATTATTCTGCGACAATGGAAGGCACTGGTTAGTTAGCGAGTGGGTTACAATGCTCTTTCCAGAACCTCAGCTTACTTCGAAGAATAATGGCTCTCACTTTAGTCCAGCGAAAGTCTTATTCCCCCTTCACTATACTTACTCATAAGATCTGTGCTAAGATCAGTCAGATGTCGTAAAGGGATTTTCTAGATTTATGTAAATAAATCCTAAAGCAGATTATCCAACATAGAAACAAAAGATATATGCTGTAAATAACAATATACGTCAGTACGAGACATGAGCAATTGGATTGGTTCAGATTTAGTTTTGCTCAGAATTTCCCCAAAAATTTAAATTAACCCAAATTTGTTTGAGGCAAATCAAGTACACGAGTGGGGTCTCCTGTCAAAAACACTTTATGCCTTGCTGCTCAGTTCACTTTCATGTGGAGGTAAGGGACAATTCTCTATGCTCTGCTACTCTACTCACTCACATTTAGGCCCAGGTGCTTATAGCTTATGAAACACTAAAAGTACTGTACTATAGGGACATCCATTACATGGCAGGAGTCCCTGTTCCTGAACATTTAGCAGCAATGCATAAATTGTAATGCCTCACTGCTCAGTTAATATGCATCATCGCTTACACTCACTATATTATTTTAAAAGGAATCATTCAGCTGTATTTGCTGCTAAGAGCTGGAGACACCGCGGGCAGGGGCGTAGCTATAGAGGTAGCAGTCGCACCAGGGCCCTGGTGCCTAAGGGGGCCCCAAAGCACATATGACCCACTAGAGACCAGTAATATAATTGGCATATGGGGCCCTGTTGCAGATTTTGCTTTGGAGCCCAGAAGCTACAAGCTACACCTCTGACCGTGGGATAGCTGTTAGGGTATAAAGGCATACTGTACCTTTCTTAGAGCTGATGGTAGTTGCCAAACTTACAAAATCGCCTTTTTCTTTCTCAGGTAAGTGTCAAGAAGGAGGAACCGAGCTACTCAAGTGGCACAGCTTGCATTGCCTCCTCCCTTGCTCTTATCTCCTAGACCCACCTTGACTGATGAACAGAGCTTGGCTTACAATAAAGGAAGGTCTGCAAGGAGATGTGTCAGGCTATGGCACTTGAGCAACTTAGCCCCACTTCCTTGTCATTTTGCAGAGAAATAAAAAGAATATTTATAAGTGTGGCAACCACCATCAACTCCAGGAAAGGTACAATTTACTTTGGAACCCCAACAGATATCCAATATTGTCTCTCAGCAGCAAATAAGAGTCAACAGATTCGCTTTAATTTAGTGTACTGGAGCAGGGACTCCTGTCTTTTGACAAGAGTCACTTCTCCTATAAGAAGCTAAAAGTGGCCTCCAAATCAAATCAGACAGTCGACTCAAGTAAGTCCTTCAGGAAATTTGCTCTTATCTAGTCAGAACTTAGGGGTACTCCCTGCTCTCTGCTGACACCTCTGTTTGTCTCAGGAATTATCCAGAGTAGGAGCAAATCCCCATAACAAACCTATCCTGCTCTGGACAGTTCTTGACATGGTCAGAGGTGTCAGCAGTGAGCACTGTGGTCAGACTGAAAATAAATTCAAAAAGAAAATTACTTTCTCTGTAGTTTACAGCAGGTGATAAGAACTGGAAGGATTGAGATTTGTTTTAGTAGAAGTAATTTACAAATCTGTATAACTTTCTGGTACCAGTTGATTTAAAATAAATTGTTTTCCACCAGAGTACCCCTTTAAGGGTACATTCAGACGAGCGGATACACAGCGTATTTTACGCTGCAGATCCACCGCCGAAGGACCGCTACAGGGTGCCTTTAGATGTGCCTGCTCGGAGTGGCACTACACCGCTACGAGCAGACACACTGCTCCGATGTGTGAGTCGCCGCACATGCGCAGTGTACTCGAACACATCGCTGCCGCTCCCCCTGCTTCCTGAGCTAGGCCGTGAGTAGCGTGCGAGAGGCGACTCGCACATCGCAGTGTGTCTGCTTGTAGCGGCGTATTGCTCCTGCAGATTTTGTTGTCCGTTGACTTCAATGGGCAGCAAAATCTTCTGAAGCAGAAAATGCTCACGTGTGAACATACCCTTAATCCCATGATGTTCCAACGCCAGGGCTTTCTTGGACCACTCTGGTATGTGTTGACATTACAGCACCAATGATGTTCCCTGATGTCACTCCCCGATTGTAGCCAACCAATGTCTGCAGCGGTCATGTGCAGTGCAATGTAAGCACAGACTGGCAAGGCATTGGTGTAGATTTGGGAAAGTCATAGGTGAGCATGAAATTACATCTTAATCTAGCCCGCGGTATTTAGCTTAAGAGGCATAGGGCAATACACTGCACATTTGCACCAGGTAAAAGTAAGCCAATCAGCATGGCTCATGGAGTAGATCAGAGCTTTTTCTGATATTGAGATTTCTGAAGCAGCACTAGGTCATGAGGTGGTTTACAGACACTGGATCTTTTCATTCACTGACAACAAACAGAGATCTTAAAGGAGTAGTCCAGTGGTGACTCAGTGATGAACAACTTATCCCCTATCCTAAGGATAGGGGATAAGTTTGAGATCGCGGGGGGTCCGACCGCTGGGGCCCCCTGCGATCTCCTGTACGGAGCCCCGACAGCCCGCTGGAAGGGGGCGTGTTGACCTCCGCACGAAGCGGCGGCCGACATGCCCCCTCAATACAACTCTATGGCAGAGCCGAAGCGCTGCCTTCGGCAATCTCCGGCTCTGCCATTGAGATGTATTGAGGGGGCGTGTCGGCCGCCGCTTCGTGCGGGGGTCGACACCCCCTATCTGGCCGGAGAGCCTGGCCCCCGTACAGAGAGATCGCAGGGGGCCCCAGCGGTCGGACCCCCCGCGATCTCAAACTTATCCCCTATCCTTAGGATAGGGGATACGTTTTTCACTACTGGACTACCCCTTTAAAGTAAATGAAACAAAGTTCTAGATGGTTGTGCAATTAATTCACATTATTTATGTAGTTTACCTAGGTTTATTTTAAGGTGTGCAATACTTTTAGAATACCTGACCTATCTGTTCTAAAAGCCAATTTGCATACTTAGTAGACACAGTAATGTACAATTTTACAGCTGGCGGCTACTTACCGACATAGCTCCATGGTCATTGCTGTTATTCTGAAGGGAAAGCAGCAGAGCAATGAAAACACAAAAAAAGGAAGAAATGTAAATAGCAAAGAAATGTTAGAAGCGGAAAGCAGAAATAGAAAAGCAACGAAGCAGGTTATTCCTTAATATTATTCTACACAAGAGCCGACTTGGAGTTTACAGATCATGCAGACCTGAGGTCATCAGTGTAGAAGGGCAGAGTTTGTCATTTGGCTTCAGATAAGCTTAGTGTGTTATGGCAGCTCACGTTATCAGGATGCACAAAAGAGCCTCTTCAAAGTTACTTGTATCAAAGGAGAAGTCGTATGCAGGACAAATTATCCCCTATCCCCTGATCTCCAGTGTGGTACCCCGGAACACGCCCCCATTCATCTCTATGGGAGAGCCAGAGATACACGAGTATAGCGCTCGTGTATCTCCGGCTCTCCCATAGAGATAAATGGAGGGCGCATCAAGCGCACCCCTCCCGTGCAAGGAGAGCCAGGCTATACAGAAGATCTGCAGGAGACTTTTCCTCATATTATTATCAGTTATTATAATTAGTAGGTTTTATAGTGCAAAATGTACATTTAAAGCAGGGTAAAACATTAGTAGTAGTTAGTTAGTAACTACATCTGGCAAAATCTGAAAAGAGATGACTATCTATTCTTTCTGATTTTGTAGTGAAATTATAAAACTCTTCCAAATAGTAGTCTCTGTACATAGATCCAAATATATTCAGAATCAATAAGGTTAAACAGTTCATAAATTGAGGAGTGCAAAATAAGGCGATTCGTTCACCCCCTTCATCCCCTTTCACACTATGTGAGACTTAAAAGGTATGTATTTTTTTTTCTCCAACAGAAACAAAAAATATACTTTACATTGCAAAAGGTGTTGAGGACTGGGGGTTTAGTGTCTGCATATATACGGCCTTCATGGTGATCAATTGTTTTATGTCTTTATAAGAGAAAAATCAATCTATTCCCATTTTAGAATTGAGAGAATAATCAGATCTAGGAGCTTACTGCAAGCGGATTGTTACGGTGTTAAATGCAGAAACAGTATGCAGTAACCTACTTAGCTCCCCCTAGTGGAAGCTGCAGGCAGTAATAATTTGCCATGTCAGTGATTCCCAACCAGGGTGCCTCCAACTATTGCACAACTCCAACTCCAAGCATGCTGGGACAGCCAAAGGCTGTCCGGGCATGCTGGGAGTTGTAGTTGTGCAACAGCTAAGGGCACACTAGTTGTAAAACACTGCTCCAAGACTATAAAGGGGATTTAGAGCTCTGTATCAGAAAAACTGAGCCACACACTTTAGTAATAATAAGTAAATAAATATATAAATTAATTAATCAAGCAATCACCAATAGAATTTGTACATATATAAGTCACCATAATAATATATTAAAATAATGATATTTATTTATATAGTGCCCACAATTTCTGCAGTACTTTACAATTTTGAGGGTACAAATAAAGACACTTTAAGGGTTAAAAGATTGCATAGACTTAAAGGAGTCATCTAATTATTATAAAACAGATGGCCTATCCTCAGGATAGGCCACAAACATCAAATTGGCGGGGTCCCACTCCCGACACCACGGCAATCAGCTGTTTAAAGGGGACGCTTATGCCAGCAATGGAGTCTCTTCAATGTTTACCAGCTCTCATACCTGCACTACCTAACACCACCAAGTAGTGGCAGTGCAACTAACTGCAGCATTACCCAGGGCTCAAGACCTAAAGGAACGCATGGGAATGGAGTTCCTGCACTTTTTAAAACAGGAGGAATACTGTTCCAATTAGCAGCAGACCTGCAGAACCAGCCCTTAATTGGAAATCGTGAGTGTGTTTCCATACTTTTTTCCCAGGACTTGACCGCTGGCATTACCCATTTACCTGAATGGGACAAAGCTGCAGTACCTTGTATTGCCACCATGAAGTAAGGCACTTAGAAAAACTGACTAGTGGGAGTTCTGGGAGGTGGACCTGCCCTGTCAATCTAATATTGATGGCCTATCCTGAAGGTAGGCCATCAATTTAATAAGGCTAGATAAGTCCTTTTCAGGGTAATTACCATTTCACTAAAGTTTTGACATGTCAGAAGTTTCGATAGGTGGTGGTCTTGTTGCTAAGACCTCCACTGATCGCTATATGAAAGAGTAAAAGCACTCAGCTTAGCTCCGAGTCTCTTCATTACTGATCGACTCTCCTTGGAGACCTTAACTTGTACTGTACAGATATATTGTATAATACAATATTGTAAAAAACACTGTGGTGTTACACCCTGTGCATTATCACATTACAGCCATCCTTTCATTATATCGCATTAAGCCATCCTTTCATTCCAAAAAGGGGTCTGGTTAGTTAGAGGAGCTTTTGATCTCCATTGTCTAGTAGGTGGGTTCCAGTACTCCACGTACAGGGAGACACATATCTAGAACAATGCGGACCAATGCAAAAGATGGGAGATGCACAGTGTTCAAACCCTTACAAGGGTTGGTGGTTGCCCGACCTCAGGCTTGACCAAGGCAAACGTACCAAATAGAAGAAATGGAAGACGGCACTCCAGTATTGGTGTCCAAATTCAAGAAAAGTGGCTTATTGATCCCAATACATACAAAATGATGCTAGCATCATTTTGTATGTTTTGGGATCAATAAACCACCTTTCTTGAATTTGGACACCAATATTGAAGTGCCGTCTTCCATTTCTTCTATTTAGAACAATGTGAACAATATTCCAAGGGCAACATAATTACCACAATTCTAAATGTTATTTTTGTACATTGCTGAACTAGAGGAAATTTGCATTTTGTTGACAGGTTAATCTCCATATTTCATGGATAAAAGACAATGAAGGTTAAAGGGTTACTCCGCTACCCAGCATCCGGAACATTGAGTTCCGAACGCTGTGTGCAGGCTTCCGTGTTCATGCCCGCCCCCTCGTGACCTCACGCCCCGTCCCCTCAATGCAAGTCTATGGGAGGGGGCATCACGCCCCCTCCCATAGACTTGCACTAAGGGGGCGGGACGTGATATCACATGACGGGGCGTGACATCATGAGGGGGCGGGCGTGAACACGGAAGCCCGCACACAGCGTTAGGTACTCAATGTTGCGGACGCTGGGGAAGGGAGTAACCCTTTAAAGAGTGTCTTGAGTGGGATCTATGGCAGCGTAGAAGGAAACATGGCCTACCTTCCAATTGTTACAGTCCTCTTCACTGGACTCTTATTACACTAACAAACTTCTTTTATTTTACTTGTTTTTAGAGATCTCGCCCAATGTGTAGAATGATTGGGAAAGGTGCATTGCTATTTATGAGGGTGCAGCCAATGAATTCACTAGGGACTTGTGATGTCACCGCCCATAATAACGGTGCATGTAGTACATACGTGATCAAAGTGAGAAACTCCTTCTGTAAGCGGCCATGTTTTTGGATTCAGGTGCTTGTAAAGATTAATTATAGATATAGGCATTAGTGTACATATTTGTGCCTGCTGGTATACAGGACCTGGAGAGATTACTGAACATTAAACTAATGAGCTGTAAGCTGTAGCTCAATGCGCCAAATACGTTTCCTACCCCAGCATATTCCGTCACTCCGATGATTACAGCTAGGCAGAGAGGATCAGTGTTAATTATACCGAATTATGGAGTCTCAAAGATGATTGAGGCACTTGACAGAGAAGACTAAGAACCACAGAGAGTGGCAAAACACCAATAACATTCACAATGACATATATATGCTATATATCTTCTTTCTATACATCTTTTTTGGATATGCTTTTGGACCCTGTGACCCCATAGACCTGCTTACACCTACTACTGTATATCTGGATGTGCTGCCTCCTGCTTGAATTTACCTACCTGATATAGATATATAGATAAATAATAGATAGATAATAGATAGATAGATGATAGATAAATAGATAGATATTAGAGAGAGCGATGGGAGGAAGAAAAAAAAAAGATATATGAAAGAAAGAAATAAGATAAATAGATAGATATGTGAGCGAAGATTGATATGAGAGACAGATAGATCGGTGAGAGATAGAGATGACAGAAACAGAGAGAAAGAAATAGATAACTAAGAAAGAGAGAGATTAGATAGACAGAAGGGTATTAACAGCTAGATCAGGACAGTACACACGAAGTGGGGGCAGGGCTTAGAATGTGCAATGTGCAGGAGAGAGGAGGAAAGAGTAGTGACCTTTGGCTGTGTGCCTGCAATTTGTGAGACTTTCTGCCGGCTTAAGATGACCTGAAAGGTAAAGCAAGGCTTCCCTTTCAGGGTAATTAACAGTACTCATACTGCTGTATGTTCACATTACTGCAGTGTAATCTCCCCCTCCCTTTAGCTTCTCAGCAGCAGCAGTTTAGTGCTAAGTGTAACCCCTTCATTGCTTTTCCCCCTTGCTGCTCACATAACATTTTGCAAACCCAGTGCATCAATAACTCCCTTCTCGCTCCACGTCATCCATAGTAGTTTACAGTAAAAATCAACCCACAGCACAGTGCCAGTCTGATTAATGAATCTTCCTCAGCATTATGTCATGACACAGCCGAGAAGAGTATGTGCTGTTATTAGTCAGTGAAGTAAGGGAAAGGAAGCCCATGTATGTGTACTACTGACAAACAGCTCAGCTCTGGTCCCACCCCCTGAAATGTAGAAAGTTAGAAATAGCTGTGCACCTCAGGGGATCAATGAGAACATTATAATTACTTTGCTAAGACTATTAAGGGTTATACTAACAAAAATTTGCATAGTAGGATCAGTAAGATAAAATTCATCCTATCTGGTCCAGAACATCTGTCAATACAAATGGCCTGATTTTCTTTGCAGTTATCCAACTTGGTCATGAGTCTTAATGTTCACATGTATCTTAGCAATGATGTCAGACATTGACTGATGGATGAATTAATAAGAGGGCGACACAGAATGTAAATAGCCATGATGGATAAGTGACCAGAGGTAAAGATCTGCAGGCTCAGCTCAGGAGTTGTCTCATGATTTCTGCCCTGGGCTCATTGATAATCCGAATCTCCCACTGAGGACCCTCTAGCCTATACAATGTCTATAGATTAGGCACCTTAGCCATGTTCACCAACATAAAAAAAAAAAGAAAAAGTGTGAAAATGATTTTTTGGGACTTAATGCACTGGATGATCAGATGCACCGGTATTTAGATGGAATGCAAATAATAGACAAACATGAACAGTAATATGAAATGACATTAAAAATTTTTTATATTATATTCAGGGTTAGAACCAGAAAAAATATGCTACCTAAAAGCCAAGTCTACGAAGGGAATGTGAACTTTTTGGTGGGTCTTATGACAGCAGCACCATGAGCCATGAATTTACAAGGTCTTGCCCCTACTAACAGGTTAGGAGTACTGTACTTTACAAAACCTACTGTAAATTTTGTTTGCTACTTTGTATCAGAATGTTTTCCTATCTCTGTGCCCATGACAGTCCTCTGCTAACTGCGGGCACTTGCTCTGATCTAATAGCGCTGCCACCCACAGTCCCCAATAAACTTCCATTCAGGCTTCCAACTAGTGACACGTTCTAGATATGTTTGTGGAGTTCATAGCTATGTTCTGGCTGAATGCGCCCACTCGCATATGCTACTATGGAAAGCTGCCATTGGCACTGGCACAGCATAAAGAAACTGTGCTGCACTTTATTGGGCCTTACTCTAGAGGTCCCATGGGAGCGGGTCCTGAGCGCCAAGCACGATCATAAACATTTCATGGATGATTCTGATAATTGTGATAAGAACATGTAAATAATGTAGAGTTCAGGTCTGACATATGTATTTAATACCCATCCTACAGGATATAGGATCAATTTGTGATCACTGAGGGTCTGCTGGCATGACCACACAACAATAGCGGTCCAGAGTCCTCCTGATAAATGGAGCGGTAATGCACCCATGTGACCTCCAGTCTGACTGTCTATGGGACTGATGCTATACTATGTTATCAGTCCCACTGATTGTGAATATAGCTGTAGTCACACAGGTACACTACCGCTACATTCACCAGATGTACTCAAGACCTTTGTTCTCTTGATCCCATCACTGTGGATAAGTCAATATCAGATACTTTCTGATTTAAAAAAATAAATAAAAATTAATAATAATAATAACATAAAATATATATATCAATATAGACTTTATAAGCAAATTACACAGTAGTTTTTGTCCAGATGAAGGAGATGATCTGAGGAGGACAGTAGTGGGATCGCTCAAATTCACAGCTATTACCCTGCAAATCTGTCAGCAGAAGACTGCTGCTATAGGACAACTGGTGTCTGCTGAGAGGCTCATGTTGAAAGCAATTACCATATTTTTCGCCGTATAAGACGCACTTTTTCTACCCCAAAACTGGGGGGGGGGGAAAGTTGGTGCGTCTTATACTGTGAATACACACCCATCAACCGCCGGGACCCGCGGCTAACACAGGACATCACCGATCGTGGTGATGCCCTGTATTAACCCTTCAGACACGGCGATCAAAGCTGACCACTGCGCCTGAAGCAAAAGTCGCACTAAACCGGCTGCACCGGGAGGAACCTTACCTGCCTCCTCGGTGTCTGCTCCGTGCCGGGATCCCCTGCATGGCCAGCGCTCTCCTTTGTCATCATCACGTCGTCGCGCACGCCGCCCCACGTCATCCAGTAGGAGCGGCGTGCGTAGCGATGTGATGACGGCGACGGAGAGCAAGGATACCGGGCAGCAGAGGCGTTCCGGAGCGATGGGGACACCCCGGGGACGCGGCGACAGCAATGGAGGGTGACATCCAGGTCAGCGGTGACGGGTTCAGAGCAGCGGGGACATGTGAGTATTGCAACCTATACCAGTGGTCTTCAACCTGCGGACCTCCAGATGTTGCAAAACTACAACTCCTGGCATGCCCGGACAGCCAACGGCTGTCCGGGCATGCTGGGAGTTGTAGTTTTGCAACATCTGGAGGTCCGCTGGTTGAAGATCACTGTGACCTATACTTTACATTGTATTCTTGATTTTCCTCATTTAAAATTGGGTGTGTCTTATATGCCAGAGCGTCCTATAGGGCGAAAAATACGGTATATATTGCAAATATATGAGGCAATTTCTATATGATCAGACTAATAGGTACAGGTCCACTATAGCTTCATCAATGGTGAACCGACTCTTTATATGAACATTGCAGTGTTATTCCCATCCTAAAATAAAAAGGATTAAAAGCCACATTAAGCTTAAAAAACAAACATCTGATATGGGACCCTAACCAATATGGCGGCCTTGCTCATACAACCACCTGTTCCTGCAGTTTGAGTGCATGTCAGATCTGTGGTGTCCAACAGGAAGCCCTCCTGCTTTTGCAAAACTACAACTTCCAGCATGCCTAGAAAGCGGTTAGCTGTCTGGGCTTGCTGGGAGTTGTAGTTTTGCAACAGCTGGAGGGTCAAAGGTTGTACACCCTTGTCACCGATGACGGACAATATGAGGACAAATGATTATATATTTCAGCATAAAACAATACAGACCATAGAAAATAGAGATTTGATTCAGAATATTAGCATGATTAAGGTCAGGTTGACACCACATTAGGCTGTAGAAACAGTTGTATACGATGGGATACCAGCAGACATGCCCATTCAAAATAATAGTCCAACTGTAGTCTACTGGGGGAGCTCATATTACTGCTCATAAGATTTTAAGGTAGTAGGAAGCCTTTCTCAGTCACAACTAGTTTCCATCAAAACAGGCTCGCTGCTGTCTTACCTGAGAAAGGCTTACTGTGGACTTAAAATCTAATAAGCAATAATATGAGTTACCCCTCTTCACATGAATAGTCTTGTCCTGATCTAAGAGGAGCAAAGGGGGGAGCAGAGATCACAGTTAAAATCCAGACAGCTCAACAGAGGATCTGTGTTAGTAAGCTGCTTTATAATACTTTTTGACACCATACATACATTGTTTCTTTCTCTGGAAAACCCTTCTAACATTCAGTCAATTTCCCAAATACTTTATTTAGCAGGATTCGAAAGCATAGTCCAAAGAGTTTTTGGGTCCACCGAAATAAAAGAAGTGAAAAGGTGCGGTGTAGTATCGATCAGCATACCTTTCTGTCGATACACAATATACACAGGTGACATACAGCCCAATAGTGATGTGAACTCAGTCTAAATTTGGTTATAAGAGTGTATTACTTTACTAGGATGGGAACATTTTTGCTTCCCATAACTAACAAACTTTTCTTTATGTGAATGAGAATGCTCGAATGATGCCTGAAAGTGTATGCCAGGACCAGATCAGAATAACAATTTCAGAGAAGAACCTGCAGGAAGTTAAAAAATATTTGACTGACATACTTTAATTAAAGAGTCTCGCTTACCAATGCTGGATCCTCACCACCGAGACCACATGAAAACGATGCAGCAGTGGTCACTTGTCATCCAATGTGTCGTGTCCTCCAGTGCCCTCCACAGTGGATGGCATGAAGCTACGGCACCAGTGTTTACCCAGTGGTGAAGACCGAGCAAGAAGCAGGAAGAGTTTGTTATTCCTCTGTATTCTACTGGCTGGCTTCCATGAGATCATCCTTAGGCATGTACCGTATATACTCGAGTATAAGCCGACCCAAATATAAGCCGAGGCCCCTAATTTCACCCCAAAAACCCAGGAAAAGTTATTGGCTTGACTATAAGCCTAGGGTGGGAAATACATCATCCCCCCATGTCATCATCCCCCCCCTGTCATCATCTCCCTCGTCATCACCGCCTTCAGTGGTCTTCCATCTGCGGACCTCCAGATCTGGAGGTCCGCAGGTTGAAGACCACTGCGGCCTTCGTCATCATCCAGACCTCCCTTTAGTTTTCTACTCACCTTCCCTCGGTGGGAAGGAAGGGTGAGCTGGTCCGGGCCATCTATGCTGCAGGGACCGTCCAGTGGGGAGGGTTAGTCGTTCCGGGCTGTCCATCTTCACCTGTGCACGTCCCTGTGCGTCGTCGTCAAGGCAACGTCACTAGTCAGGGGCTGGCCCGGAGCGGAGAAGAGGGCCTCCCGGTGAAGATGGACAGCCCGGAACGACTAACCCTCCCCATCAGACAGTCCCTGCAGCATAGATGGCCCGGACCAGCTCACCCTGCCTTCCCATCGAGGGGAGGTGAGTAGAAAACTAAAAGGGGGTCTTAATGATGAAGAAAGCCGCAGTGGTCTTCAACCTGCGGACCTCCAGATGTTTCAAAACTACAACTCCCAGCATGCCCGGACAGCCGATGGCTGTCCGGGCATGCTGGGAGTTGTAGTTTTGCAACATCTGGAGGTCCGCAGGTTGAAGACCACTGAGAAGGGATTGACAGGCGGAGAGTTCACTTGAGTATAAGCCGAGGGGGGAGTTTTCAGCATGATAAATCGTGCTGAAAAACTCAGCTTATACCCGAGTATATATGGTAAATATAGGCACCACCGATGCTGTTTAGTCTGTGTTCAAAGCTTGATGCTAATTTGCTGTACTACAACTACTTACTGCATGTGTTTATGCTGCAAATGAGTGAAATTGCCAAAAAAATTATAATAATAATCATTATGCCATGAGGTAAAACATGGCAGAAATGCAATTGGCAATTAGTAGCAGTCCAGCTAATTATCCACAATGTCTGAACACAGCCTTACACACAAGGGTGGAGTCAGATTCAGCATCACCATTATGCAGTACAAAATCCCATTCCAAAAATAAGATGTACATAAGATGTAAAAATTACCCCAGTCACCTATCAGAAATTTCTATCAACTTACAGGCAAGTTAGTAAAAACTTGAAATGTGCTTCGTAAAAAATTTATCAGATCCATTAGGTACCCGCTGGCTCTTCCATCCGGCTCGGACATTGTCCAGTCGTAGTCCGCCAGCTGGACAAATTCATCAATTTTTTGGTTGAGTTTGGTGTAGATTTCCTCCTCGGCCGCATGTCTGGCATCCTGAACAGAACAACACACCAGTTAGAGTCTTGTCCATCACAATAAATCATGTCGGCTATTCTGCTATACTCTGGCGCTCCCCAAAGATGACGAATATAAATTTGCTTTTAAACTTAGATCTACAATCTTGTAAGTCCTTAGTGATGCCTCAAGGACCATTCATCAAAGTGTCACCATTTCAGCAGTTAACTTACTTAAAGCCGGGTCTCCTGTTCATCCTTTACTGGGGAGCAAAATGCCCAATCTAGCCAGCTAGGGTTATAGATCATTTATAAAAGCTTCTTGAAGCTTCTCTGTATGCAGGTAGAACAGAGTCACTGGCGGCTCTCAGCGCGCCGGCTTTCATCGGGAACAAGTTTACCTCTAGGTATATCCAAGTGGTGGAAGAAAAATCTCTCCTCTTGTTATGCCTGATGAAGCTTCACATGCACAGCGAAACGCGTTGCATTTAATAAATCCATTGATTTTATCTGGCTCCCTGATGGTTCCTCTCTGCGCCAGACTAACTACTGAACTCACGGTCATCCTGTTTTGATTCTCCTCTCAGTAGGGACGGGCTAGTAAATAATGCCCGGCAAGGAACGGACACCAGGAAGAATGTCTGGATAAACTAGATTCAGAATCCTGGCAGGGAGCATATGGTGGGATTCTGAATCTAGTTTATCCAGACATTCTTCCTGGTGTCCGTTCCTTGCCGGGTATTATTTACTAGCCCGTCCCTACTGAGAGGAGAGCGCCTCTGACTGCACGACTTTATCGGAAGATTTTTCTTCCACCACTTGGATCTATAAGATCGTCCTCCACCAGTTGGACACGGGATCAGTGCAGGCTGCACTCCTCCATATACCACTTACTGTGGGAACAAGCGAGCTGTGGTGTTGTGCTCATAGCGCAATACTTATAGGTGAGCACATTTAGACCTATTTCTCCCTCTTCTCCTTTAATAAGGTTAATTGCGCTTAGATGCGCATCGGTCTGTCTATTTTTGTGTTTTTCATATTACTACCTCTAGGTATAAACTCATATACAGCGATTTCTAAACTTACAATAGCCTCAGGATACAATATTTTCCACATATAATGGTCTTTTCTGGACCATTGTAACTTTAATGCATACTCAACATACAATGCTACGGACAGTCCAGATCTGCAAAATGTGTCAATGGCTGGAAGATCTGACCAATCAGAATGGGGATTTCACTGGTAAAACCCCTGTATTGCTGAAGTCCATGTGCTGACTGGCTGTCTGGTAGTGCCCCCTACAGTACAGGGAGGTATTACATGTTCTGTACTACTCTTTACCTGGGCCAGGGTTAGCTGCTCCTTTGAACACCAGGTGAGGACGGCTCCATGGTACTTTATTAGGACACTGTGTTTTCTGTACAGGACCCTGAAGAAGCTCCTGTCCTCTACATAGACAGTGATTTACAGCTCCCAGCAGATCTTTCTTATTTTTATATATAAGGATTTGCTTTATCTGTATTAGTTATCTACTTATTTTCTTTAATTTTTTATCAATGTAAAATGTGTTTGAAATCATTCACCTTAAAATACCACAACTCCCAGCATGTGTTGAGAGACTAATAATAGACAGAGTATACTGGGATTCCTAGATACAAATACTGATGGATACAATGCCCATTGGTCACATACTGTCAACCTCTGACTAACTCTGTGGTACCATTGGACACCCAAATTTCCTAATGTTTCCTGGTGTCAGTGTTGTACAATTACACAAGACCATGGCAGTCAATCATGGCTGCTGTAGTGATGTATCATCCAGAATGGACAATGACTGACTTCCGTGCTTATGCGGAGCTCAGCTAATTCAATTAATCTACAGGACATCTTAGTCACCAATCAGATTGCTTCTTTTATCTTTCAGAGGCCTTTTTAAAAATGATAATAGTAATCTGATTGGTTGCTATGGGCAACTGGTCAAATTTTCCTCTGCACAGGTTTTGTTTATATGGTAAACATGGTATTCAAACTTTATAACATTAAGACCTTCATGAAAGACATCTGAGAGTCTTTGTACCGTATATACTCGAGTATAAACAGAGTTTTTCAGCATGATTTTTCATGCTGAAAACGTCCCCCTCGGCTTATACTTGAGTGAACTCTCCGCCTGTCAATCCCTTCTCAGTGGTCTTCAACCTGCGGACTTCCAGATGTTGCAGAACTTCAACTCCCAGCATGCCCGGACAGCCATCGGCTGTCCGGGCATGCTGGGAGTTGTAGTTTTGAAACCTCTGGAGGTCCGCAGGTTGAAGACCACTGCGGCCTTAGTCATCATCCAGACCCCCCCCTTTAGTTTTCTACTCACCTCCCCTCGGTGGGAAGGAAGGATGAGCTGGTCCGGGCCACCTATGCTGCAGGGACCGTCCGGAGGGGAGGGATAGTCATTCCAGGCTGTCCATTTTCACCGGGGGGGCCCTCTTCTTCACGCTCCGGGCCTGCCCCGGACTAGTCACGTTGCCTTAACAACGACGCACAGGGACGCGCATTAACGTCCCTGTGCGTAGTCGTTAAGGCAACGTCACTAGTCCGGGGCAGGCCCGGAGCGTGAAGAAGAGGCCCCCCCCCCCCCCCGTGAAAATGGACAGCCTGGAATGACTATCCCTCCCCACCGGATGGTCCCTGCAGCATAGGTGGCCCGGACCAGCTCACCCTTCCTTCCCACCGAGGGGAGGGGAGTAGAAAACTAAAGGGGGGGGGGTCTAGATGATGACAAAGGCCGCAGTGGTCTTCAACCTGCGGACCTCCAGAGGTTTCAAAACTACAACTCACAGCATGCCCGGACAGCCGATGGCTGAAGGAATTGACAGGCGGTGATGACAGGGGTCTGGATAATGACAGGGGGTTATGATGACATGGGGGGGATGATGTATTTCTCACCCTAGGCTTACAGTCATGTCAATAACTTTTCCTGGGTTTTTGGGGTGAAATTAGGGGCCTTGGCTTATATTCGGTTCGGCTTATACTCGAGTATATACGGTAAGTTCTCCAGTCTCATCTGAAGACAAGCAAATCCTGGAATACAATTCAAATACTGTACTAAGAATGTAATTTATAAAGAAGAGCAATATGCATTTCTGTCTGTAGGGGCGCTGCAGGGAAAAGGTTTATTTAGTTTGGTAGTGGCTGGGCTCCATCTTGTTGGTATTACAGTATTTGATTGTTTGTGTCCTCTCAGATCGGTCTTCATTGACATTTACATATCTGATTTCTATTAATGTCCCCTCCCCTATCACAGATAATGTTCTCCCCCACAGTCTACACTTTTCAGGAGCCCCAAAAGTACATACAGAAAAGTAAGAGGGTGAAAGCATAAACAAACATACAAATTTGACCTACGTTAGCTTCAATAAAATCTATGAATATGTTAGGACATAAGCCTCTGTACGTTTTTTTTGTAGCAAAAACGAAAACCTCAAACATGACGTGAATCCAGCCTTAGGGCAGGGTCACACGGGGCCCATCCGCAGCATATTTCACGCTGCGGATGCGCCAACGGCAGTCAGAGGGACTGCAGAGCGAGCTCCCGGCCGCAGCCAGGAGGTTGTTCTGCAGTTCCCCTTGTGACTGCCACCAGCGCATCCGCAGCGTGAAATACGCTGTGGATGCGCCCATGTGAAATAGGCAGCAAATACTGTATGTGTGAATGTACCTAATGGAGAAAATCCATAAGAAATATGTAAATAATATGCAACAGAAATTAACATAGTGTGAATTTTTTTATTTCTGATAGGAAAAGATCTGCAGGACATGGATGAGATTTGTTCATTTCCAAGCAAAAGCTGCCTTAAATCCATCCTGTGAACATACCCTAAAGGTAACTACTGGCTAAGCTGCAAAGTGCGGGCAAATCGTATTTTGTATACAAACAGGACTATTTACTGCACTGTGCCATCTCCTCCTGACATCCGATAATGCACAGGAAACAAAACAAAGCTTAAAGTGCTGTTGTCACGCCATTACTCATCTACTTTGCCTAGGACTGCAGCTTATATGACAGATTTGTGCTGAACTGGCAGGCAACTGTGTAATAGGGAAAGAGGTCTGTATACAGTAGATCAGTGTTTTTACCAAATAGTGTCTCCAGCTGTTGTAAAACTACAACTCCCGGCATGCCCGGACAGCCTTCAGCTGTCCGGGCATGCTGGAAGTTATAGTTTTGCAACAGCTGGAGACACACTGTTTTGAAAACAGTGCAGTAGATTTAGAAACTGTCACTATAAATGCTACCGCCCAATGATGATGAGCATAGTGACCAATACTGGTATCATTCATGGCGGGTGGAAACTCATCATCCATACAATAAATATGCTACTAAATCAAAGTGTCACTGTCATTTAAAAAAAAAAAAAAAAAATACATCATAGAGTCATGTCAAAAGTTTGCTCCGGTCATGTCTGGGTGCCCGGACCTCCACCAATTCTCTCAGCTAAGCACTCTTCTTCCTGATCTCTCCATCCTGCAGTAGGCAGAATCCATAGGCTTCTCCGGAATCCATCTCTCAGCACAGAGAAAAGAGAAATGGGGAGAGAAGCCCTTTGCTGAATTTCTCTCCGCTTGTTCTAGCGGCACAGAGTAAAGAGGGACAGGGAGAAAAGCCCTTTGCTGAGTTTCTCCCTGCTTGTTCTAGCAGCACAGAGAAAAGAGAGATGGGGAGAGAAGCCCTTTGCTGAATTTCTCCCCGCTTGTTCTAGCAGCACAGAGAAAAGAGAGATGGGGGGAGAAGCCCTTTGCTGAATTTCTCTCCGCTTGTTCTAGCGGCACAGAGTAAAGAGGGACAGGGAGAAAAGCCCTTTGCTGAGTTTCTCCCTGCTTGTTCAAGCAGCACAGAGAAAAGAGAGATGGGGAGAGAAGCCCTTTGCTGAATTTCTCTCCGCTTGTTCTAGCGACACAGAGTAAAGAGGGACAGGGAGAAAAGCCCTTTGCTGAGTTTCTCCCTGCTTGTTCTAGCAGCACAGAGAAAAGAGAGATGGGGAGAGAAGCCCTTTGCTGAGTTTCTCCCCGCTTCTTCTAGCGGCACAGAGAAAATAGAAAAGGGGAGAGAAGTCCTTTGCAGAGTTTCTGACCACTTGTTCCAGTAATTGGTGGAGGTCTCAGCCCCCAGACTTTGACCGATGAAAATTTTTGACATGTCAAAAAAATTGTAAACAACAGGTATACTTTAAATCAAAAGGTGTCCATGTACTACACATTCAAGGTAAGTTCTTGATATAGAGTGCTACGATGTACAACTCTTTGTCCAATAGAAGCTCTAATAACATGTCCAAGGGGTGTCCAAGGAGTGTCCTGAATAATATGCCCAAGGGGTGTCCTGAGTGGAGAGTCATGTCGAGATGTGCCAGAGATGACATGTAACACGCAAATATGAAATAAAAGTGTGAACTCAAACATTTAGGGAGAGTCACTTTATTCATGTAGTCAAGGTTGTGTATTACGATAAACCTTACCTTGAAGGTGGACAGGCCATAAAGTCTTGTGGTGTGCACAGTCTCGGGTGAAATATTTGTAATATTCGTAATAAAATCCTCCAGGTATTTACAGGCTTGTTCCAGGTGTGTGGTGTTTATGATGATCTGCACAAGCTACAAAGCAAAGAGGTAGCAGGTTTGTAACACGCGGTCCCACCTGATTTTTAAGGCGGTATTGTCTTTTTCAGACAGTACAAAAATATATGGCAATTACTGTATTACAGGAAACTGCACAGCTATATATAGCTTAGAGCAATGCTGGCAGACATACATAGCTTCCTTATCTGGAGGGAAAACACTGAATCTTCAGCAGGTTGAAAATCAGGGCTTGTTAAGACAGGTGTTTTTGGCAGAATTTGTTCTTGACCCACATTAAACAGAATGAAACTGCCCGGGAGATGTTGGGACCAATGGAGTCATAAAGATATGTTAGAAGCTTTTATTGTTGAGGTCATGTGAGCTGGGACCCTCGATAATAACTAGAATGAAGGGGCCACTTAGACACATAACAGTCCCATCAGAGTCTATAGGCACCTTATCAACATCAGCGCCAAAAACTTACGGAAACTGCTAATTTAAAGCTAAGTAAGCTGAAAGCTTGTAAGTGGACCAGTCCCCCTTAAAGGGGTACTCCGCTCCTGGACATCTATTCCCCTATCCATAAGACAGGGGATAAGATGTCTGATCGCGGAGGTCCCGCCGCTGGGGACCCCTGCGATCTTAGCTGTTGTACCCCAGACATCCGATGCACGGAGCAAACTTCTCTCCGTGCCAGATGACTGGCGATGCGGGGTGAAGGCTTGTGAGTGTAAAAAAAAAAAAATAAAGGTACCCTTTAATATGGTGTTTCCAAACCAAGGTGCCTCCAGCTGTTGCAAAACTACAACTCCCAGCATGGGGCAGGGCCGTGACGTCACGGCCCTGCCCCATGCTGGGAATTGTAGTTTTGCAACAGCTGGAGGCACCCTGGATGGGAAACACCGGATTAGAGGGTACCTCTATTTTTTTTTTTTTACACTTGCAATACAAGTCTATGGGACTTCTGGTGATTTAGTAGACTGCTCACTTAAAGGGGTACTCCGGTGGAAAACAATTTTTCAGAAAGTTAAACAGATTTGTAAATTACTTCTATTAAAAAATCTTAGTCCTTCCAGAACGTATTAGCTGCTGTATACTACAGAGGAATTCTTTTCTTTTTTTAATTTCTTTTCTGTCTGACCACAGTGCTCCCTGCTGACACCTCTGTCCATGTCAGGAACTGTCCAGAGTAGGAGCAAATCCCCATAGAAAACCTCTCCTGCTCTGGACAGTTCCTGACACGGACAGAGGTGTCAGCAGAGAGCACTGTGGACAGACAGAAAAGAACAACTCAACTTCCTCTGTAGTATACAGCAGCTGTTAAGTACTGGAAAGGTTAAGATTTTTTAACAGAAGTAATTTACAAATCTGTTTAACTTTCTGGCCCCAGTTAATTTAAAAAAAATTTTTTTTCCCACTGGAGTACCCCTTTTAAGCAGTGAGAAATAAGAGGTACTCTTAGAGGGCTTTCCAGGGATTCTTTTTTTATTAATCTTTTTTATCTTTAGGATAGGTCAGCAATATCAGATTGGATGGGGGCTGGCAAGCAGTACCAAACCTGAAAAACAACAAAAATGAGAGATAATGCCCATCTCCATGTTAATACTCACTTCAGTCAGACCTATATGAGGCTTTTTGATGAGGTTTTGCAAACCGCTGTTTAAGGTTCTTGTGAGAAGTAAGTTGGTAGATTTCCGGAGCAGATCATCAATCTCTGTTGAGCTGAAATCAATCATAAAAAGACAAGCTCCTTTAATACATCGGACCTCTAATAGACGCAGCAAAAAATGAACTAAGGTGAAGTGTGAACCCGGATAGGTTTCTACAACACGTCCTCTGTCTGCGGCCCCGAATGTCAATCAGGACATTTCCTTCCACCTCAGGCGCCACTAAGAACAAACCTTTGACACTTCCACTCGGAGCGAGTCTCATAGGGGAATTATTACAAGGACAAAATATGCAACAATCCCAGAACGTGAATGAAAGTGTTTCTTTGTAGGATGACTTATCTGTGACTCTATCAACAGCGGAAGGAAATAACATTCGCTATTTACTCGAGAAGAAAAATTTATAGAGGCATAGACAGACAATCTCAATACAATAGTACATCTGCCCCTTTAAAGGGGTACTCCGGTGAAAAACTATTTTTTATTTTAATTTTTTATTTTAAATCAACCTGTGCCAGAAAGTTAAACAGATTTGTAAATAACTTTTATTAAAAAATCTTAATCCTTCCTGTACTTATTAACTGCTGAATACTACAGTGGAAATTATATTCTTTTTGAAACACAGAGCTCTCTGCTGACATCTCTGTCCATTTTAGGAACTGTCCAGAACAGCATATGTTTGCTATGGGGATTTCCTTTTACTCTGGACAGTTCCTAAAATGTCAGCAGACAGCTTTGTGTTTCAAACGGAAAAGAATTTCCACTGTAGTATTCAGCAGCGAATAAGTACAGGAAGGATTAAGATTTTTTAATAGAAGTAATTTACAAATCTGTTTAACTTTCTGGCACCAGTTTATTTTCACCGGAGTTCCCCTTTAATGACCGTCAAAAAATTAGAATAGGTCATTACTGTATGAAAAGAATACATTAATATAATGTATGTATAGGGCAGTGTTTCCCAACTAGGGTGCCTCCAGATGTTGCAAAACTACAACTCCCAGCATGCCTGGACAGCCTTTGGCTGTCCAGGCATGCTGGGAGTTGTAGTTTTGCAACACCTGGAGGCACCCTGGTTGGGAAACACTGGTATAGGGTATATTAGGAAAGTTATAAGGAATCAGGGTCAGTTTTTTTAAAATAAAATCATATTTAAAGTGTTTTATGTGCAAGGCTTTATAATACAGCATTGTTTCCCAACCAGGGTGCTGGGAGTTGTAGTTTTACAACAGCTGGAGGCAAACTGGTTGAGAAACACTATGACATCCAGCCAAACTTGTTGCAAAATTACAACTTCCAGCATGCCCGGATATAGGCTTTGGCTGCCCAAGCATGCTGGGAGTTGTAGTTTTGCAACAGCTGGAGGCAGCCTGGTTGGAAAACAGTACAAAATTCCAGTAAAACCTATTGCAAAACTACAACATTCCAGTATAAAAAGACAGGAATTGGCTGTCCGGGTCTGTTGGGAGTTGTAGTTTTGAAAAAGGTGGAGGCATCCTGGTTGGGAAACACTAATACAAGATCGTTTCCCAACCAGGGTGCCTCCAGCTGTTGACAAACCAAAACTTACAGCACTGGCTGTCTGGCTATGCTAGGAGTTGTAGTTTTGCAACAGCTGGAGGCACCCTGGTTAGGAAACACTACCATTTGCGGGAAAACTTGTTGCAAAACTACAACTTCCAGCATACACAGACCGCCTTCAGCTGTCAGGGCATGCTGGGAGTTTGAGTTTTGCCACAGCTGGAGGCACCCTGGTTCGGAAATACTGTAATACTGTGTAGGTAAACTTCTAGAATAGGAAATCCCGAATAAGCTATGTTTATATGTTGAATTTTTTCTGAGTGTAATTGTTTGCTACAGTTTTTGAAATGGCGTCAAAAATGGCTGCAAATATCATTATGCTGCTGGAAGAAACCAGGCAAGGTGTGACCGCAGCCATAAAGGGTCATCAGTAGGGGAATTTACCAGTAAAACTACTTTTAGTGGCAGGTTCAAGCAGTTCATACTATGTGAGCAGGACATTGGTCCCGGGTCATCATAAAACAGCTTATAACCTTTGTAGCTGAAGGGACTTGGAATTTCCCAGCCACCTTGCTGCATATTATGGACATCCCACAGTTAACAGGAGCAACTCTGCTATGAACTCCATATAAGTCAACTGAGGTAAACAACTACATAAATTCTAAAGTTAAGGAAAAGTGTTTTTTGGTACTTCACAGTCATATCACGACAATGTCCATGGTGCACCATTGTACATTTTATAAGGCATTTAGCTGTCCAGCCTGCAAGCTTGCTCAGGTTTTTACTGTAACATATCACTGTAACATATGTAACATAGTTCATAAGGTTGAAAAAAGACCAGAGTCCATCAAGTTCAACCTATAACCCTAATGAGTCCCTACTGAGTTGATCCAGAGGAAGGCAAAAAACCCTCATACTAGAGGTAAAATTTCCTTCCTGACTCCAAATATGGCAGTCAGAATAAATCCCTGGATCAACGTTCTGTCCCTATAAATCTAGCGATGTTATTACTCTCCAAAAATGCATCCAGACCCCTTTTGAATTCTTTTACAGAGTTCACCATGACCACCTCCTCCGGGAGAGAATTACACAGTCTCACTGCTCTTACAGTAAAGAATCCCTATCTGTGCTGGTGTAGAAACCTTCTTTCCTCTAGACGTAGAGGATGCCCCCGTGTTATAGATACAGTCCTGGGTATAAATAGATCATGGGAGAGATCTCTGTACGGTCCCCTGATATATTTATACATAGTTATTAGGTCTCCCCTAAGCCTTCTTTTTTCTAAACTAAATAACCCTAATTCTGATAATCTTTCTGGGTACTGTAGTCCTCCCATTCCCTGTATTACTCTGGTTGCCTGTCTTTGAACCATCTCCAGCTCCACTATATCTTTCTTGTACACTGGTGCCCAGTACTGTACACAGTATTCCATGTGTGGTCTGACTAGTGATTTGTACAGCGGTAGAATTATTTCCTTGTTGTGGGCATCTATGCCCCTATTGATGCAGCCCATGATTTTATTTGCCTTGGCAGCAGCTGCCCGACACTGGTCACTACAGCTAAATTTACTATTAACTAAGAATCTTAAAACCTTTTCCATGTCAGTCGTCCCAAGTGTTCTCCCATTTAATACATATTCCCAGCCCGGATTTTTCTTCCCCATGTGCACTACCTTACATTTATCAGTGTTGAACCTCATCTGCCACTTCCCAGCCAAAACCTCCAACCTATCCAGATCCATTTGTAACAGTGCTCTGTCCTCTATAGTGTTTACCGCTTTACAGAGTTTAGTATCATCTGCAAAGATTGCTACTTTACTATTCAACCCCTCTACAAGGTCATTAATGAATATATTAAATAGAACAGGACCCAAGACGGACCCCTGTGGTACCCCACTAGTAACAGTCACCCAATCAGAATAAGTACCATTAATAACCACCCTCTGTTTCCTATCATTGAGCCAGTTACTTACCCACTTACACACATTCTCCCCCAGCCCAATCCTTCTCATTTTATGCACCAACCTTTTATGTGGCACCGTATGAAATGCTTTGGAAAAATCCAGATATACGACATCGAGCAATTGCCCCTGGTCCAGTCTGGAGCTCACCTCCTCATAAAAGCTGATCAGGTTAGTTTGACAGGACCGATCCCTCATAAAGCCATGCTGATATGGGGTCATACATTTATTTTTATTAAGATACTCCAAAATAGCATCTCTTAGAAAACCCTCAAACAATTTACATACAACAGAGGTTAAAGTAACAGGCCTATAATTCCCGGGGTCACCTTTTGATCGCTTTTCAAATATTGGCACCACATTTACTATGCGCCAGTCCTGGGGAACAGTCCCTGTTACTATAGAGTCCCTGAATATTAAAAGTAGGGGTCTGCCTATCACATTACTTAATTCCATTAGAACTCGGGGGTGAATGCCATCTGGACCTGGTGATTTGTCTAATTCGATTTTTTGTAGACGGCACTGTACTTCTTCCTGGGTTAGACAGGTGACCTGTACTGGGGAGTTTACCTTATCACACAGTATTTCACCTGGCATTTCATTTTCCTTACAGTGAAGAAGAATTTGTTTTATATATTTGCTTTTTTCTGATCCCAGTTTATAATTTCTTCCTTTACACTTTAATTTTTGATCTTTTTGCTATTTATATAGTTATAGAACATTTTGGGGTTAGTTTTACTCTTTTTGGCAATGAGTCTTTCTGTCTATATTTTTGCTGTTTTTATCAGTTTTTTACATATTTTACATTTTTCTCTATAGCTTTTTAATGCTTCTTCACTGCCGTCCTGTTTAAGTAGTTTAAACGCTTTATTTTTGTCATTTATTGCCACCTTATTTTGTTCATCCATATTGGTTTTCTTTTATTTCTGACCCTTTTATTCCCATAAGGTATATACATCTTACAGTGAGAATTTAAGATAATTTTAAAAGTCTCCAATTTAGTGCCAGTATTCTTGCTTTTGAGGACATTATCCCATTTTATAATGTTAAGGGCTTCTCTGAGTTGATCAAACTTTGCCTTCCTAAAGTTCATTGTTTTTGTGGCCCCTCGCGAGGTTCCCTTATTGAAGAACCAGTTATACTGTATTATATTATTATCACTATTTCCTAGGTGTCCTTCTACTTGCACATTAGTTACTCTGTCAGGTCTGTTGGTTAATATTAAGTCCAGTAGGGCGCCCCCTCTGGTCGGGCCCTGCACCATTTGGGAGATAACTGTCTTTAGCTATAGTCAGAAACCGGTTTCCTCTATTAGATTCACAGGTCTCAGTCTCCCAGTTTATTTCAGGATAGTTAAAGTCCCCCATTATTATCACATCATTCTGATTTGCTGCCTTGTTTATTTGCCTCAGTAATCGATCTTCTGGATCTTCCGTTATGTTTGGTGGTTTATAGCAAACCCCTATCAGGATTTTTTTTATCTCCATATATTTCTACCGATAATGACTCCACATTATCATTTACCTCCCGTATATCCTCCCACAGTGCGGCTTTAAACTCGATTTCACATACAAACTCCTCCCCCTTTCCGTTTTTTCGATCCTTCCTGAATAGACTATAACCCTGTATGTTGACTGCCCAGTCACAGCTATCGTCCAACCAAGTCTCTGTTATACCCACTATGTCATAATCCTCCTCAGACATCAACCACTCCAGTTCGTCAGTTTTATTGGTCAGACTTCTGGCATTAGTCAACATGCAATTCAATGGTGTCCCTATTACTATTCTAACCCCTCCCTCCGTTCCACCCCCAGGTACATTGATAAGTCCCCCTCTCTATCTACACTATCTTCCCCCTCTATGTTGTAGGTTCCCTCCCCCCAGTCCCTAGTTTAAACACTCCTCCACCCTTCTAGCCATCTTCTCCCCACGCACAGCTGCACCCTCCCCATTGAGGTGCAGCACGTCCCTACGGTAGAGCCGGTAACCGACAGCGAAGTCGGCCCAGTTCTCCATGAACCCAAACCCCTCCTTCCTACACCAGCTTCTGAGCCACTTGTTTACCTCCCTAATCTCCCGCTGCCTCTCTGGTGTGGCTCGTGATACAGGTAATATTTCAGAAAATACTACCTTGGAGGTTCTTGCCTTAAGCTTGCGGCCTAAGTCCCTGAAATCATTTTTTAGAACACTCCACCTACCTCTTACTTTGTCATTGGTGCCAATATGTACCATAACTGCTGGATCATCTCCAGCACCGCCCATCAATCTGACAACACGATCCGCGATGTGCCGAACTCGAGCGCCAGGAAGATAACATACTGTTCGGCGATCCTGGTCTTTATGTATACTACATAGTTTTGCTGTTCTTCTAATTCTAACATTAATTTCCATTCCACCTGGACAGTTATTCAGGAAAACACATTCATAATAGAATTGGCAGAAACCACACAACTGTAAGGAAAAATCTGCCCCTGAAAGGCAGCATGTAAGTGCTGCCATCAAGTGTATAGATTTAGTACTGCACTAGAGGGCTTCTGAGGGTCATGGGCTGCAGAAGAAGAAAAACAGAGGAATGAAATAGATTTTATTTCCATATAAGTGAGATGAACAATGCAACATGTCGAGTATTGAGGACAGCTAAAGAGTTCTAGCTCAATGTAGTTATCGGCCACAGGGTTTTATCTATAATAATATAGATCTTGATAGAGGAGCACCGTGTGCATAAGGAATTCGAGTGGCCGCTCAGCTCCAGGACCAGACCAGGGTCCCTAAATGCATTGTCCAAATTCAGGCAGAAGCGGCACTCCAAATTAAGGTGAAAAGGTAGGTGTTTATTCACACATCTATGATACAAGCATAGTTTCGGCTCATCTACTGATTCGCTGCTTAAAAAGGCTCTATAGATGAGCCGAAACATCGCTTGTATCACAGATAGAACCTACCTTTTCATCTTAATTTGGAGTGCCGCTTCTGCCTGAATTTGGGTTTTATCTATAGAAACTGTGCGTCCACACATCATGTGTCCTCACCCTAAGTAATCAACATACACATATGTATCACACACACATACATATATACACATATATATGTGTATATATCACAGATAGATATATATAGATATATATAGTATTATGTTCCACAAAAATAGACCAAATATAGCGAATACATTGGCATGTTTCCAGAAAGTATACGTTTTGTTTAGCAATAGCACATGGGGTTCTTATGATCCCAAATTATAGAGCCATGTATATTCTTTGTGCTATACACTGTATTCAGCTATAGCAGTGTTTCCCAACCAGTGTGCCTTCAGCTATTGCAAAACTACAACTCTCATGCTTTGTATACATAAAACTATAGGAGTTTCTGGGAAAGTAAAAAAAATACACCCGTGGGAATTTCAATCCCGCCGCAAGCCGTTTGGGTACCGGACCGGGATGTCTGCTGAAATTATTCAGCAGGTATCCCAGCTCATCGCCGAGGGGGGTCCAGAGACCCCCCCTTCAATTCAGACCGGCAATCTGCTGTGATTCGGGGTCATACAGGTCTCCGGTGACCTGGAAAATAAGGGTAATCAAAGGTGTCTTGGATCCTCCTGAAGGGATAGGAGTGAGGTGGCACTCCTCAGGGGTGCCACCCCTCCTATTGGTTGGTCAGAAGCGACCGACCAATAGCAGATCGTGGGCGGGGGGTTAAAGCTAGGTTTCCCTGCTCTACCCACCAATGGTAGTCCGGGCAGAGCAGGGGAACCGTGATGTGAGCAGCGGCGGTGGTTCCTTACTGGGCGGCGATCGGCAATCCTCCAGCTTGCGCGGCGTGCAGCGATTCTGTTGCAGGAGGTGAGTAGTTGCTTGGGAACATCTGCAGGGCGACAGTTTGGAGACCATTAAGCAGTGGTCTCTAAACTGCAGCCCTCCAGATGTTGCAAAACTACAACTTCCAGCATGCCCTGACAGCTGTTTGCTGTTTGGGCATTTTGGGATTTGTAGTTTGCAGGATTTAGAGGGGTACAGTTTGGAGATCACTGTGCGGTGGTCTCTAAACCGTAGCCCTCAAAATCTTGCAAATCTACAACTCCCAGCATGGACGAACAGCAAAAGGCTGTCTCGACATGCTGGGTGACGTAGTTGGGTGCCTCAAGCTGTTGCATAACTACAACTCCTAGCATGCCCTTCGGCGATCAGTACATGCTGGGAGTTGTAGTTTTGAAACAGCTGGAGGCACACTGGTTGGAAAATACTAAGTTAGGTAACAGAACCTAACTGAAGGTTTTCCAACCAGTGTGCCTCCAGCTATTGCAAAAGTACAACTCCCAGCATGCACGGTCTGTAAGTGCATGCTGGGAGTTGTACTTTTGCAACAGCTGAAGGTTTGCCCCCCTCATGAGAATGTACAGGGTACATTCACACGCGTGGGTTTACAGTGAGTTTCCTGCTTCAAGTTTGAGCTGTGTCAAATTTTCCGCCACAGCTCAAACTCCTAGCGAGAAACTCACCATAAACCCCCGCCCGTGTGAATGTACCCTAGAAACACACTACACTAACACAAAATAAAGGGTAAAACACTACATATACACCCCTTACTCTGTCCCCCCCCCAATAAAAATGAAAAACGCATCGTACAGCAGTGTTTCCAAAACGGAGCCTCCAGCTGTTGCAAAACAACAACTACCAGCATTTCCGGACAGCCATTGACTGTCCAGGCATGCCAGGAGTTTAGCAACAGCTGGAGGCACCCTGTTTCGGAATCACTGGCGTAGCATATTATTGATAGTGGAGCCAATTGTAACGCTTGCATCCAAGTCCACCCCTATGCAAATCCCTAATTTAGGCCTCAAATGTGCATGGCGCTCTCTCACTTCAGGGTCCTGTCGTATTTCAAGGAAATAGTTTAGGGCCACATATGGGGTGTTTCCATACTCGGGAGCAATTGCTTTACAAATCTTGGGGGGCTTTTTCTCCTTTTACCTCATATGAAAAGGAAAAGTTGGGATCCACACCAGCATGTTAAAAAAATTTAACTTTTTACACTAACATGCTGGTGTTGCCCCATACTTTTCATTTTCACAAGAGGTAAAAGGCAAAAAAGACCCCCAAAATTTGTGACGTAATTTCTCCTGAGTACGGAAATACCACATATGTGGACGTAAAATGCTCTCGGGAGCACAACAAGGCTCAGGAAAGAGAACGCACTATAAGTATGCAAAACATGCAAAAGATCTACTTATACAAAAAATAATTATACTGTAATAATGTGCCCTATAATAGTGGCTACATGTAATGGCTATATGCAATGCCCCTTTGCAAGTAGAATAAGCCTAATAGGTAGACTCCAAATAAATAATAAATAGCCATAGAAAATTAGCTACTCAAATTATAGTAAATAAATAATTAATCTTTATCTTTATTAAACATAGAGTTAAAAAATACATGATTAAAAAGGAGGAGAATGACACAGGCATACCTGGGACAAGTATATATCAGAGCAAAAATGTAAAACATACTGGCACTGGAAAAGATGGTAGTTAAAAGTGCTGGATAATTGAACTACTACAAGCTCAGGCTTTATCCAAAAGACCAGAGCAAAAAAGTGCAAGTGCAGTATAATAGTAGGTTTAAATGAAGACTATGCAGCAGTAAGCAATGAGGATGCATATCACAGTGCAAATGGAAGTACTAGAAGTCCCATGATGCCGCCACCCCTACATGTGTTTCGGTCCGCTGACCTTCGTCTGGGGGTCTATGTACATTTGAGTCCTAAATTAGTTATTTGCACAGGGGTGGCTGATTTTACAGCGGTTCCGACATCAACGCAAAAAAATTAATACCCACGTGTGACCCCATTTTGGAAATTACACCCCTCACAGAACATATCAAGGGGCATAGTGAACTTTAACACGCCACAGGTGTTTAATGATTTTTGTTAAAGCTGGATGGGAAAATGAAAAAAAAAAAAAACATTTCACTAAAATGCAGATGTTACCCAAAATTTTTCATTTTGGGAAAAAAGGCACCAAAATTTGTAACCCCATTTCTTCTGAGTAAGAACATACCCTATATGTGGATGTTAAGTGTTCTGTGGGTGAACTACAATGCTCAGAAGAGAAGGAGTGCCATTGGTCCGTAAAAATGAAAAATAAAATTTTTAATTTGCACAGCCCACTGTTCCAAAGATCTGTCAAATGCTCACTGCACCCCTTATTAAATTCTGTGAGGGGTGTAGTTTCCAAAATGGGTCACAGTTGGGGGGGTCCACTGTTCTGGCACCACGGGGACTTTGTAAACGCACATGGCCCCCGACTTCCATTCCAAACAAATTCTCTCTCCAAAAGCTCAATGATGCTCCTTCTCTTCTGAGCATTGTAGTGCGCCAGCAGAGCACTTGACGTCCACACTTGGGGCATTTCCATACTCATAAGAGATGGGGTTACACATTTTGGGGGGCATTTTCTCCTATTACCCCTTGTAAAAATGCATTTTAGTGAATTTTTTTTTTGGTCATTTACACATCTGACTTTAACAAAAAGTTTTCAAACACCTGTGAGGTGTTAAGGCTCCCTGTACTCCTTGATACATTCCTTGAGGAGTGTAGTTCCCAAAATAGTGTGCCATGTTTGTTTTTTTTTTTTTTTTTTCTGGCGCCATAGGGGCTTCCTAAATGTCACATGACCCCTAAAAACCATTTCAGCTAAATTTCCTTTCCAAAAGCCAAATGTGACTCCTTTTCTTCTGAACATTGTAGTGCACCAGCAGAGCACTCGACATCCATATATGGGGCATTTCCATACTCAGAAGAGATGGGGTAAAAAATTTGGGGGGGGGGCATTTTCTCCTATTACCCACTCTCCAAAATTCCATTGTCGCTCCTTCCCTTCTGAGCACTTTGTTGCACCCACAGAGCACTTTACATCCACATATGAGGTATTTCCTTACTCAAGAGAAATGGGGTTCCTTTTACCCCTTGAAAAAATACAAAAAATGGCTCTACAAGAACATGTGAGTGTAAAAAATTAAGATTTAGAATTTTCTCCTTCACTTTGCTGCTATTCCTGTGAAACACCTTAAGAGTTAACAAACTTTCTGAATGACATTTTGAATACTTTGAGGGTGCAGTTTTTATAATGGGGTAATTTATGAGGTATCTCTAACATGAAAGCCCCTCAAATCCACTTCAAAATGAACTGGCCCCTGAAAAATTCAGATTTTTACATTTTTGCGATTTTTTTTTTTAAATTGCTGCTAAACTTTGAAGCCCTCTAATGTCTTCAAAAAAGTAAACACATGTCAACTTTATGATGCCAACATAAAGTAGACATACTGTATATCAATATATCATTTATTTAGAATATCCATTTTCCTTACAAGCATACAGTTTCAAAGTTAGAAAAATGCAAAATGTTCAAAATTTTCATGAAATTTGGGGCTTTTTCACCAAGAAAGGATGCAAGTAATGACGAAAATTTTAAGTAGAATAGGTCACGGAAAAACTATCTCGGAATCAGACTAAAAGGTAAAAGCATTCCAGAGTTATTAATATAATATATAATAGTTATTAATAGTGACAGTGGTCAGATTTGCAAAAAAGGGCTGCGTCCTTAAGGTGAAAATTAGCTGCATCCTCAAGGAAAATACTTTTTTTCATATATCAACTGGCTCCAGAAAGTTAAACAGATTTGTAAATTACTTCTATTAAAAAAAATCTTAATCCTTTCAGTATTTATGAGCTGCTGAAGTTGAGTTGTTCTTTTCTGGCTAAGTGCTCTCTGATGACACCCGTCTTGGGAACTGTCCAGAGTAGAAGCAAATCCCCATAGCAAACCTATTCTGCTCTGTGCAGTTCCTGAGACAAGCAGAGATGTCAGCAGAGAGCACTGTTGCCAGACAGAAAAGAACAACTCAACTTCAGCAGCTGATAATTATTGGAAGGATTAAGATTTTTTAATAGAATTTATTTACAAATCTGTTTAACTTTCTGGAGCCAGTTGATATATAAAAAAAAAGTTCTTTCCTGGAATACCCCTTTAAGGGGTTAAAAAGCTACTTGTTTATAGTCATAATAATAATAATAATAAAAAATTATCATAATAATAATAATACATTGGATATGCAAGATAATAAAGCTCTCTGCTGACATCTCTGCTGACATTTTAGGAACTGTCTTAAAATGGACAGATATGTCAGCAGAGAGCACTGTGGTCATGATGTGAGCAGAGAGCTCTGTGTTCCAAAAAGAAAAACATTTCCTCTGTAGTATTCAGCAGCTAATAAGTACTTGAAGGATTAAGATTTTTTAATAGAAGTAATTTACAAATCTGTTTTGACTTTCTGGCACCAGTTGATTTAAAAAAAAAAAAAAAAAAAGGTTTTCCATGGGATTCTAGGCCCTCATAGTGTCCTTCTTAGTTTTTTTGGGTAAAAAAGCAGAAACATTTGCAGCCCTTTGCACTTTGCTTACACCGGACTGTGGTTTACCATGGCAGGTAGTCCAGTCACATATGGACAGTCAACATACAAGTTTTCAGGCCAGGGGTCTTGCTTTAAGGTTTGTAAAAATGGTTTTGTCTATTGCAAGAAACTCATCTTTAGATAGAAGATGAAAAAAAGCATATATTATATATATATATATATATATATATATATATATATATATATTACCCCCACACACATGCATATATATACATATATAAACAACCACACACAAAGAAGAATCAATACAGCACTCCGTTGTAGTAAACAAAATTTGAGTGGCTTTATTCCATCTTGGATTCAAAGTGCAATGTTTCAGCTGCCCATGCAGCCTTTATAAAGCGTGCTTGGAACGTTGCACCGTGATGGAATAAAGCTGCTCAACTATTGTTTACTACAACAGAGTGTTGCAGTGATCCTTTTGAGTCTACCTATGTGACCTGGGCTTTACATCTGCTGGCACCCTATCAACTTTTCTATTGTGTGTGCTGCTTTACGTCTATCGTACACAATACTATTGGCAACCAGCCAGATCACTACTATCCTGTAAGGCTATGTTATTGCTCTATATTCGCTGTATACAGGCCGAATGGTATGCCGATGTATACTGCCGCATATCCCACATGTGCCCATCCATATCTTTCTGACCATATATTGTAGTTTTGCTGGACTTCAAAGTGCAGGCGGTCACGCTTTTGACAGTAGACACTCAAAATAACATGACCTAGTAGACGACTTTTAGTCCAATGTAATTAATGGCCATGGCTTGGTGGCTTGGATATGCAGCCCTGTTCAGTCAGTACACGAATGTATACGTATGTATGTATTACCTGTAACAAACGTGAACCTACTCTAAACAGTCTTAGGAGAATGACAGCTGGAATGGGACTGGTCACCTTGGCCCGCACCGCCACCTCTTTACCTACGGGCCTTGTCTTTACAGTGTGGTGTGCAGTTGCGGTGGGCACGCGTCACCCATTAGGCCAATAACGCTTGGTCACCTTGGCCCGCACCGCCACCTCTTTACCTACGGGCCTCGTCTTTACAGCGTGGTGTGCAGTTGCGGTGGGCACGCGTCACCCTATTAGGCCAATAACGCTTGGTCACCTTGGCCCGCACCGCCACCTCTTTACCTACGGGCCTCGTCTTTACAGCGTGGCGTGCAGTTGCGGTGGGCACGCGTCACCCTATTAGGCCAATAACGCTTCAAAATGGTTGTGCGTAGCTTTTTTTCACTTGGACTCTAAACACTGGCGCGCTGCTGTCTGGTGGTGACAACCTGTTAGCCGGTGGACTTTGTGTGAGTAAATATTTACAGGTTAGGTCAAAAGGTGACTCGTTACTATGTGTAAATTGTCCCAGGGATCAATTAAGGATGTGTGAACTCCTCTCATTTACATTCATTAAGAGATAAGACGTGGCAGATAAGCTGGAAGGAGGCTTCTGGCCGCTGTGTTTTCACGCTGGGCTCTCAAATGTTATTCTAACTGATTTAAACCAAGCCAGGTAGAGAAAGACAATTACAGAAAATGCATATCACAATGGAACAGGTTAATCTGCTCAGACTAACCAAACACCTTCTATTAACAGTCCCGAGTGATGCAGGCCGGCTGTACGGGCTACGACTTACCTACGAAACCTCTTCTGACAGAGTCTGGAGAAAATGGCGGCATGTGCATTACTTACGTCAGTTGATTTATGCAGGCGTTTCCAGTCTTATTAGAAACTCATGCCCTATTCTTACAATAGGTCATCAACATGAGATTAGTGAGGGTCTGACTCTCAGCACCCCAACTGATCAGCTGTTTGAAGGCGTTGCAGACCCTGATCTGCATCGATGTAGAGCAGTCTTTCCGAACCAGCGTGCCTGCTACAACTCCCAGAATGCCCGGACAAAGGTCATCAGTATGAGATAAGCAGGGGTCTGACTCTAAGTCAGTGTTTCCCAACCAGGGTGCCTCCAGCTGTTGCAAAACTACAACTCCCAGCATGCCCGGACAGCCGTTGGCTGTCCGGGCATACTGGGAGTTGTAGTTCTGCAACAGCTGGAGGCACCCTGGTTGGGAGACACTGCTCTAAGCACCTGAATTGACATGGAGTAGTGTTTCCGAACAAGCGTGTGGCCAGCTGTTGCAAAATTACAACTCCCAGTCTGCCCGGACAGTCAACAGCTGGAGGCACGCTTGTTGGGAAACACTGATCTACGGCTACGCAGGTATGAGCAAGGATCTGCAACCCCTTCAAATAGCTGATCAGTTTGGGTGCTGAGAGTCAGAACTCCGCTGATCTCATATTGATGACCTTTGTCCGGCATACTGGGAGTTGTAGTTTTGCAACAGCTGGAGGCACGCTGGTTGGGAAAACACTGCCGTAGAACAGTTAACAGGGCAAAACTGCATCATCTCTACTAAAAGCTTGGAGATACCAATACGAACGCTGGTAAATAATTTGTGGGTGTACAGGGAGGTTTGATCACCGTCTAATCTAACATTGATGACCATCAGTTTTATAAGGCTGGATAACCCCTTTAAAATTATTGAAATGAACCTGAAAAACTGCATGGTTACACAGGTCATCTATACAGTTGTCCAGCAAAGAAAGGACAAGCCCCCTTATGTGATGGTGGCTACACTGAAAGGATGCCAAACATGCCTATTTTGGTGGGAACGGCAAACCATATAATGTGTATTGGGGTGGCCCAACTTTCCCCTGATGACCAATGCCAGGGAAAGCATTAAACAGCTGTATTATAACATGCCCGACACCTTTGTTCTTAAAGGGGTACTCCACTGGGAAAAAAAATTGTTTACTGGTGCCGGAAAGTTAAACAAATTTGTAAATTACTTCTATTAAAAAAATCTTAATCCTTCCAGTACTCATCAGCTGCTGTTATGATCCAAAGTAAGTTCTTTTCTTTTTGAATTCCCTTTCTGTCTGACCACAGTTCCATTTTAGGAACTGTCCAGAGCAGGATAGGTTTTCTATGAGGATTTGCTCCTACTCTGCACAGTTCCTAAAATGGACAGAGGTGTCAGCAGAGAGCACTAGAAATTAAAAAAGAAAATAACTTCCTATGAATCATAACAGCAGCTGATAAGTACTGGAAGGAATAAGATTTCTTAATAGAAGTAATTTCCAAATCTGTTTAACTTTCTGGCACCAGCTGATTTAAAAATAAATATTTTCCAGTGGAGTTCCCCCTTTTAGGGATATAAGATGCCAGAGGTTATGGAGAACACATGCACGCTTATTCAAGTCAGAAATGCATGTGTATGAGAGGGGTTGGAAGGAATGCCAAATCCTGTTCATAACACCATAAGGTAACCTCTTCACTAAACACTCATTGTACAATTGCTCCCAGACTTACTACTAACCAGGTCTTTGGAAATGGCATTTACCTTCGATGAAGTGATTCCGAAAATTTAAGGCTTGCATAAATGAATTCTTTGACCTGCATATAAATCTGTGGGACGGACTGAGACATTGGGAGTTTCTTTGGAAAAGATACCTAAAAAAGAAAACAAACAGAAAAAAATATTAAAAAAGCAAAAATAAAATATATAGCTACATGCAGTTTCCCTGAGTGTGCAGATATATAAAGTATTTCTATTCACTTATCATTTAACCAAATTCTCTGACACTAAAAAGATGCTTTCAGTAATTTACATCTCAATGTACTGCTGATCCCTTTCACAATCCCATATGTATCATGTCTAATCTTTATGTAGCTGATCTCCCATGTATCATACCTTATTTTCATATGACTGATCTCACATATATCATGTCTCATCTTAACATAGAATGTGTCGGCAGATTAGAACCATTTGGCCCATATACTCTGCCCAATAATCTGAATCCTATAAATAGTCCCTGGCCCTATCTTATATGAAGGATAGCCTCATACCTATCTCTATCTTATATGAAGGATAGCCTCATACCTATTTCTATCTTATATGAAGGATAGCCTTATACCTATCTCTATCTTATATGAAGGATAGCCTCATACCTATCTCTATCTTATATGAAGGATAGCCTTATACCTATCTCTATCTTATATGAAGGATAGCCTTATACCTATCTCTGTCTTATATGAAGGATAGCCTTATACCTATCTCTGTCTTATATGAAGGATAGCCTTATACCTATACCATGCATGTTTAAACTCCTTCACTGTATTTGCAGCTACCACTTCTGCAGGAAGGCTATTACATGCATCCACTACTCTCTCAGTAAAGTAATACTTTAGATTACTGTAGAAACCTGCCCCCTCTAATTTAAAACTATGTCCTCTTGTGGTAGTTTTTCTTCTACTAAATATCCTCTCCTCCTTTACCGTGTTGATTCCCTTTATGCATTTAATAGTTTCTATCATATCCCCTCTGTCTCTTCTTCTATACATGTTAAGGTCCTTTAACCTTTCCTGGTAAGTTTTATCCTGCAATCCATGTACTAGTTTAGTATCTTCTCTGAACTCTCTCTAGAGTATCTATATCTGTCTGGAGATCCAGCCTCCAGTACTGTGCACAATACTCCAAATGAGGTCTCATCAGTGTTCTGTACAGCAGCATGAGCACTTCTTTCTTTCTACTGCTAATACCTCTCCCTATAAATCCATGAGCATTTCTCTCTCTACTGCTAATACCTCTCCCTATACACCCAGGAGCACTTCCCTCTCTACTGCTAATACCTCTCCCTATACACCTATGAGCACTTCCCTCTCTACTGCTAATACCTCTCCCCATTCACCCATGAACACTTCCCTCTCTACTAATACCTCTCCCTATATACCAGGAAGCACTTCCCTCTCTACTGCTAATACCTCTCCCTATACACCCATGAGCACTTCCCTCTCTATTGATAATACCTCTCCCTATACACCCATGAACACTTCCCTCTCTACTGCTAATACCTCTCCCTATACACCATGACCACTTTCCTCTCTACTGTTAATACCTCTCCCTATACACCCATGAGCACTTCCCTGTCTACTGCTAATACCTCTCCCTATACACCCATGAGCACTTTCCTCTCTACTGCTAATACCTCTCCCTATATACCCAGAAGCACTTCCCTCTCTACTGCTAATACTTCTCCCTATACACCCATGAGCACTTCCCTCTCTACTGCTAATACCTCTCCCTATACACCCACAAGCATGTCGGTCTCTACTGCTAATACCTCTCCGTAAACACCCATGAGCACTTTCCTCTACTGCTAATACCTCTCCCTATACACCCAGGAGCACTTCCCTTTCTACTGTTAATACCTCTCCCTATATACCCAGGAGCACTTCCCTCTCTACTGCTAATACCTCTCCCTAAATACCTCTCCCTATATACCCAGAAGCACTTCCCTCTCTACTGCTAATACCTCTCCCTATACACCCATGAGCACTTCCATCTCTACTGCTAATACCTCTCCCTATACACCCAAACATTCTGCTAGCATTTCCTGCTGCTCTATGAGATTGTCTGTCTACCTTTGTCTTCTGGAATAAAGAACCCCTAAATCCCTTTCCTCTTCATGTAACTGATCTCACATGTAATATGCCTCCTCATGCTTTATTACTGTTCGCAATCAATGGTCTTAAGGAAACTGTGTCATAAAACAGTGAAGGCCTTGTCCGCCAGATGCCCAATGGATTGTTCTAGGCAATACCTACAGTATACCTTTAATCTAATATCACTTTGTAAGCACTCTTTGTAGCACAAGCATTACGAAAGCTAGAAAACAGGGTTCAATAAAAAAACAAAAAAAAACTGCAATGGAGGCAAAACCAAGTATTCGGAGAACATTTTTTAAGACTTGTACGCTGGCATTTGGTAAAGTTTAGTAAAAAGAAGACAAATGGTGTCAATAGTCAATGATGTTATTTCACCATATTACTCCATCAAACATGATTTTCACATGGTTCCTTTCTTTGGAGAAGGCCACTAGACATCTAATTGAATGACAAATACACCAGATTTCCATAAGGTCTAGATAAGGACCCCAGGCGGGCTGATACCATCTCTTCACCTTAAAGTGACTTACTGTATAGTAGCAGGTTATGCAACAGCATGTCAAACAAACACCTATCATGCTTACTTACCTTGTCACCTTCTGGATCTTGGAAAGGAAATTTGCTAATTACAGCCATGTACTCCTCTTCATTCGCTACAGGAATTGGGCTGTAGTTATCAGCTTCAAAAATATCCCTAAAAAGTCACAAAACCAGGGGATTAAAGATCCAGGTAAATGCATATCCTCTACACCATTGTTTTCCAACCAGGGTGCCTTCAGCTGTTGCAAAACTAAAACTCCCAGCATGCCCGGACAGGCAAAGGCTGTTACACGATCACCCTGGATCACCCTAGTCTAAAAAAATTAATAAATGAAAACAAAAAATGAATGTCACTTTGGAGGACCCAACATATCCATGCACTATATGGATAACCCATGAATGTTAAAAGAAACAGTGTACACTTGTTGTTGCGGGGTTCCACCATAGATGGTTAAAGGGATGCAGTGGAAAACATGAACTTTGTAGAAAATCTTTAAGAAATAGCATCTGCTTTATGAACATACACATACGAATGGCTTAGCAAAAACAGGCACCAGAAAGGTCATCGCCATCTATGTGTTTGGGCTTCCATGTACGGGGTGGGGCAGTTTACACTTGACTATGACTGATGTTATTCTTGTTACTTCAGTCTATGTCCTGACGCTTGCTGGCATGATCGCATAAGCGATCATGCCAGCAAGCGTCAGGACATAGACTGAAGTAACAAGTATAGGAGACACTGGACTTTATATGGGAAAAGGGATAAAATGGCCAATATTTATTGGGTGTCACTCTTTATTTGGCACTGATTTACATGGGGCACTAAACATGGCACAATTTCACATGGGGCACCCTAGTTTAGTATGGGGTACAGTGTGTACCATGGCATCATTTGATATGGGGCACTATAT
The DNA here is from genome assembly GCF_029499605.1 of Hyla sarda. Classification (NCBI taxonomy): domain Eukaryota; kingdom Metazoa; phylum Chordata; class Amphibia; order Anura; family Hylidae; genus Hyla; species Hyla sarda. Next base: position 66,202,337 of record NC_079195.1, on the reverse strand, counting down.
GTATGGAAAGATCTATTGTTAGCACTGACCGTATGACGCTACTAACTATTAATAATGGGTCGCTATCTATAAGGTAGCCTTTATAAAGTTATGGTTATTATGCAGTACCTATAGTCACTATGGTAGGTGTTTACCATGCTCTGTACCTGCACATCATATTGGTACAAACAGTAGTACCACTCTGAGTGTGATGCAGGCACAGGTATAGAAATCCTCCCTTTTGGGAGAGAACATGGCTCTGTTAGACATTTTACTGGTATGGGCAGCTTAGCCCATACAAGTGAGTGGGGCTGGGAGGAGAAGAGCTGGTACAAGGCAATGCTACGTTTATACGGAGGTCATGTGTTTGAATAAACAGTGTGGGGGGGGGGGGGGGGGGGGGTTGTCCGCTAAGGACAATCAACTGAAAACCTGGATGTAGGATGTTTTTTGTTAAAGTACCTGTTGCTTTAATTGTCATAGTGACAAGTCAAAAGTTATGATCAGTCAGGTTCTGGTGGCAGCAGGTACATCAAAACTATTTATCATTTTTTCTACTGACTTAAAGGGGTACTCCGCCCCTAGACATCTTATCCCCTATCCAAGGATAGGGGATAAGATGTCTGGTCGCAGGGGTCCCGCTGCTGGGGACCCCCGCGATCTCTACGGCAGCCCCCGAGTCATCAGCTCTCCGGAGCTAAGCTTGCTCCGTGCCTGATGACAGGTGCCGCCGGTTCGTGACGTCATGGCTCCACCCCCTCATGATGTCACACACCGCCCCCTTAATGCAAGTCTATGGGAGGGGGCGTGGCAACAGTCACGCCCCCTCCGATAGACTTGCATTAAGGGGACGGGGCGTGAAGTCATGAGGGGGCGGAGCCATGACATCACAAACCGCTGGTCCCTGTATCGTGAGTCATCAGCCACGGAGCAAACCTAGCTCTGGAGAGCTGATGACTCGGGGGCTGCAGTAGAGATCGCGGGGGTCTCCAGCGGCAGGACCCCTGCGACAAGACATGTTATCCCCTATCCTTTAAGTGCTGCCCCCCTCCACATTGCTGCCCTAGGCCCAGGCCGACAGGTGCCAAATGGTAATTACAGCAGTGATCGATGACCATTACCTGAACAGCCCAGCCCATTTTTTGAGCAGAGTTTCATTATATTTGTCTCTGACTTCATACAGCAGATCAAAGAGACGGTTCACCGGAAATCCATATCCCTAAAGGAAAAAAGCGAAGCCTGTAAGTGTACAATGGGATAACCATGTCTTCTATCTTATTCTATACACATTCAATAGTATGACAAGTCCGGATATAAAACTCTGGAGATTCAGCAGAGAGTCAAGTATATATTTTTATTACTAGCTAATAATCCAGAAATTTTGATAATTTGAAACCGTGAAGACCCCTTAAAGGAGTACAGCAGCCATAGACACTTATCCACTATCCGCTGGATCTGCGCGGCTAATGCACGTGTTGTCGACTTTACTAAGAGTTAGACAGACAAGCCCCCTCCATTCAGCTCGATGGGAGAGGCGGGGATGCATGAACGCTGCATCTCTGCCCCTCCAGAGTGTAATGCTGCAGCTGACACGACTCCTGCACGGGGAGAGCTGCGGCAGAGTCGGGGGCCCCATACAGGAGATCCCAGCGTTCAGACCCCTGCGATCAGACATTTATCCCCTATCCTGTGGACAGGGGATAAATTATATCAGGCTGCATTTCTTTAAAGTTTTCCTGTCCTCAAAAAACTTTTGACATGTCACGTGTCATCAGAGAGCACTTGGACAGAAAAGAGCAACCTTAACTTCAGAAGCTCATAAGTACTGAAAGGATTAAGATTTTTTTAATAGAAGGAATTTACAAACCTATTCAACTTTCTGCATCCAGTTGATATATATAAAAAAAAGGTTTTTCCTGGATAACCCCTTTAAAGGGGTATTCCAGGCCAAAACTTTTTTTTATATATCAACAGGCTCCGGAAAGTTAAACAGATTTGTAAATTACTTCTATTAAAAAATCCTAATCCTTCCAATAGTTATTAGCTTCTGAAGTTGAGTTGTTGTTTTCTGTCTAACTGCTCTCTGATGACTCACATCCCGGGAGCTGTGCAGTTCCTATGGGGATATTCTCCCATCATGCACAGCTCCCGGGACGTGACATCATCATTGAGCAGTTAGACAGAAAACTTCAGAAGCTAATAACTATTGGAAGGATTAAGATTTTTTAATAGAAGTAATTTACAAATCTGTTCAACTTTCTGCAACCAGTTGATATCTAAAAACATGTTTTTTTCCTGGAATACCCCTTTAACTTTCTGGCGCCAATTGATTTAAAAAAATAAATAAAAATAAAAGGTTTTCCAGGGGAGTACCCCTTTAAGTATTATTCTAAACTGGATGAATATTCTTCCTAATCCAAGAACACTATTGCTCATAAGTATCTGATATTTATGGAACAGACTAGAGATGAGCGAACTTACAGTAAATTCGATTTGTCACGAACTTCTCGGCTCGGCAGTTGATGACTTATCCTGCATAAATGAGTTCAGCTTTCAGGTGCTCCAGTGGGCTGGAAAAGGTGGATACAGTCCTAGGAAAGAGTCTCCTAGGACTGTATACACCTTTTCCAGTCCACCGGAGCACCTGAAAGCTGAACTAATTTACGCAGGATAAGTCATCAACTGCCGAGCCGAGAAGTTCGTGACGAATCGAATTTACTGTAAATTCGCTCATCTCTAGAACAGACATTCACTATTTTCCAGTAATCCATTACATTACCGGTTTCCGGTCTCTGCAACATTTTATAACATTCTGCATATTATTTCATATCTTGTACTATTTTACAAACCATCTGAGCGCAGTACTTATGTCCAGGCAATCTTAATATTTTGGTACCATCTTCTACACTATATCTGATACAGTTATTTATTCTCCAAGTAGTACCAGTGCACGTATTTCAATCCAGTTTCCTACCACTAGGGCCCAGTGGTGGGTTATTGTTGTTAGTGCATATACTATCGTATTTTTTATGTTTTTTTTATCTTTCAAACCGTAAATGAATATATGAAATTGAAGCACGGTCCCCTGACAATTATCTATATACAGTATTACAGTTGTTAATCATTATGCACCATTTTTAATGTCGGGCTACTAGAGGTTGGGTGGTTTTATAAATTGATTCTAGTTTACACCGTAGGGCAGAACTTCCCAACCAGGTGCCTCCAGCTGTTGCAAAACTACAACTCCCAGCATACCCGGACAGCCTTCGGCTGTCCGGGTATGCTGGGAGTTGTAGTTTTGCAACAGCTGGAGGCACCCTGGTTGGGAAGCACTGCCGTAGGGTATCTGTGAATAACCATTTCAACCTCGCACTCTTTATATATTGCCAAGGTTTATTCATGTTCTTGATAGCATGTATACACACACAGGACAGATTTTTGCTGAGTTTGCAGTCAAATATCTGTCTAAAGCAGTGTCTCCCAACCAGGGTGCCTTCCGCTGTTGCAAAGCTACAACTCCCAGCATGCCCGGACATGCTGGGAGTTGTAGTTTTGCAACAGCTGGAGGCACACTGTTTGGGAAACACTGCTCCGGCCCATGTGTTGTATGCTAGGAGCACTACCACTCCTCTATGGGCACCTTAGGGTATGTTCACACTAAGGAATTGACAAGTAATCAAGTGGCAAATCTACCATCTTCTGCTTGGTGTGGAATTGCTGTGAAAATGAAATTTATTGCAGAATTTGATGAGGAAATCAGGAGGAGGATCAGGAAATGCTGTGGAGGAAGATTAGCCACTTTGGGGTTTGGTTGGCGCAAAACTTCAGCATCAATTCCGGTCCTAACCCCCTAAGTCCCTTTGATTTCAATCGGCTTTTATCCAAATGAACATGTTCAATCTTCAGCAACGGAATTTTATCTGCGGAAATTCCACAGTGCGAACAGAGCGTCGGAAAGACTAATAAAGTCAATGGAACTTTCATTCAAGGCGGAACTAGAGCTGAGTACTGGTGCGGAATAAGGCGGCATTCACACCACGTTTTTGCAATAAAGTTCCAGTATACGTTTTCAATGTGAAAACCGTACGGAACCGTATTGAAAACCGTACGCATTGACTCTCTATTGAAAACCGTATGCCAAACTATGCATCTGTTTTGCATCTTGTACGGTTTTGTCCATTTTTTTTCCCCATACCCAAAACCGTAGTCTACTACGGTTTTTGATCCGGGTGAAAAACCGTATAAAACCGTATACGTTTTTTTTTAACATGGTGGTCAATGGGAACCGTACAGAACCGTTATGTGCGTACGGTTCCATCCGGTTTGCACCATATGTATTTTGACTTTGCACAGTTGTTTTTTTTTTTTTTTTTGGAATCTCAATCAAACAAGTGAAACTTTAATCATAATGGAGTGAAAAATTAAAAACGTATGTGTTTTTTTCTTAAAAAACGGATGCAACCGGACATTTTTCAAACCGTATACGGGTGAAAAAAAATTTAGACACGTTTTGATACAGTCTAGTACAGTTTTGAGGAATCCGTTTTTCATCAAAAACCTGATACGGGAACTTTATTGCAAAAACGTGGTGTGAATGCAGCCTAAGGGTAGGTTCACACCACGTTTTTGCAATACAGTTTTTTATCAGGTTTTGATAAAAAATTGGATTCCTCAAAACCTGACTAAACTGTATCAAAACGTGTGTACAAAGTTTTATCTGTATACGGTTGAAAACCGTATACGGTTTGAAAAGTGATGTCCGGTTGCATTCGCTTTGTTAAGAAAAAAAACATACGTTTTGAACTTTTCACTCCATTATGAATAAAGTTTCACTTGTTTGATTGAAATTCCAAGAAAAAAAAACTGTGCAAAGTCAAAAACCGTATGGTAAAAACTGGATGGAACCGTACGCACATACAGTTCTGTACGGTTCCCAATGACTCCCATGTTTAAAAAAAAACGTATACGGGTCAATACGGTTTTTCACCTGGACCAAAAACCGTGGTAGGCCACGGTTTTCTGTCCAGAAAAAAAAAAGTTAAAAACTGTGTGGTGTGAAAAACGGAGACAACCATGTGCAATATGGTGCATACGGTTTTGAATGGAAAGTCTATGGCCATGGTTTGCTGTACGGTTGCATACGGTTTAAAAAAAAAAAATAATAAATAAAAAAAACATATCCAAAAACTGTATAGAAAATCGTGGTGTGCATGCCGCCTAACACAAGTAAATTCCTCAGTGTGAACATACAGATGCCTCAGGACCGTGGCCCCTTTAAACCTGTAAAGAACAATTGTATAATGTCCTAGTAGAGTCCTACGAATAACATAGAAACAGATTCATGACAGGATCCTATTTTGGCAAACAGCAATTTGTCTTGACAGTTCACAGCTGTTAGAAGGAAGGAAAATTCACATTTCCCATTGAAGACGTGAAAGGATTATTGTTCATCGGTTAAACTGTACTCTGCGAACAGTGCGATTGTGCCCTGATAAGGTATTGAACATATTGTATTTCTTTTTGTCTGTTATATTTTCAAGCATACACAGTAGACTGTGATATCCTATAGTACACTAAAAGGATAAGAGCGCCCTCTAGCTGTTGCGCATTATAGTTCATGGAGCAGAAGACAGCACTCAAGTATTCCTGTGTACAAGTGACTATTTGGGTAGCAGGGTCACAGCATTCAAGGACACTCTGGGTGAAGGTAAAGCTGAACTTTATTTAGTACCCCCAACATGCTGCGTTTCGGCAATAAAATCGCCTTTGTCAAGTATTGCCTAAATACTGCATGTTGGGGAACTAAAAGCACAGCTCTACTTTTACCCGGAATCTCCTTGACAACTGTGACCCTGCTACACTATTGTTGATCCACATATTCATACAACATAAATAAGGCCTTCTTCACACATACTTGGAGTTTTTTTGGGTTGAATAATAAAAAAAGAAAGCAAAAAAGAAAAAAGGAGCCAAGATAGACTGCAGCAATTTATTTGGTGCTTTATGCGGTTTTGTTGGTTTTAAAGGGGTACTCTGCCTCTAGACATCTTATCCCCTATCCAAAGGATAGGAGATAAGATGTCTGATTGTGTGGGTCCCGCTGGTGGTGACCCCCGCGATCTTGACTGCGGCACCCCAGACATCTGGTGAATGGAGCGGAGGCTTGAGACGTCACTGCCGTCACGCCCCCTCCCATAGACTTGCATTCAGGGGGCGTGGCCGTGATGTCACAAACCTCCAACGCTGGACCCGATGCGCTAAACGAATGCCGGGTGCGGCAGGGAGATGCTGCAGGGACCCTCCACGATTTGACATCTTATCCCCTATCCTTTGGATATACGGTGTGAAAGGATTTAAAGGGCCAGGAGTAGGAGTAAATCCCCATAGAAAACTCATGCTCCAGACAGTTCCTGACATTAACAGAGGTGTCAGCAGAGAGAACTGTGATCAGAAGGAAAAGAACAACTAAACTTCCTCTGGCGCATACAGCAGCTGATAAGTACTGGAAGGATTAAGATTCTCTGTTTAACTTTCTGGCACCAGTTGATTTGAAAAAACAAAACAAAAAAAAAAACAGTTTTCCACGGGAGTACCCCCTTTAACACCAGTAATATAGATACAATAGCAGTTGCAGGGAACAACATCCTCCCTCCCTGTAGAATGACCTCAGAGAATGCTCAGCACAGTATCCACATCATGTGAATGGGACGGGTCCTATCCATTGCCGTCTAGGTCCATGGGTCCTGCTGCAAAGCATGTTATGCTGTTAAAAATAGCTAAGTCTAAATGACAGCCCACATACTATTGCACAAAAAACAAAACAAAAAAATTACAATCAGAAAATAGAAACAGATTACAAAAAAAGAACACATTTCTGTATCTGTCTCTAATAAGGAAAATAATTTAGCCTGTCACAGCATTTAGGGGTATGCTTTACAGCAAGTACCATGGGTCATAGAAAACAATAGTCTGGCCCAGACCTTATTGGCATGCTCTGTGACCTGTGCAGAGGTTACTGTGTAGGGAGGGAGGGGGGAAGCTGTGATCATCACCTATTGTGAATTGTGTAATCTCTACAAAGGTGTCACCTTTCATTGTAAAACCACTTGTGATGATATGAAGAAAAGTTCACTCTACAGAACAGAAAGTGTCAGTTTATTATTAGGCTTAGTGGCCAAACTGAAAAACCGCCAGGTTTCAGGATTATTTTAGAATAGAGATCATAAAATGGAAAATTTGAAGAAATTCCAAAGTTTAACATAATGAGGTATAGCTGGTGGAAGAAGCATTTATACAGGTCTTACAATGACAAATCTCTATGCAGTAAGTGCCTGGGAACAGAATTACCGAACACCCTTAAGCAGTACTTAATGGGGAAACAGATTAACACATTAACGTGATAAAAAAGTTTAGAAAAGACCCAAATTACAAAACAACTTAAGTCAGATCGCTGTTTAAATCAGTGATTCCTAACCAGAATGTCTACAGCTGTTGCAAAACTACAACTCCCAGCATGCCCGGACAACCTTTGGCTGTCAGGGAATGTTGGGAGTTGTAGTTTTGTAACAGCTGGAGGCACCCTGGTTGGGAAACACTGGACTAAATATTTGAGGTATTGAGGAATCCCAATGACACTGACCTGCAGAGTATCAGCGAACACCACGATCAGATTCTTCAGCTCCAGCACCAGATCGGGATCGGTGCAGTACGACTGCAAAGAAATGTTATTTGTTAGGATGATTGCCGGTTATCGCACCTTCGGAGCTTCAAGGTGCAGTAAATAACATGGCAAAGAAAGTCCAAATGGATTCAATGTACTGTGAATTAGGCTTTAAGTTTAACCCTGTCATGGCTGAAAACATACACAGAACCGGCCATAGCATTAAAAGTGAAATTATTAAAATTGAAAAACAGTCAGGATGTTGGAAGCAGGAAAATTAGCAAACTCAAACAGGCACTGTCACATATCAAAACCTTCATAGTAATATTTGTAATATACATATTTTATCAAATATGTATATTCTGTAATAAATACTTACCTTGAATCATTAGCCACTAGGGGTCCTTGTGTCTTCTGAATGCTGTCCAGTCTCGCTCCCACCATGGTGTGTGTCTCGGCCACCAGTAAACAGAGCACAGTGCTGGAGATGCGGGCGGGACATGCTGGACAAGAAGAGCTCTGTGTCGTGCTCCAGGCTGTCAATCATCCTGGTCAAAGCACCCGGCACAGAGCCCTGCTTCTCCTCACTGAAGAGGAGGGCTGAAGTTTCCGCGATAGAGGGTAAAGGCAAACATAACTCTTTCAGAAGGAAATGCCCCCTCCTCCCCAGTGAACTGCAAGCAAGTGAGCATCGGAATGAAGAGGATACCAGAAGAAGAAAGAAAATGATTCACGCATGGGGAGCTGACCTGGAGGCTAGACTGGGTAAGTATGCAGTTCTGACAGGTATGCTTTAAGGATCTGAGAAACTTTGATAAGAGCCAAATTGTGATGTCTATATAGCTGATTTAGATCATCTCCAAAACGGTAGGTCTTGTGAAGTGTTCCGGGTATGCATTGGTAGTACCTACCAAAAGTAGGCCAAGGAAGGACTATCTGTGAATTGACGACAGAGTCATGGACCACCTTGGTTTTCTGGCACTATTGGAAAGCGAAGGCCACCCTGTCTGATGGTCTGATTTAATAAAACAGCTACTGTAGCACAAAATTTGCACTCATACCTATCCAGAGCAAAATTGCCTACAGTGGGCACGAGAGCATCAGATATGGCCCATGGAGTAAGGGAAACGCATGCGGGTTGCTTACTTGGGGGAAGAGATGTCACTATATGAAGAAGTCAGGTGCAGTGTGATGCTTTGGCAATGTTACCTCTTTATCGATTGCTTAAAGTTATCTAGTATACACACATCAGAGAATGGATTTAAATAACACATATTTTGAGCACGAAAATTGGAGGGGGTCGGGGGTCAAAAAGGGAAGCACTCGGAATCAGTGTCGTATGGGTTAAAGGACGCATCAACATATAATGAGCAAAAGCAAGAAACAAAAAGGTTTTTTTGTTTGCATTAATACATTTGCTGTCTTGTCATTATTTGTGTGATTTGTTATGGATATTTCTCTCTGGAGGCTCGGGTTTAGTAAAACGATAAACATTTGTAGAGGGATTTTTCCGCTGAATGATTCATAAAAGGAGCGACCAATCAGCTCATCAAACTAGTATGATGTCAGTTGTTCTGTCGGTCACATGGTGTTTGAGAGACCATTTGCTTTTTCCCAGGATGAGTTTCAAACGCTGTTTAGACGCTATGCCGCATCAGCCAATCACAGAGGGTTTACCCAATGTGACGTATAAGTCACGTGGTATAGTAGCGACCAATGGAAAAATTCCCGGGATTCGGTTCAAACAAGTTTCTGATACTACGTCTTTTTGCTTGTCATTGGTTCATAAGGATGACCAATCAGCTCTTTCCTGGGATGTCCTATGGGCCAATCAGAGCGTTGCCAACTGAAGCGCTATGTATAGCGGAGAATACAAAACAGAGGATGGCTTGCTGAAAGTTAATGGTGATGTAAAGAGCTGACTTATGGACTGAATGTACGGAAAGGTATATATGGATTTCACAGATCTTTTACATGGTGTGTTCAATATATTCATTAAGTCCCATTGGAATTAAAGTCTTCATCTTGAAGATCCAGTAATTTTCTCTTCTGCATAGTTGCGTGTATCTTCTTTTGCTGGTTGAGGGAATATGTTCTATTGGTACCACAGAAGTCAGAGAAATCACAATTAAGTTTAATGGATGCCTTGACACGCTATGGAGCTGAAATGCATTCTTCACGTTTGAGCGGTGTTTGTTTAATCTGGTACTCAGCATTTGTGTGGTTCTCCCAATGTACTGGGTGCTGCAATGGGCACTCCAGTAAACAGATTACCTATGAAGACTTGCAGGACATTCGACTCTTGATTTTATTGGATTCACCTGTAGTTTTGGAGGGGAAATCCTTACAATGATTTTTTAATGTTGTTGCAGCACTTGCAGTTTGTTTTACAGCACTTGAAGGATCCTACTATTCTGTCGCTCAAGGTTTTAGTTTTTTTGATGGTTTTCAGGTTGCTTGGAGCCTAAACGCCTTCATTCGGAAGCTGACATTGACCTAAACGCTTATATTCGGAAGCTGACATTGAAAAGACATTTTAACCTACCCCGGGACCCTACAAAATGATGAATCTAACACATCTAAGAAGACAGAATATCTGACCCTCCTGGAACCACCTCCGGTCAATACAGGGCTAAAACCAAAATCAACTTAGTACCCAACCCAAAATCAGGGATATTTTTATAGAGACTTTCATGGCAGGAGTCTCCAAAGACTTTGAAAATTTGAACAAAAATCATAAAGGAGCATCTAACCAGAATTTGAGCTTCCAACAGAGAAAAGCCATAAAGACTTTTGCGGCAGAGGACTCAATTATAATCAAATCAGCAGACAAAGGCGGGTGAATAGTAGTTATGGATAGAGAACAATACATCCTGGAATCCAACCGCCTCCTCTCGGACGAGTCCATCTACATAATACTAGAAAATAATCCAACACTCAGCTATTCAAAAGAACTATCGGGTCTTCTAGATACGGGCCTCAGGAATGGAGTTCTCAGCAAATAAGAATATAATTTCATCAAAATAACAGAACCGTATACCCCTTTGTTTTACCACTTACCGAAAATACATAAGCACCCCACAAAACCTCCAGGACGCCCCATTATTTCTGGAATCAATTCTGTAACATTTAAAATTTGTCACCGTACATAGACTCACACCTGCAAAAATATGTATGCAAATTATCATCATACACCAAGGACACCAGCGACTTCATAAAATTAGTATCTACAATGGGAAGAACACTATTCTTTCCTAACCATGGACATTTCTTCCATTTATACAAACATACAGCATGACCTAGGATTATCCGCCGTATCTCCTCACCTTCAAGCGGACGAACAGATGCCAGAACCACAACAGACATTCCTTCTGGACGCCATCAAGTTCATTTTGGAACACAACTTTTTCCAGTTCAATGGCCGCATTTATCGCCAGTACTGCAGGACTGCGACGGGGACGCGGTTCGCACACACTTTTGCAAATTTATTTATGGGTGCATTTGAGGAACAACTCCTATACCACGATCCCCAATTTCATCACTTCATAACATACCGGCGTTATACATCGACGATATCTTTATCGTCTGGGACAGCAGCACAGAAAACCTAAATAAATTAAATTAAAGGGGTATTCCAGGCAAAAACTTTTTTATATATATCAACTGGCTCCGGAAAGTTAAACAGATTTGTAAATTACTTCTATAAAAAAAATCTTAATCCTTCCAATAGTTATTAGCCTCTGAAGTTTTCTGTCTAACTGCTCATTGATGATGTCACGTCCCAGGAGCTGTGCATGATGGGAAAATATCCCCATAGGAACTGCACAGTTCCCGGGACGTGAGTCATCAGAGAGCAGTTAGACAGAAAACAACAACTCAACTTCAGAAGCTAATAACTATTGGAAGGATTAAGATTTTTTAATAGAAGTAATTTACAAATCTGCCCTGGAAGACAACTTTAATCTCCTCCTTGAACAAAAATACCTGGAATGTCCATTTCACACATACACACTACAAAAATGATGCAGAATTTCTGGACATGGTGGTTTCACATGAAAGCCAAAGGAAGATTAAAAGGAAAACTTTCTTCAAAAGCGTAGATGGAAATAGCTATCTTGACTATACCTGCTGTCATTCAGAGAAATGGACCCAGAATATTCCCTACGGGCAGTATAAATGGCTACGCAGAAACTGCACATCAACTAAGGATTTCCAGACTCAGAGCAAGATTCTAGACGAAAGATACAGAGCTAAGGGGTATCCCAAATCCCTTCTCCAAAACAGTAAAAAGAAAGCAAGCAGCCTGGATCAAAGAACCTGCCTACAATCAAAACCTTTGGATACTATGGATGACAGAGCCAAGGAAAAACCATACTCCTATTATTTTCTAACTACATTTTCCACTGATCACAGAAATAAAAAACAAAGTTTACAATCACATTGGAACATTCTCCTCATGGATCCTTTTTTGAAAGAAATACTTCCTGCAAGACCCCAAGTCACTTTAAAAAAAAAAAAATCTTTAGAAAGCATCCTGGCTCCAAGCAAGCTGAAAACCATCAAAAAAAACAAACACCTTGACCGACGGAATAGTAGGATCCTTCAAATGCTGTACAACAAACTGCAAATGCTGCAACAACATAACAAATCACTGTAAGGATTTCCCTTCCAAAACTACAGGTGAATCCTATAAAATCAAGAGTCGGATGTCCTGCAAGTCTTCATAGGTAATCTATTTACTGGAGTGCCCATGCGGCATCCAGTACATTGGGAGAACCACACAAATGCTGAGTACCAGATTAAACAAACACCGCTCAAACGTGAAGAATGGATATCAGCTCCATAGCGTGTCAAGGCTTCCATTAAACATAACTGTGATTTCTCTGACTTCTGTGGTACCAATAGAACATATTCCCTCAACCAGCAACAGAAGATACACGCAACTATGCAGAAGAGAAAATTACTGGATCTTCAAGATGAAGACTTTAATTCCGATGGGACTTAATGAATATATTGAACACACCATGTAAAAGATCTGTGAAATCCATATATACCTTTCCGTACCTTCAGTCCATAAGTCAGCTCTATACATCACCATTAACTTTCAGCAAGTCATCCTCTGTTTTGTATTCTCCGCTATACATAGCGCTTCAGTTGGCAACGCTCTGATTGGCCCATAGGACATCCCAGGAAAGAGCTGATTGGTCATCCTTATGAACCAATGACGAGAAAAAAGACGTAGTATCAGAAACTTGTTTGAACCGAATCCCGGGAATTTTTCCATTGGTCGCTACTATACCACGTGACTTATACGTCACATTGGGTAAACCCTTTGTGATTGGCTGATGCCGCATACCATCTAAACAGCGTTTGAAACTCATCCCGGGAAATAGCAATTGGTCGCTCACACACCATGTGACTGACACCAAGAACATTACAACAACTGACGTGATGCTAGTTCGATGCGAACACATAAAACTTTTTGTTTCTTGCTTTTACTCATTATATGTTGAAGCGTCTTTTAAACGCCCACTTTGACCCCCATCCCCCTCCAATTTTGGCACTCAAAATATGTGTTTTTTAAATCCGTACTCTCATGTGTGTATACTAGATAACTTTTAGCAATTGATAAAGAGGGAACATACCCTCGAAACGCGTCTTGTAAAAGTTTCATGTGTGAAACAAAATACACTGTTACTTTTTACTCGGACTCTAATCCACAAGGCATCGCCATCGCAGAACGTTTTTCTACTTTAATTTGCTTGGCCTAATGGAATTGGGCTTCCCTAATGGCAGGGCAAGACGTTCAAGATGTTGGCTTGGCTTTAAATTCTCCAGATCTCAATATGATTGGACATCTGTGGAATAGGTTTTGAAAAACAAGTGTGATCCATGGAGGCGCACTTCACAACTTACAGGACTTAAAGGGGTACTCCGGTGGAAAACATTTATTTATTTAATCAACTGATGCTAGAAAGTTAAACAGATTTGTAAATTACTTCTATAAAAAAAATGTAACCCTTCAAATACTTATCAGCTGCTGTATACTACAGAGGAAGTTGTGAAGTTCTTTTCAGTCTGACCACTGACCAGTGCTCTCTGCTGACACCTCTGTATGTGTCAGGAACTGTTCAGAGCAGGAGAGGTTTGCTATGAGGATTTGCTCCTACTCTGGACAGTTCCTGACATGGACAGAGGTGTCAGCAGAGAACACTGTGGTCAGACTGGAAAGAACTTCACAACTTCCTCTGGAGCATACAGCAGCTGATAAGTACTGGAAGGATTAAGATTTTTTAATAGAAGTAATTTACAAATCTAACGTATATACTCGAGTATAAGCCGAGTTTTTCAGCACGAAAACACCCTCCTTGGCTTATACTCGAGTAAACTCTCCGCCTGTCAATCCCTTCTCAGTGGTCTTCAACCTGCAGACCTCCAGATGTTGCAAAACTACAACTCCCAGCATGCCCAGACAGCCATTGGCTGTCCGGGCATGCTGGAAGTTGTAGTTTTGAAACATCTGGAGGTCCGCAGGTTGAAGACCATTGCGGCCTTCTTCATCATCCAGACCCCCCTTTAGTTTTCTACTCACCTCCCCTCGGTGGGATGGAAGGGTGAGCAGGTCCGGGCCATCTATGCTGCAGGGACCATCCGGTGGGGAGGGTTAGTCGTTCCGGACTGTGCATCTTCACCGGGAGGCCCTCTTCTCCGCTCCGGGCCAGCCCCGGACTAGTGATGTTGCCTTGACGACGACACACACAGGGTCGTTCATGCGCAGGGACAGACATCCCTGTGCATCATCGTCAAGGCAACGTCACTAGTCCGGGGCCGGCCCGGAGAAGAGGCCCCCCCCCCCCCCCCCCGTGAAGATGGACAGCCCGGAACGACTAACCCTCCACACCGGATGGTCCCTGCAGCATAGATGGCCCGGAACAGCTCACCCTTCCTTCCCACCGAGGGGAGGTGAGTAGAAAACTAAAGGGGGGTCAAGATGATGACGAAGGCCGCAGTGGTCTTCAACCTGCGGACCTCCAGATGTTTCAAAACTACAACTCCCAGCATGCCCGGGGATGGACGATGACGGGGGTGTTAATGACGGGGGTCTGGATGATGACATGGGGGGGAGGATTTATTTCCCACCCTAGGCTTATAGTCAAGTCAATAACTTTTCCTGGGTTTTTGGGGTGAAATTAAGTGCCTCGGATTATATTTGGGTCGGCTTATACTCGAGTATATATGGTATTTAACATTCCAGTACCAGATGATTTGAAGAAAAAAAAATGTTCTCCACCAGAGTGGAACGATCTGTTGCTTATGTCTTGAGGTCAGATACCACAGGACTCCTTCAGAATTAACAGGTCAGAGCTGTTTTAGTAGCAGGAGGGGAACCTACACAATATTATCAAGCTTATTGATTATGTCATCAACAATTATCCTTTGGTGTATGGCCACCATGGAGGGACATTACTAGAGAAATTACAGTCCGTTTAAAATAAGTCCATTCCCACAATAGCTAGCTCCATCTATAGGCAGCGGGTATGCTTTAAGCATTTCAAGCAATAAAATAGTAACAAGGAAGCATTTTCACAGCACAAAGTAGACAGCAGCAGAGGCTTATCTCTCCTATTTCAGACAATTTATGGCTTGGCTCAATTCCATCTTCTTCAAAGAGGTGTAAAATTGCACAGACAAAAGCAACTGGCACTGGGTTAAAGCTGAACAAAGCCCTCTGCTGAGACCTGTGGAGTACCCCGAGTATTGAAACCTTCATGTCACACAGATGTAGAGAATGCAATAATCCTGTCAGCGCTACTTGTAATTGCACAGGTTTCTGCCAAGATACAACGTATAAGCAGGCTTCTTAGTTTATCGGAACCAGAGCAATGCTATGCTAAGAGCTGGAAAAAACTATAATAAACCCTAAGAGACCTGACCTGTCACTGCTGATGTCAGATCTTTGAGGACAATACCCATCATCACATAAGTTTAATCTGATGACCTCCTTTAATACCCCCAAAATAAGGGCTTGAGAAATGTAGAATTAAATTTATTAAAAAAATTACAGGCTTTAGAGCTCCATGTTTCTGATACAGAGTTCTACATCTCCTGGCTCCCTTCAACCATAGGCACAATTTAACTGATACATTCTGGCTCATACTATCTGCCACCAGGGGGAGCATAGGAGTTTACTGAAGACACATTGATTATTCAGTTCAATGGGAGCTATAGATCAGGGGGACAGAGACCCAAATATTGTATGGAAAAGTAAAGGCAATATTCCATGAGAAAAAGTAAGCAAACTAGCTTTAGCCAATAAGTACCCTGCTTTTACTGATGAAAGGCAAAATACAGATGGGTGACTCTACTTTTTTTTAGAGGAGACTCTATGTTGGCTCAAAAATCAAAATCCCTACTCACAATATCAGGGCTTTTATGTGTTAAACAGGTGCATACATAGCCATGGCACTAGAAAGGACGTTTTCTTCCATTTTGAAGAATGGGAGGTAGATATAGCCATATCTGGTAGCGCCCCTTAGTGGTTTCAAATTTCCACTTTTTTGTTTGCATCATTAAGGTGTGAGTATGATGATGATCATGTCCGACTGACACCAGTGTGAACTATAATGCACTATGAATAGTCATGCACCCCTTCTAGGCAGGACAGATTTTCATCTTCTGAATGTAAACAATCAATGTCTCCATTCACTGCCTGCAAACTCTCTGTACAGCTTTTTAGCTTTCTTCTAGAACAGTGGTTTCCAAACTATGGCCCTTCAGCTATTGAAAACTACAACTCTTAGCACGCCTGCACGTCTCTAAAAAGGATGATAACTGACTATCTAGTCCCAACTAAAAGGTGGCTACCTTGTTTAAAGGGGTACTCCGGTGGTTTTCTTTTTTTTTTTTTTCAATCAACTGGTGCCAGAAAGTTAAACAGATTTGTAAATGACTTCTATTAAAAACTCTTTACCCTTCCAGTACTTATTAGCAGCTGTATGCTACACAAGAAATCCTTTTCTTTTTAATTTCTTTTTTGTCTTATCCACAGTGCTCTCTGCTGACACCTCTGTCCATGTCAGGACTGTCCAGAGCAGCATAGGTTTGCTATGAGGATTTTCTCCTGCTCTGGACAGTTCCTGACACGGACAGAGGTGTCAGCAGAGAGCACTGTGGACAATACAAAAAAGAAATTCAAAAAGAAAATAATTTCTTCTGTACCATACTGCTGCTAATAAGTATTAGGAGGGTAAAGATTTTTTAATAGAAGTCAATTACAAATCTATAAACCGCATTAGGAGGAGAGAGCACACCATACAGCTTAACATGTAAATATACGATACCGCTGGTAATCACTGGCAGTGTCCGGACCCGATGTATTGTATATGCAGCACCTGTGGGGTGCACACACTAGATAAAGTATCAAATAATACAATGGGAAGGCCGGAAGGACGTTCCTATGTCAGAAACTGGCGGCGTAGCCTCTGAGCGCCCCTTACCGTCTCCGTCCATGCCGTGGTGATCCCGGACCTCGGGCTTGCAGCAGTCTACCCGCGGTGAGTGCACGCTACCTTTTCTTATTGTCAATTACAAATCTGTTTAACTTTCTGGCACCAGTTCATTTAAAAAATGCGCACCGTCACATTCAAAAACTTTTTGGGCAAAACATTACCCTTTCTAATATACTTTATAAAGACTGTTATTTCCTCTTTACTGAAATCATGGCTTATAAAAAAAGACTACTAGGGGTCTGTATACCATCCAGAACATATTCCTGTCAGGCTGCAGGATCATCTTTGCCCCAGCTGAAGCACAGACCAGGACAAAATCCAGTCAGTAAGGGTGGGACTAGCACTCCACTGTGCTCACTCCTGTCCTATCAAACTGCAGAATGAAAACAGAGAGGTTACAGAGAAGCCTGCAGTGATTGGATGAAGAGACTCAGCACAGCACGAAAAACTCAGGGAGGAAGTAAATGCATGGTGAGTAAAGGCAGGCTCAGTGCTTGCCTTGGACACACCCCTTCCCGAGTGTTGAATGCCAGAATGAGTGAGCAGCAGAACAGAGGGATTTGTGAGCCAAATACAGAAGCTAGATACACAAAAAAGACGTGTAAAAGGATTTGTATGGCTTAGTAACATATATATGCATAATTTTTTTTGTGAGATATGAAAGGTACACTCTAAGCAGTAAGAAATTGAAACACAGAATATAATAAAAATGTGTTTTAATTAATTATAATTAATATATAATATTAATATATAATAATAATATAATTAATTATTTATTTATAATTATGCAATTAATAAATTATTATATTTTTTTATGCACTACACATAAAACCGCAGAACCCTCCTTTTTAACAACAAACATTACTCGCGTGCTTACTTTTATTTATTTATTTTTCTTAAAGGAAAGAACTTTTTTTTTTTTTTAAAGGGGTCAGTGCTTAAAAGTAAAGCCTGGGCAATGCTGGGAGATTGTAAAGGTGAGTATTGCTTATTTTTAAAATTAAAAAATTATTTATCCTAACAGAAAACCCCTTTAGAGTCTGTGTTTAAAATAGCACTGCTATCGTGAAAAGCTAAGGTTCACAGGAGAGGTGTCTCAGCCGGGTTGATGTTGGAGCCGGGTATTCGGGATGATGCTTGGGACTAGTTCCTGGTGAGACTCTCCGCACTGAACTATTCAGTCTGATCTAATGAAGAGGTCAGGGGAGACTAATGAGGACAGATTGCAATAATAACAGCAGATTAACTCTGCATATTCTAAAGTGCAGGACTAAGAGAGTGTTTTAAGGGCCCAGTCAGTTGTAAATCAGAGAAGGATTATGCAAATAGCCCATGGCTGTGCCTCACAGCCTGAGTCTTCTGGGGAAAAACAAAAGCCTGGCAGGTCTCCTTCTAAATCTGAACAACATCTAATTACAAAAAAAGCACAATGATGGAAGAGTAATTTCTCACTTTGACATTCTCCAGCTTTTCAGCATACACTGGTCTTTTCTTTGCCAATAACCTGAGGATCTCCTTCTTACTTACCGAGTGTGTGCGAAGGGCAGCGATGATCTTGGACTGCGCCATGGTCCACAGCTCGGTCGTGTAGGTTCCCGTTACCAACCCTTGTGTTACGTGTAATATGTGATCTTCCACCACAAAAAAACTAAAAAGAAAGAAGAAAACCATAGTCATTAATAGAGAAGAAGAGATGGGTCAGGCTGCAAGAAGTCTTTAATCAGTACAGCCACCAGTGAGGCATCAGTGTAGAGCAGTGCTTCCCAACCAGGGTGCTTTCAATTGTTGAAAAACTACAACTACCAGCATGCCCGGACAGCCTTTGGCTGTCCGGGCATGCTGGGAGTTGCAGTTTTGCAGCAGCTGGAGGCACCTTGGTTTAGAAACACTGGTATGAAGGCAACATTTTGGAGAATCACTGAAGCTTATTGTTTCCAAAATAATTTAATATACGGTAATAGTAGAAAATATTTGGTTATTTTTCGTAAGGAAGCATGTACCATACAATATACTTTGTACTGTCAGAGACCAGAAATAAAGGAAGGAGATAGATAGATAGTTATAAAATCCCAGGAGAGCAGCACAACTTAAAAAGTATATGTGTAGATGTGCACGCTGGTTAGGAACCTTGGTAAGTGGCCCATAACTTAACATCAAAACCAGATACCAGCAGCACACGGAACTTAGTGCAAAATTGGTGAACATGTATTGCATCATACCGGTGTTAGACCGTCATACCAGTGTTAGACCGTCATACCAGTGTTAGACCGTCATACCAGTGTTAGACCGTCATACCAGTGTTAGACCGTCATACCAGTGTTAGACCGTCATACCAGTGTTAGACCGTCATACCAGTGTTAGACCGTCATACCAGTGTTAGACCGTCATACCAGTGTTAGACCGTCATACCAGTGTTAGACCGTCATACCAGTGTTAGACCGTCATACCAGTGTTAGACCGTCATACCAGTGTTAGACCGTCATACCAGTGTTAGACCGTCATACCAGTGTTAGACCGTCATACCAGTGTTAGACCGTCATACCAGTGTTATACCGTCATACCAGTGTTATACAGAAGAAACGTTTCTGCGACCTCTAGTTGCCATTTTCAAGCTTGAAAATGGCGACAAGAGGTTGTGGAAAAGTTGCTTCTGTATAACACTGGTATGACGGTATAACACTGGTATGACGGTATAACACTGGTATGACGGTATAACACTGGTATGACGGTATAACACTGGTATGACGGTCTAACACTGGTATGACGGTCTAACACTGGTATGACGTTATAACACTAGTATGACGTTATAACACTGGTATGACGTTATAACACTGGTATGACGGTATAACACTGGTATGACGGTATAACACTGGTATGACGTTATAACACTAGTATGACGTTATAACACTGGTATGACGGTATAACACTGGTATGACGGTCTAACACTGGTATGACGGTCTAACACTGGTATGACGGTCTAACACTGGTATGACGGTCTAACACTGGTATGACGGTATAACACTGGTATGACGGTATAACACTGGTATGACGGTATAACACTGGTATGATGCAATACATGTTCACCAAATTTGCACTAAGTTCCGTGTGCTGCTGGTATCTGATTTTGATAGACAGATAGAAGATAAATAGATATATAGATAGATAGATGATAGATAGATATGAGATAGATTTATTAGATAGATAGATATGAGATAGATAGATAGATAGATAGATAGATAGATAGAAGAAAGTGGTGGGACAGCATCGGGGTTCGACCTCTGTGCCCGTGGTTGCCCAGGCAGCCAGCCCAGGATATTTGTACAAACAGGCCAAAATTACAGCACAAGACAGGTGGATAGATAGATATGAGATAAATAGATAGATAGATACGAGATAGATAGACAGATAGATATGAGATAGATAGATATGAGATAGATACAAGATAGATACGAGATAGATACGAGATAGATACGAGATAGATACGAGATAGATACGAGATAGATACGAGATAGATACGAGATAGATACGAGATAGATACGAGATAGATAGATATGAGATAGATAGATAGATATGAGATAGAAAGACAGATAGATATGAGATAGATAGATAGATAGATATGAGATAGATAGATAGATATGAGATAGATAGATAGATAGATAGATATGAGATAGATAGATAGATATGAGATAGATATGAGATAGATATGAGATAGATACGAGATAGATAGATATGAGATAGATAGATAGATATGAGATAGACAGATAGATAGATAGATATGAGATAGATAGATAGATATGAGATAGACAGATAGATAGATAGATAGATAGATAGATAGATATGAGATAGATAGATAGATAGATAAAAGAGAGATAGATATGATGGATAGATAGATATGAGATAGATAGATATGAGATAGATAATAAGATAGATAGATAGATATGAGATAGATAGATAGATATGAGATAGTTAGATTGATATAATGGATAGATAGATATGAGATAGATAGATATGAGATAGATAGATAGATAGATAGATAGATATGAGATAGATAGATAGATAGATAGATATGAGATAGATATGATATAGATAGATAGATATGAGATAGATAGATAGATATAATGGATAGATAGATATGAGATAGATAGATATGAGATAGATAGATATGAGATAGATAGATATAGATATGTTAATGAACTCCGTTTTCCTGCAAAATATTTGAACTGAATTTTACATGGATACAATAATAACTTGTCATAAATATTCCATTAATTTCCATTCCTGGCTGGGTATGAACAGATGCGCTCTCCTCCTCCTCGACATGACTACTTACCCTACAATCTGACTGAAGTATTTCCTATAGCCTTCCACTGTCTCGTGCTTTAACAGAAGGAGGAAAGCAGACAGAAGAGATATTAGTGTCTCCATCTACATCTTCAATGGAATATACTGAAAGCTATAATAAAACATCACCATGTTTGCTTGAGGCTGCAGGACTAATCTCGCCTGTTTCTTTCGCTGTTTTCTATAGTAGTTTTCAAAGACTTCTTTATCACCCTGAAGTAAAGAAATAATAAAAACATCACAGTTTGTCTGTGGATTGAATGTTACCCGTAAAATCATAACCATTGACCACAATGTGAACAGGGCGCGAGTATGTGAAACAGTGTTGGAATTTATGGATTTGTAGGAGAACAAGAATTGTGAATTATAAGTGACCATATACGTTTCACTTCTTGCTATCAAATATCTGTTTTTCATGAAATAAAAATGCCACAGCTGGAAATGCAATCTATAGGACATTTAGGGTACATTCACACTGGCAGGTTCTTAGTGTCCTTCCCACTGCAGGGGTTTCATAGCCAATTTTCCGCAACGGAAAATCCGCAGCAGATCCCATTGAGGTCGATGTTATCTGCAGATTTTCCACTGTGAACATTCAGCTGTGGAAAACACGAACACAGCTCGAACCCGAGGCAGGAATATGCTTGTAACCCTCCAGTGTGTTAAGGTTGTTCTTTTCTGTCTAAGTGCTCTCTGATGACACGTGTCTTGGGAACCGCCCAGTTTAGACGCAAATCCCCATAGCAAACCTCTTCTAAACTGGACGGTTCCCGAGACACGTGTCATCAGAGAGCACTTAGACAGAAAAGAACAACCTTAACTTCAGAAGCTCATAAGTACTGAAAGGATTAAGATTTTTTAATAGAAGTAATTTACAAATCTGTTTAACTTTCTGGAGCCAGTTGATATATAAAAAAAAACTTTTTTCCTAAATAACCCCTTTAAATCGACAATATCAAAATTTTTAGAGACCTGGCCCTATTTGGTAACACCCAGCTGTCAATTTATTCAAGAACTTCAAATAGGAATAATAGTGGATAAGACCAATGTAGAGTTAAAAGGGGTACTCCGCTGCTCAGCATTTGGAACAAACTGTACCGAACACTAGAGCCGGCAGCTTGTGACATCATAGCCCCGCCCCCTCGTGCCATCACGCCGCGCCCCCTCAATGCAAGTCTATGGGAGGGGGCGTGACAGCCGCCACGCCCCCTCCTACAGACTTGCATTGAGGGGGGCAGGGGTGTGACGTCATGAGGGGGCGGGGCTGTGACGTTACGAGCTCCCGGCGTCGGCTCCAGCGTTCGGAACAGTTTATTACAAACTTTGAGCAGGGGAGTACCCCTTTAAAGGAAAACATGTTAAACAATAGTTATATTATGGACAATATAATTCTTTACCAAAAGAGATACTGTATTTTTCGCCCTATAGGACGCACCGGCGTATAAGACGCACCCAATTTATAGGTGCAAAATCTAAAAAAATTAAGATTTTTAACCCAATAGTGGTCTTCAATCTGCGGACCTCCAGATGTTGCAAAACTACAACTCCCAGCATGCCCGGACAGCCAACGGCTGTCCGGGCATGCTGGGAGTTTTAGTTTTGCAACATCTGGAGGTCCGCAGATTGAAGACCACTGCATAGGAGGTAATACTCACGTGTCCCCGCCGCTCCAGACCCATCACCGCTGCCCTGAATGTCGCTCCATCGCTGTCGCCGTGTCCCCGTCGCTCCGGAACGTCTCTGCTGCCGGCCGGGTATCCTCGCTCTCCGTCGCCGCCATCACGTCGTTACGCACGCTGACGCACGTACGCAACGACGTGATGACGAGGAAGGAGAGTGCCGGCCATACAGGGGATCCCTGAACGGAGAAGACACCGAGGAGGCAGGTAAGGTCCCTCCCGGTGTCCTGTAAGCACTAACCCGGCTATTCAGTCAGGCTGTTCGGGACCGCTGCAGTGAATACAGGGCATCACCGCGATCGGTGATGTCCTGTATTAGCCACGGGTCCCGGCCGTTGATGGCCACAGGGACCGCCGCGATAGGGGTGTATTCGCCGTATAAGACGCACCGACTTTTTCCCCCCAGTTTTGGGAAGAAAAAGTGCGTCTTATACGGCGAAAAATACGGTACATTAAAAAGAGTAACAGATCGTGGAAAAAGGGAATTCATATAGTTAGTGTAGTTATATTAACCCCTTTAAAATAAATTTTTTGTTTGATTTAGTTGTACAGTATGAGGCTTTTACGCAGGAGGAAATGTATTTTAGGTAGGTGCCATGTTTTATTACATTTAGGTTTGTGGTTAATTTAAATTCATTTTTACTTTGAAACAAAGTTTAGATTTTATTTATTTTTACGGAATACACCAATTACAGTTAACAATATAATACATTCATTGTACAGGTTGGCATAGACTTGACAAAACCAAATTCAGCTGTACTATATTATGTCTTGACATTTATATTTAATAACATTTATTATTGCAAAAACTGTGCCTTCCTTTCCTTTCCATTATTTTTCCACAGAGAGTTTCTTATCTTGATATTTTTTTATTGTGTACTAGCATTTATCTACACTATACATCAGTGGTCTTCAACCTGCGGACCTCCAGATGTTGCAAAACTACAACTCCCAGCATGCCCGGACAGCCAACGGCTGTCCGGGCATGCTGGGAGTTGTAGTTTTGCAACATCTGGAGGTCCGCAGGTTGAAGACCACTGCTATACATGGTCTATATCTAATAGTATACAGGCAGCTGTCAGGACATTGTTATGTCCCAGGGAACATGGCCAGACAGCATTAACCCTAAGATGTCTGCCCAAACAAGGTAAGGGCTCCAATCATGTCACTTTGTATGTATTACAGATGCTGCTCTGCTCCCAAAGGCATGGGCACTGTAGCAGTGCCCGCGACATCAGCATGCTAAGGATGCTACCAATTGGTTGTTGACCTATTAAAACATTGTTATCACTAGTCAGCAATGCTGAAAACATCATAAGGCCATCCTGGGTTAGTTCTTTGACCTAATTCACCTAATATATAACCAGAAACTGAAACTATTCTCATCCCCTCTTGTTAAAGGGGTATTCCAGGAAAAAACTTTTTATATATCTATCAACTGGCTCCAGAAAGTTAAACAGATTTGTAAATTACTTCTATTAAAAAATCTTAATCCTTTCAATAATTATCAGCTGCTGAAGTTGAGTTGTTGTTTTCTGTCATGCAACAGTGCTCTCTGCTGACATCTCTGCTTGTCTCAGGAACTGCACAGAGTAGAAGAGGTTTTCTAAACTGGGCGGTTCCCGAGACACTTGTCATCAGAAAGCACTCGGACAGAAAAGAACAACTCAACTTCATCAGCTCATAAGTACTGAAAGGATTAAGATTTTTTTAATAGAAGTAATTTAGAAATCTGTTTAACTTTCTGGAGCCAGTTGATATATATATATATATGTATATATATATATATCAACTGGCTCCAGAAAGTTAAACAGATTTCTAAATGACTTCTATTAAAAAATCTTAATCCTTTCAGTACTTATGAGCTTCTAAAGTTAAGGGTGTTCTTTTTGTCTAAGTGCTCTCTGATGACACGTGTCTCGGGAAACGCGCAGTTTAGAAGAGGTTTGCGATGGGGATTTGCTTCTAAACTGGGCGGTTCCCGAGACACGTGTCATCAGAGAGCACTTAGACAGAAAAGAACAACCTTAACTTCAGAAGCTCATAAGTACTGAAAGGATTAAGATTTTTTAATAGAAGTTGATTTACAAACCTGTTTAACTTTCTGGAGCCAGTTGGTATATAAAAAAAAAGTTTTTTTTTCCTAGATAACCCCTTTAAGTGGTCAACCAAGCCAATATCAGAAAATAAATCAACTAATAACATAAATAACTTAAACGAGAAATAATCCAAGTTTACAAAAACACAGTTGCCTAATACATCTAGCTTCAGGGAGTTTTCATGTCTCTCCTTAATACAGAAGACCCTCTCCTTTCTTTGTCAGTGACATCCTGGTGATCTCATTAAGAAGAACCATTCAGAAAGAACCATCTGTGCGGCTGAAACCAATGCCCCACGAGCGTCTCATCTACCTACTGAATACAGCATCATTTGTATGCAAGAAGAATAAAGCAGCTTAGCATTTTGATTTTTTTTTTAGGGGCACGAGGTTATCGCTGGGTCACAGTTACTTAACATTCCATTACTTGATACCAGCACTCCCTCCTTCTGAGCCTGGAAAACAATAAGAGGCAAGCGGAAAAGGTAAAGTATCAGCACACACAGCAAGGTGGCGGACAGACGCCAGCATAATCCATCCGCACTGCTTATACCGGCACTATCGCTGGTACAGTTTATTCCTATGGAAAGAAGGGAGACTGCAGAGGAGATAGTAGCGGGCATGTGTAGCCACCTTTCTTTTATGCCAATGGAATTCTTTACATCACAATTGCCACAAAGTCGATTTATTAACTTTTTTTTTGTGCACAAAGATTAGAAATGAAAGACTTTGCGAGAGAGATGTATCAAAACTTGTGCAGGGGAAAAGCAGACCAGCTGCCTATAATAACCAATCAGAACGCTACTTTAAAGGGGTACTCAGGTGGAAAACTTTTTTTTAATTTTTAATTTTTAATTTTTTTTTTTCAAATCAACTGGTGCCAGAAAGTTAAACAGATTTGTAAATTACTGCAATCAAAGAAAAAACATAGCCTGCACTCGCCGAACAGTACGGGTATCGCGGTCTCGGATTTCGGACCTCCTCGAATGGCGTGGGAGTAGCAGCCGCCGCTGGCGGCTGCTACTCCCACGCCATTCGAGGAGGTCCGGAATCCAAGGCCGCAATACCCGTACTGTGCGGTGAGTGCAGGCTATGTTTTTTCTTTGATTGTACTATATACTGAAATCGACTCTTTGTCCTAGCACCGCCGCGGGTTTTTGAACTCAGACTCCCATAGCTACCCTTGGTCCATTGGTGGATTCAGATATAAGTTGCTGGTGCCGCAGATTTTTCTGTTCTTTGGAGAAGTGTAGATTTGTAAATGACTTCTATTTAAAAAAAAATCTTAATCCTTCCTGTACTTATTAGCTGCTGAATACTACAGAGGAAATTCTTTTCTTTTCGGAACACAGAGCTCTCTGCTGACATCACGAGCACAGTGCTCTCTGCTGACATCTCTGTCCATTATTGGAACTGTCCAGAGCAGCATATGTTTGCTATGGGTATTTTCTCCTACTTTGGACTTAGTTCTTAAAATGGACAGAGATGTCAGCAGAGAGCACTGTGGTCATGATGTCAGCAAAGAGCACTGTGCTCGTGATGTCAGCAGAGAGCTCCAATAAGAAAAGAATTTCCTCTGTAGTATTCAGCAGCTAATAAGAACTGGAAGGATTAAGATTTTTTAAAAGAAGTAATTTACAAATCTGTTTAACTTTCTGGCACCAGTTGATTAAAAAAAAAAAAAAAAAAAAAAATTTCACCGGAGTACCCCTTTAACTTTTTGACTACACAGGTTGTAAATGTATGCAATGTAATAGTCGCGGTTCAGTAGTTTGAAGCACGCTCATGAGAGCTAAGCAGGCTTCATATCCAGTATGGCTGCTAATAGCAGCCGTGACTCACGCTGATGTCCAGCATTAAAGGAGTAGTCCAGGTTAGTACATTTATCCCCTATTCAAAGGATAGGGGATAAGTGTTAGATCACGGGGAAATCCGACTGTTGGATCCCCCGTGATCTCCTGCCCTGCGCCCCACTCTCCACATGCATAGACCTGTGTTGATCAGCACACGAAGTAGTGGTCGACATACCCCCCTCCATAGATCTCTATGGGAGAGCTAGAGATACACAAGTACAGCGCTTCAGCTATTCTATAGAGTGTGCCAACCCCGATCCGTGCAAGAAAAGTTCCGGGGCACTCTGCAGGAGATCGTGGGGGGTCCCAGCAGTTGGATCCCCCAGCAATCTTACACTTATTCCTCATCCTATGCATTGGGGATACATTTTACTAAACTAGCGAATTGTGGCAGTTAAAATGTTGCCATTTCGGGTCTCTTATCACACTTTCGTAGGTTAAATGGCGAGGGTTTCCTTTTACCTTCATGCTGCTGATCTTCAGTCTGCTTATACAGCCTGCTTCAGGCAGGCTGTATAAGCAGATTACAGATTAGATTGCAATGACCAATGCTATGCTATATTATAGCTGTTATAAAGGTGAGGAAGTAAAAATTAAAATGCAATAATGAGAAATTCATGTGTCCTTAAAGGGTTAATCATGGTTGCAACTATGATGAAGAGTGCTTGGATGCCACCAAAATGCAAAAGAAATATTTGAAACTTTGTGTTCACAGAACCCTACTTGTTTGCTGCTGTACCTGTTGCCTGGACCAACGGAATTCATGCTGGAGCTGGTGTTATTTGAACACCTAGAAATGTGAGCTAGGCTGTGTACGTTTTCTATAGACTAGTGATGTTTCGTGTGGTGAAAGCATCTTGTTCAGCTCTCCATACCACCCTGTCCGTGGCAGGAACAGAGAGAACTGTGTGGCTGTGACCTGCTCCATGATCACTCTGTCTGATTTGAAGTTATTTTCTTTTTGAATTTCCTTTCTGTCCGACCACAGTTCTCTCTGCTGCCACCTCTGTCCATTTTAGGAACTGTCCAGAGTAGAAGCAAATCCCCATAGCAAACATATTCAGCTCCGGACAGTTCCTGACATGGACAGAGGTGTCAGCAGAGATAAGAGCACTGCCAGACAAAAAGGAAATTATAAAAGAAAATAACTTCCTGTGGAGCATACAGAAGCTTATAAGTACTAGAAGGATTAATTTTTTTTTAATAGAATTAATTAGGGATCGACCGATTATCGGTATGGCCGATATTATCGGCCGATAATCACTATTTTGGGCATTATCGGTATCGGCAATTACCTTGCCAATAAGCCGATAATGCCCCGCCCCCCGCACCGCAACCGCCCCCCCCCCTGACCCGCCGCACCACGATCGCCCACCCCCCCACACCAACCCGCCGCACCGCACCGCACTTCGTCGCACCCCCCACCGTGATGCTGGGCGGTATACCGGTATGGATTTTTGCCCATACCGCTATACCGGTCGGGCCCCTCCCCCACCCTCCGAGTCAATAAAAAAAAATTAAACTTACCCGTAATGGAGGTGGTTCGGGCCATCCATCCTTCCTGTAGTGTCCGGGGGCGTTCCGGGTGAACCGGTCCGGGCTGTCCGCTGCGCACGGGCGTCACTGCGCAGAGGCGTCTATGCAGCGTACTAGGCCGGAGCCTGCCCGGAGTGGAGAAGATGACCGCAGGAGAAGAAGGACAGCCCGGACCGGTTCACCCTTCACCAGGAACGCCCCCGGACACTACAGGAAGGATGGATGGCCCGGACCACCCTGACAGGTAGGGGGAGAGAAGCGGGTGGTGGTGGCGGCGGCGGTGGTCTATGGCACCGCAAAAGCCACTGCAGTGCATTGATTTAAAGCGCCCGCTTTAAATCAATGATCTGCAGCGGTGTCGCGGGGGGTTAAATAGCCGATAACTTATACCGGAATATCGGTATAAGTTATCGGCTATTGGCCCTAACCTCCACCTTTTATTGGTATCGGTATCGGCCCTAAAAAAACAATATCGGTCGATCCCTAGAATTAATTACAAATCTGTTTAACCTTCTGTCATCTGTTGATTTAAAAAAAAATGTTTTCCAATGGAGTACCCCTTTAAGGGAGCTAAAGAGATTGCAGTATATCTTAACTAGTTACATATGTATATACATCATAGAGGAATATAAAGCTTATAATAAAGGTGCGCAGTACACTTAACAGGGTTATCTAGTTTAAGAAAATGTATCCAAGTGTCAGATAGCAGAGGGTGCGACCACTGGGACATTCCATCACACACACTCCATGCATCTCTATGGAAGAGCCAAAGAAATGCATGGAGGGGGCGGTCAGACCCTCCGCGATCCTTTGGATAGGGGGCAGTTCCTCCGCAATCCTTTGGATAGGGGGCAGATCCTCCGCAATCCTTTGGATAGGGGGCAGTTCCTCCGCAATCCTTTGGATAGGGGGCAGTTCCTCCGCAATCCTTTGGATAGGGGGCGGTTCCTCCGCAATCCTTTGGATAGGGGGCGGTTCCTCCGCAATCCTTTGGATAGGGGGCGGTTCCTCCGCAATCCTTTGGATAGGGGGCGGTTCCTCCGCAATCCTTTGGATAGGGGGCGGTTCCTCCGCAATCCTTTGGATAGGGGGCAGTTTCTCCGCAATCCTTTGGATAGGGGGCAGTTCCTCCGCAATCCTTTGGATAGGGGGCAGTTCCTCCGCAATCCTTTGGATAGGGGGCAGATCCTCCGCAATCCTTTGGATAGGGGGCAGTTCCTCCGCAATCCTTTGGATAGGGTATACATTTTTCTAAACTGAACCACTCCTTTAAAGGGCAAAAGAAGTCTAAGTTTCTTACCATACTGCTTGCACTATGTTCCTCACTCCTCTCGCACTATGTTTGCCTTCCTCAACAAAGTAAGATGACAGGTCAGAGATTTACACCTTGTACATCTTCACGGACACAGACTTGATTTGCACAATTTCACTGCATAATGTTCCCTGTCCTCAGCCATGATGCAGTATATCAAAGCAGTCAACTTTTGCAGGTTCTGCATTAGAAATTCGCATTTCCCTCCTAAACCTGGAATTCTTTATCGTTATGACACAACGATAAAATTTTTATTACAGGAAAACAGGTCAGAGAAGATTTATGACGCTCAGGAAGATACAGGACTAATCAGGAGAATCTCAATCGAGGAGCACGGGGAGACTATTATGAGCGAAGATGGCGGTTTTCATGGGGTTGAAGTACAATAAAAAGACAACGAAAGGTCAGTTTTGTTATTTACCGCCGAACAACGAGGGGGGATATAATTGTCACCGGATTTAAATGAGTTAATCCCAAAAGCGACAAAAACAAATGTCGAAGAAAATTACTAAAGGGCATTCTTTATTATAAATGGCGCTTATGATGAAAGGTGAGAACTTAATAATAGGCCGGACTGACCTGAACTGGAGATTAACCTCTTAACCTGGCCATACATGTTACAAGAAACTTACATAGAACTTTTAGAAGAAATCTTCAGATCAGGATGGAGAATACTTGTTTTTTCAAATGAAAATGCTGCATGCTGTACTCAAATAAAAGCCCCAAATGGTGCAACAACTATAAACTGACTTATAACATATAACACAATATGTCTGTCACCAAATATTTTACCCGTTATCTATATATATCTAGATATGTCGATCTCTTTAAATATATATATATATATATATATATTTAGTTTTTTTATTTTATTATTATATATATATATATATAAATAATTATTCATTTGTAATTTTTTTTTTTTGTGATTCGATTGGTGATCATTTTAAAGGGGTACTCCGCCCCACACATTTTCTCCCCTATCCAAAGGATAGGGGATAAGATGTCTGATCACGGGGGTCCCGCTGCTGGGGACCCGCACAATCTCTCCTGCAGCCCCCCGAGTCATCACTGCACCGCCCCCTCATGATGTCACGCTCGCCCCCTCAATGCAAGTCTATGGGAGGAGGCATAACGGCCATCATGCCCCCTCGCATAGATTTGCATTGAGGGGGTGGGGCGTGATGTCACGAGGGGCGGAGCCATCACGATACTCTGGTCCCTGTATCATGAGTCATCACACACGGAGAAAACTTAGCTCCATGCAGTGATGACTTAGGGGGCTGCAGGAGAGATTGCGGGGGTCCCCAGCAGCAGGACCCCCGTGATCAGACATCTTATCCCCTATCCTTTTGATAGGGGATAAGAAGTCTAGGGTGGAGTACCTCTTTAAGGACATTATCATGCTGACAGCCATCTTGCCTGAGCTTTTGCTCCACTAACAGCATTTAAAGCAATGTTTTCCAAACAGTGTGTCTCCAGCTGTTGCAAAACTACAACTCCCTGCATGTTGGGAGTTGTAGTCTTGCAACAACTGGAGACACAATGCTTGGAAAACATTGATAAAGAGATATGCTTTATAGCAGCTACATGGACATAGTTGATAGTCTGCAGCCCACCCTATTAACTTCTATGGGGGAGTTTTCTACGCATGCGCTGTGCATATGTCAATTTGTGACTATCATTTGAATGACCTGATCCTGTCTTATCTCTCTACTGGTGTCACCTTTCATTGTTATTGTGTCTATGATGATAAGGAAGAGACTGTTGAAAAGTTTTCTCTACAGAACAAAAAGTGTCAGCTTCCTTTTAGGCTTAGTGGTCAGAATGAAAATTGCAAGATGTTTAGGATTATTTTATGTATAAATAGTAAAATGAAAAATTAGAAGAAAGAAATTACTGAAAATTCTCAAAATTTTCAACATAAAGTCCTGATTTAAACTATAAGTCATTTTCATGGCATTTTCTATCAATTGTCATTTATCAATTGCCGCTGGGGACCCCTGCGATCTGCGTGCTGCACCCGGCATTCGTTTACAGCATCAGGTTCAGCGCCAGAGGTTAATGACGTTGCGGCCGCGCCCCACTCGTGACATCACGGCCATGCCCCCTCAGTGCAAGTCTATGGGACATCAGGAGCGGAGCGTGAACGTAACGTCACGAGCCTCTGCCCCGCATCCCCAGTCATCCGGCACAGAGCAAAGTTCGCTCCGTGTACCGGATGTCTGGGGTGTGACAGCCGAGATCACGGGGGTCCCCAGCGATCAGACATCTTATCCCCTATCCTATGGATAGGCTGCAATACCACACAACCTAAGAACAGGGGTGGGGGTTGCTTTGGAAGAAATAAGCTCTGTTTTTTTCATTCTGGATAACCCCTTTAAACATGTAAAAGGGGTTGTCTGACAAAAAATAAATATATTTTCAGCTGTGTAAAACATGAACATGCATTGGTAAATAAAAGTTTTTTTTATTACCTTTCTATGGTCTTTCATGTGTTTTTCTTCTTTTGATGTAAATTGTCTGCTCTGTTTTCTGCCAAATATCCGATCATGTGTACATCCTGTTATGGACTACCTGTTTCTGTGTAAAAAAAAAAACAACTCTAGCCAGAAATTGAGCCAACTCTATCCACCTTACCCTACACTTTCTTGACAATAACTGCTCCCACATAGAGGGCTGAATTTCTGGCTAGAATGTACACAGGAACAAGGAGTCCATTACAGGATGTACATAATAGAGAATGTTGGCCTGAAGACAATAAAGTAGCATCAAAAGCAGCAGGAAACATGAAACAATACATGTTCTGTTATAAATCAGTTAAAAATAGGTTTCACGATTGGACAACCCCTTTAATAGCACATAAAAGCTAGACAAATAGATTGGGGCATGTTCTGCCATGCTCTAGGAGTGGACGTGTGTGCCTTATGCTTCGTCCCTGACTGCGGCTAAAGGGGATTTATCTGGCACCTATGAGCACCCGGAAGCCTGAAAAGATCACCAAAGGTCTCCCTACCTCCTCTGGAAAGCCGCTGCAGATTTCTAACTTCTTTGCTTCACTGGCTCCGGACATGGAGATGCCTGCAGCACCCTGCGTCATCTTCTTAGCACCTCTCTCCAGTGCTTCTGCCAGCTCCTCCTCAGCTATCTGTGAACAGCACATGACCGGACCAGACTCCTGCACCAAGGACTGCGGCGGTGAGTGTTGCTACACCCACCCCTTCACCACCGGACGCTCCTCTTATAGACTTGGGCCCTGTGGAGGCTGCCTGTCTCTCCTGCGGCGCAGCTTCCTGCCACTGGGCTGGTGGCGGGCCATAAGTCTCCCCCTGCTTCTGTGAGCTCCCAGCACCATTACAGAGTGCGCGATCCACCCTGCTTTCTCGCACAGCTGCAGTCTCCTTGTGGCTGCTAGATGTGGACACTTCCTCTGTTCTGGCTGCAGCTGCTCCTTCCCCCATGTCGGAAGGGCCTCTGTCTGCTGTTCGCTCCCCTGGCCCTGGATACTATCCCCTCCTGTATGGCTCTAGGACAGATCCTCTGTCTCCCTCAGAGGTGTTGAGGCCCCCAGTGTCCCCTGCTGGAATGCCTGATCCATTGCTCAGTCCATCATGGGGTTCCTCCAACTGCTCCTCCTGGCCCCAAGAAGTGGTGGACCGCAATGCTCTGGACCAGCTACCACCTGCACTGTGACCTGCGGTCCCACTATGTGCTGCTGCGCAACTTGATTCTGAAATGCCCTGAGGGTTCGCCCATCAAGATAGATTGGGCTCACAGGGCCCTTAGACCACAAAACACTGATCCTCACAAACCCAGGGATGTGATTTGTCGTCTACACTATTTCTCTGTCATAGAAATTATGGCCAAGGCCAGAAAACTTCGGGACATTGATTTTGACGGGTCGCAGCTGCAACTGTTTCCAGACCTCTCCAGCTACACTCTTAGACAGAGGTCGGCACTGAAGTCTCTTCTTGCTGCTCTTCAATCTCGTAATATGCCCTAGAGGTGGGGCTTCCCGTTTGCCCTTCTGGTCCGTCTTGATGACAAGATGGTGTCCCTGAGGCACCCCTCGGACTTACCTGTTTCTGTAAACTCTGGGTTTGCCACCGCTGACTCTGCTGTCCTGGGAGGAACTTCTGAAGGATCTGTTCCAGCAACTTTTGATTCCTCTTCTCCCCAGAGCTTCTACTCCACTGTCTCAACTGGCTCCACATCCTCAGCAATTCAGATGTCGCCCGCATAGCCTCTCGCCATCTATTAAATAGGGGATCGAAATGTTCCACCTGAGGCTTCTTGATGGACTTTTTGGGACACATCCTGTGACACAGAGGACTCCTTTTCTCCACTATGCCACCTATATATTTATGTGCCTTTGCCTCATTGTTGCTTCTAGCTTAGGCCCCCATTTATGTCCTTTCAAGGTTAATATCCCTGATTTTTGCTCCAACCATTTATGTTT
The DNA here is from genome assembly GCF_029499605.1 of Hyla sarda. Taxonomy (NCBI): domain Eukaryota; kingdom Metazoa; phylum Chordata; class Amphibia; order Anura; family Hylidae; genus Hyla; species Hyla sarda. The sequence goes on along the minus strand of NC_079195.1, from coordinate 66,167,911 downwards.
TCGCTATGGTGTTAGCGGCTCTCTGTGGTTATGGCCTCTCTTCCCCGTATTGCCGATTCCATTTCCTACGCCCCCAGTACGTTTTTGATAGGTCTTGTGATCCACTGTTTTTGCCTTGTTCTTCCTTTTCTCTGAAGCGTGGTGGGTGGGGCTAACACCTCGTTCCTTTCCCCAGAACATTTCCGCAACTTCTTATTTAGCCTCTATCTGTAAACAGGCAAAGGTCCTCTATCACTTCCATAAATTGAAATCCCACATAGTATGTCTGAGTGCTCTTGGGGATTTTGATCCAGCATGGCACCAGATGTAAACGTGAAGCGGCGGGAAAGCTTGCTAGACTTCTTGCACAACTGCACACGCTGAAATCCCTACATAAGTCCCTGCTCAGGGCGATCCACCTTCACCTAGACATTAAAGGGGTGCGGGCTGGGGACCTGCATCTTAAGTGTTCCACCTTTGCTGATGATTTGCTCTTATGCATCTCTGCCCCGGAGATGTCTCTGCCGGACCTGCTGTCTGTGATTGCTGAATTTAGTAGCCCGAGAAATTATAAAATTGTGTGACCATGAGCATTTCTCTTGATTCTGCCTTGGTTCAGAGACTGAGTGCCTCTTTCCCCTTCACGTGGAGAATTGCCTCCTTTAAGTACCTGTGGGTCCATATCCCTAAGTATCTCACTCCTATTTTTGATCTAACTTTTACCCCCTTGGTTACTTGCCTCAAATCGGACCTTCCCAGGTGGGACTGTAAGGTCTTCTCCTCGATGGGCCGGGTTAACATTCTGAAGATAAACATTCTGCCCCGTCGGTTATACCTCTTTCAAACACTCATGACTCTCTTTACTAGGTTTGTGTGGTCCAACTCGCATCAAGGGGTTGCTGTACATACCCTCTCCCAACATAAACTTGCTGGGGACCTGGCATTCCTGGATGCTTACTTCTACTATCTAGCTTCCTCAGCCGCCCGGGTTTTGGATTGGTTCCACCACGCCCAGTCTAAGTTCTGGGTGCGCATGGAACTGTCTAGTTCTTCATATTTGCTTTTGTCCCCTTCCGTAGATCCGTCCAACTTATTGGACGAGGTCCAAAATGTCCTCCCTTCCCTTTTGTTTACCGGGAAGTTTTGCTTACATGCTTGCGACATCTGTCCAAATCCTGCCTCCTCAAATATCTAGGACCCCTTATCCTGCTGATAGGCAACCCGGACTTCTCTCCGGGAATACTTACTGGTGGTTTCCTGATGGCTCCTCCATCAAATTCTTTCATTACTTATCGTTCGGGTTCTCCAATCATACTTGCTGGAGACTCTGCAGGACATCCTTGGTGACGTCCCTTCCTCTACTAGATTGCTCTTCCAGTACTCCCAGCTGTCTAATTTCTACAATACTTGGAAGGAGTCGGGGGACTTCCATAGAGATGAAACTGCCTTTGAATCTCTATGCTTGACCATGGATAAGCCGATCCATGTGATATAGTCTCTTTATGCCCTCCTTTGCAGTAGGGATTCGCGAGATCTGAACCCCTTTTAAAGGAGTTGGGTGAGGGAACTCGATGGCACACCCAGCACGGTGGAATGGGAAATATTGTTCTTGCTTTGTCATAAGGCATCGAACTCTGTGGAGCTGCAGGAGGTGAATTATAAACTTCTCTCTCCTTGGTACAGGGTTCCTACGCTCCTCCACAAATTTTATCCTGCTGTTTCCAATCTGTGCTGGTGGTGCCATCGTGATAAAGGTACCTACCTTATCTCATATCTGCTAACATGCCCCCTGATGGCGGACTATTGGCCCTCAGTCCGAGCATTGATCGCAGATGTCACTGGTACTTGTCTATCCTTTTTCCCTTCTGTACAGCTTCTTGCTATGTAACCGGGCATGCCCAAGGTCCTGAGACGAGACTTGACTAGTCTTTTGTTAGCTGCTGCACGGAGAGTAGTACCTAGGTGCTGGAAATCCATGTCTCCCCCGTCTGTTACGCACTGGCTTCGGGGGGTGTTGCATATCCAGAGTATGGAGGAATGTCTGGCGGACTTTCACTCTGAGTCTGAGCATTACTTGAACACTCAGACTCCCATTGGAAAAAAACTTTTGATATGTCTTCATGAGATATCAAAATTTACTTTTATGATGACAGGTACACTTTAATCTCTAAAAAGCATATATATTCAAGTAATAAAAAGTCGCACTTACCAAAACTGTATAGATGTGCAGACACCGATAGACAGGAGTAAAGTCTACCAAATCCTGGACACTAAGGACCTGCAGAAAGTATGACATTCACATGTGAACACAGACTTAACATATTCACATACGTCTTCACCAACGTAAGTACTGTGCCTAGTTTATACTGGACAAGGCTGATTTCAGATGTTACATGGCTTTGCTTGGGCATCCATATTACAGCTGCATGATCTGGACTCTCTGCAGTTCTACTGAAATGAACTTACCATAGAACCCTGTAGTGATCAGTTCATTTTAGCAGAACCATGAAGGACAGGGCCTGTGCTGTTGTAATACAGATGTTAAAATATGGCTGCATTAGTCTTATGAAACCTGTCTAAAGACCCCCCCCCGACGCACACACACGAGAAAAGTCAGCCAACTATTTAGGATTGGGCATGTTAAATTTCAACATCCGATCCACTTGTTCACCCTGGAGATAAGCCACCACTTTCACGATTACTCTACTTTCCCCTATTGACAGCACACATTCAGTGAACAGCTATTCACGGTGTATGGGAACATTTAGCCTCACGTAGGCTTGGATGAAAAGAACATTAAATGAAATCTAGAAACTGAAAATAAAATACGTAATAATCTTAGTCTCCATCACTGATAAGAATAGCCAAAAGTTGGTCAACAATCAGATGATCCCAAGGTAAACTGTAGTGGAAGGGACACATAACAAACATAACATTCATTCAGTGTGCAAAAATATTTTGGCTCCTGCTATACACAGACTTTTTATTGCATGAAAATATAATAATGCAATAACTTTTTAATTTAGGATTAGTCAGGATTATTGGTAAGATTTGCCAAACACTGGACAATATGGTCCGGAATTGATATGCATTCTAGAAGTATTAGAGCACTTAACAGAGTAGCATCCTAAGCTAAATTATATTTCCCATGAAAATTATCCTAAATTTATGTCTAGAAGTGGAAAATCATTATTTTGGTAACATGTATATTCACAAGTGAGACCCTGCAAGACAAACAATGCCAGTGTATGGAAGGGGGAGGATTGAACTTGTACACCAGCTCTGGGAGAACTGCAATTTAGAGATGAAGACTACAGAGCAGAAATCTGCTGAAAAATACCATATATAAGTTAGGCTGGGTTCACACTACGGTTTTGCCATACTGTTTTCAATCCGTTTTTCTAAAGAAAACCGTATGGCAAAAAAACGGATGGAACAGTATGCACTTTTAAAAACAGTATACTGTTTAAAAACGCATACGGTTTACTTTTTTCCATACTGTTCCATCCGTTTTTTTGCCATACGGTTTTCTTTAGAAAAACGGATTGAAAACAGTATGGCAAAAACATAGTGTGAACCAAGCCTTATATATTGGGCAGAATTAGTGCTACTCTTCATCTACACAAACAGGGAAGCCTATCCTGAAAAGTCACCAGAAATGACAGGTAATCTTTAAAGCAAAAACCATAGTGAATAGAAATACCTCTTCCTCTGCATCTTCATCTTCCAGCATCTGACTTTTTGGTGTAACCCCATCGTCCCCTCCGGAAGAATGGCCATTTATGATGTACATGGGTTTTTTGTAAGCAACGTTGGTCTGTCGGTGAAGTGCTGCATGGAATGTTTTCTGCTGCTGTGCCTGTTATAATTGAGGAAAGAGAAACAAAACATACTATAAGAAGTCCAAACAGTAGAAACAAATAGATGGCACAGAATAAAAAGCAATACAAACTCCACAGAAACTCCACCAGATCACAGAGGGAGAGCAATTCAAATTAGGGATCGACCGATATAGTTTTTTTAGGCCCGATACCGATAATCGGTGAAGGTTAGGGCCGATAGCCGATAACTTATACCGATATTCTGGTATAAGTTATCGGCTATTTATCCCCCCGCGACACCGCTGCAGATCATTGATTTAAAGCGGGCGCTTTAAATCAATGAACTGCAGCGGCTTTTGCTGTGCCATAGACCGCCGCCGCCACCCGCTTCTCTCTCCCTGCCTGTCCGGGGGTCCTCCTGAGTCCTACCACCGCCAACGCCCCCCACCACCGCACCGATCCGCGCCCCCTACCGCCCCGCTCCAAACGATAATCGGACGATCCCTAATTCAAATATCCATAGTAAGAAGAAGCAGAATGGCACTTATCCAAATACTTAAAGCAATCTTGAGTCTTTCTTTAAGTACAAAAAAGTGCAGGACAGTGCAGTTCTACTTCAACAGAAGAAATGGTTACAGCTCTTTCACATGCATGAGTGTACATGTGTAAAACCGCTAAACCATTTCTCCTGTGACGATAAACTGCACTGTCCTGCACTTTTTTTTTAAACTTTGATGGCTTAAAGGGAATCGGTCATCAGCAACACCCGGACTAACCTATTGGTATAGGCTTGCAGTGCCTGTAATACTGCAGAAAATGGTACTTACTGTTCCCAGTTCCTTGCTTTTGTTCTGCTAATATTCTTCTTTTTCGTCATATGCAAATGAGCAGCTTGGTGCATGTTCCCAAGCCCCCTGAGACCAGTGACTTCTGTCTTCATTTTTCAAAGTAAGTGCTTTCTTCCACTGTGCTGAGGCTTCTACGGAGCCCAACTCTACAGCACAAGTGTTTTCTTCTGCATGCACAGCTAGGAGAGATTTCACAGCGGAATAGAGGCATTATGCTGCAGAGTGGAGCTCCATTCTGCAGCACAGGAGCCTCAGCACAGGGGAAGGACGCACTACCTATGAAGATTGAAGACTGATGTATCCGTGCACCGTGAACATTACTATACGAATAGGTAAGTGTGGGTGATCTTGATGACAGATTCCCTTTAAAGGAAGCATGAAGTTTACTTTAAGTATTTGGGTGAGTGCCATTCTCTTCTTACTAAGGACATACTATAAGAAGTGATGTCTACAACCTCATACCAGGACAGCAGAGGAAACTGCAAAATATGGTGTTACATAGGCTACAAGTTAGGTGCCTTTCACAAATCCCAATCTTGCTTTGTGTATTTGCAAGGGTGAGAAAAGTAAAAAGAAGAAAAAAAACATTTGGAACTATATGTTTCTCTTTTGCTTTTCAGGACAAAGCTGTATAATGATGTGGGAAATAAAACTTGCCTGTTTCATTGCAGTCTCTCCAATTTTGTCTGAGTGTTTCCTGATACTTTCAAGAAAGTCCTTGAGTCCAGACATGGAGATTTCCTTGATCTCTTCTCGTAACTTAGGAAGATTCTCTGCCATGATCTGGCAGAAACCATACTGGCACACTTTGGGGAGATAAACATGTTCAAGTTGTTCCATTGTCCTTAGAGCAGAATAATACCTGTGAATGAGAAGAGGCACAACATCAATGTGAAAATATGGCTCCAGTGTAAAAAGTCTTTTCCATGAGTCCAAGTAACATGAGTCCATGAGTCATTGGTGACCAGGAATGACTAAAATAAATTTAGTTTATTTTCCCTCTTTTTCACAGAAGATTACACTATATTATATCAGTAGTGAGAAGTTAGGGAAGGCAATTTTGCGGTTTCGATGACTTCTGCCTAAAGAGTAAAAAAAGGAAGGACCTGTGGGCAACACAAAAAAAAAAATCAAAATTCTCATGCTTGACAACAGAGTAGGATGAGATACTACTGGTAAGTTGTTTGGCTCGGGAACCATTCCCAGTCTTACCCTAAGGCTTCTTATTGGAGTCAGACATTGACTTGAAAGGTGGCATCACATAGCTGCTTTGCATGTACTCCCCAGAGAACATAAGCCTATAAGCACCAGCACTTTTTTTTGTGATAGTCTCCTCAAGAAGAAAGATCATACCTTTGGTCCTAGGATGATCTGGCACTGTCTTTCTCTATTAGGGTTGCAACCAGGCCGGTATTTTACCGGCACAGCCAGTATTTTGGCCACCCTGCTGGTATTTTTATATTAAAAATACCGGCTATGCAATGGCCGGTATTTATCTAACTAATCCACCAACTCCCAGAATGTTTCACTATAACCTATACCAGTGTTTCCAAACCAGAGCGCCTCCAGTATTACAGATGTACAGCGTGTGTACGGCTGCATTCACACCACGTTTTTTCAATATTTCCCGTATACATTTTCTATGTGAAAACCGTATGGAACCATATTGGAAAACGTATGCATTGACTCTCCATTGAAAACCGTATGCCAAAAGATGCATCAGATTGTGTCCGTTTTGCATCCTGTACGGTTTTGTCAGGTTTTTTTCCTGTACCCAAAACCGTAGTCTACAACGGTTTTAGGTCCGGTTGAAAAACTGGATTAAACCGTATACGTTTTTTTTAAACATGGGAGTCAATGGGAACCGTACAGACCAGTATGTGCATACAGTTACATCCGGTTTTCAGCATACGCTTTTTGACTTTGCACAGTTTTTTTTCTTGGAATTTCAATCAAACAAGTAAAACTTTCTTCAAAATGGAGTGAAAAGTTAAAAACGTATACCGGATGTCATTTTTCAAACCGTATAAGTTTTTTTTACTGTACACGGGTTAAAATTTGTACACATGTTTTGATACAGTTTAGTCAGGTTTTGAGGAATCCTTTTTCCTCTAAAACCTGATACGGGAACTGTATTGCCAAAACGTGGTGTGAATGCAGCCTAATGGGCATCAATGCAATGTTTTGATGGGTATAATTAAAATATAAAAAAAAGAGTTCAGCGGGCATGGTAGAGGCGATGGCCGTTTCACATCATTACGATTTGTCGTCCGGTCTCACATGGTATTTTTAGTAGCACAAATGGTGGTCAGTACAGTAACTTTTTAATATGTCCCCATCTAAGGCTCTTAGTTACTCCATAACAGTAATTAGTAGTTAATTACAACCAAAGCTAGTGCTCTCCTCTGAGACATCGTGAGAACCACATCAGTTAAGACTTTCACTAAAAGTCTGGAACAAGACTATGAAACTGTGCCTATCTATCTGAGGAAGCTACGGCCTGAAGGCCACCATATACATCGGAGAAATGTCAGCTAAAGCTGCCGATTTTGGCAGGCCCGGCTGACTATATATTATATTTATATATATCTAACTCAATGGCCCTCATTTACTATTGCAAACCTGACATGTTTTGTCGGGTTGGGCGCTAGAAATTCTGTCTGGGCCAGAATTTGCACCAGAAATTAAAGAAACCCGACTAACTCTCCATTTTACTAAGAAAACCTGAAAAGGGCACCTGGCCTGTGGGAAAAGGGGGCGAGACCTATGGGGAAAGGGGGCATGGTCACCAAAAAGGGGCATGATCCTGACATTTTCACAAAAACCCAACATATTTACCAAGGTTTCCACAGAAAACCCTGGAAAATAAATTGTAGGGTATAAAAGAATACTACACACCACTCTTAGTAAATCATGGCCAATGTGTGTGTATGTACAGTGGGGCAAAAAAAATATTTAGTCAGCCACCAATTGTGCAAGTTCTCCCATTTAAAAAAATGAGAAAGGCCTGTAATTTTCATCATAGGTATACCTCAACTATGAGAGACATAATGAAAGAGAAAAAATCCATAAAATCCCATTGTCTGATTTTTTAAGAATTTATTTGCTAATTATAGTGTAAAATAAGTATTTGGTCACCTACAAACAAGCAAGATTTCTGGCTCTCACAGACCTGTAACTTCTTCTTTAACCCCTTAAGGACGCAGGACGTAAATGTACGTCCTGGTGAGGTGGTACTTAACGCACCAGGACGTACATTTACGTCCTAAGCATAACCGCGGGCATCGGAGCGATGCCCGTGTCATGCGCGGCTGATCCCGGCTGCTGATCGCAGCCAGGGACCCGCCGGCAATGGCCGACGCCCGCGATCTCGCGGGCGTCCGCCATTAACCCCTCAGGTGCCGGGATCAATACAGATCCCGGCATCTGCAGCGGTTCGCGATTTAAATGAACGATCGGATCGCCCGCAGCGCTGCTGCGGGGATCCGATCATTCATAACGCCGCACGGAGGTCCCCTCTCCTTCCTCCGTGCGGCTCCCGGCATCTCCTGCTCTGGTCTGTGATCGAGCAGACCAGAGCAGAAGATGACCGATAATACTGATCTGTTCTATGTCCTATACATAGAACAGATCAGTATTAGCAATCATGGTATTGCTATGAATAGTCCCCTATGGGGACTATTCAAGTGTAAAAAAAAATGTAAAAAAATGTAAAAGTTAAAGTAAAAAAAAAAAGTGAAAAATCCCCTCCCCCAATAAAAAAGTAAAACGTCCGTTTTTTCCTATTTTACCCCCAAAAAGCGTAAATTTTTTTTTTATAGACATATTTGGTATCGCCGCGTGCGTAAATGTCCGATCTATTAAAATAAAATGTTAATGATCCCGTACGGTGAACGGCGTGAACGAAAAAAAAAAAAAAAGTCCAAAATTCCTACTTTTTTAATACATTTTATTTAAAAAAAAATTATAAAAAATGTATTAAAAGTTTTTTATATGCAAATTTGGTATAAAAAAAAAGTACAGATCATGGCGCAAAAAATGAGCCCTCATACCGCCGCTTATACGGAAAAATAAAAAAGTTAGAGGTCATCAAAATAAAGGGATTATAAACGTACTAATTTGGTTAAAAAGTTTGTGATTTTTGTTAAGCGCAACAATAATATAAAAGTATATAATAATGGGTATCATTTTAATCGTATTGACCCTCAGAATAAAGAACACATGTCATTTTTACCATAAATTGTACGGCGTGAAAACAAAACCTTCCAAAATTAGCAAAATTGCGTTTTTCGTTTTAATTTCCCCACAAAAATAGTGTTTTTTGGTTGCGCCATACATTTTATGATATAATGAGTGATGTCATTACAAAGGACAACTGGTGGTGCAAAAAACAAGCCCTCATACTAGTCTGTGGATGAAAATATAAAAGAGTTATGATTTTTAGAAGGCGAGGAGGAAAAAATGAAGTCCTTAAGGCCAAAATGGGCTGAGTCCTTAAGGGGTTAAGAGACTCCTCTGTCCTCCACTCGTTACCTGTATTAATGGTACCTATTTGTACTTGTTATCAGTATAAAAGACACCTGTCCACAACCTCAAGCAGTCACACTCCAAACTACACTATGGCCAAGACAAAAGAGCTGTCAAAGGACACCAGAAACAAAATTGTAGACCTGCACCAGGCTGGGAAGACTGAATCTGCAATAGGCAAGCAGCTTAGTGTGAAAAAAATCAACTGTGGGAGCGATTACCGTATTAGAAAATGGAATACATACAAGACCACTGATAATCTCCTTTGATTTGGAGCTCCACGCAAGATCTCACCCCGTGGTGTCAAAATGATCAAAAGAATGGTGAGCAAGAATCCTAGAACACAGGGGGACCTAGTAAATGACCTGCAGAGAGCTGGGACCAAAGTAACAAAGGCTACCATCAGTAACACACTACACCGCAAGGGATTCAAATCATGCAGTGCCAGACATGTCCCCCTGCTTAAGCCAGTACATGTCTGGGCCCATCTGAAGTTTGCTAGAGAGCATTTGGATGATCCAGAAGAGTATTGGGAGAATGCCATATAGTCAGATGAAACCAAAGTAGAACTTTTTGGTAAAAACTCAACTCGTTGTGTTTGGAGGAGAAAGAATGCTGAGTAGCATCCAAAGAACACAATACCTACTGTGAAGCATGGGGGTGGAAACATCATGTTTTGAGGCTGATTTTCAGCTAAGGGACCAGGACGACTGATCCGTGTAATGGAAAGAATGAATGGGGCCATGTATAGTGAGATTTTGAGTGAAAACCTCCTTCCATTAGCAAGGGCATTGAAGATGAAACATGGCTGGGTCTTTCAGCATGACATTGATCCCAAGTAGACCACCTGGGCAATGAAGGAGTGGCTTTTTAAGAAGCATTTCAAGGTCCTTGAGTGGCCTAGCCAGTCTCCAGATCTCAACCCCATAGAAAAGCTTTGGAGGGAGATGAAAGTGCATGTTGCCCAGCGACAGCCCCAAAACATCACTGCTCTAGAGGAGATCTGCATGGAGGAATGGGCCAAAATACCGGCAACAATGTGTGAAAACTTACAGAAAACGTTTGACCTCTGTCATTGCCAACAAAGGGTATATAACAAAGTATTGAGATTAACTTTTGTTATTGACCAAATACTTATTTCCCACCATATTTTGCAAATAAATTCTTTAAAAATCAGACAATGGGATTTTATGAATTTTTTTTCTCATTCTGTCTCTTATAGTTGAGGTATACCTATAATGAAAATTACAATTCTCATCTTTTTAAGTGGGAGAACTTGCACAATTGGTGGCTGACTTAATACTTTTTTGCCCCCACTGTATGTATGTGTGTAGGTTCCAGCATCACTTCCAAATGGCTAAAGATAGTTTGATAAAACATAGTACACATGTTACTTATATGTCAACTACAAACATAGGATAGATAAATTAACCCTTACCCACCCCATCTGCGAGTCTTGTGGTTTTTGTTTAAAGTCCAATGCAAGTCTGTGGGAAATGTGTGTTCTAGCATAACTTCCAAATGGATGGAAATATTTTGATGAAACTTAGTACACATGTTATTTATATGTCAAATAAAAATATATGATAGTTAAATAACCCTATCCTACCCCCTTACATGAAGATGGGGTTTTTGTCTTAAGTACCATGCAAGTATATAGGATTTCCAGTACCTTATACCACAAGCTCTGCATCTCCTGGTGAGAGCGTCAGTCCTGCCACACCCCACCTCACAAAGCCACACCCACCATTTATGCCACACCACTTTTACTACCCTTTTTGGTGCATTGGTCTGGCTTGCAAGTCACTCCCACAAAACCACGCCTTCTTCTATTTTTGTCCTACAATCTTTTCATCACAACTCAGCCCCACCTGAGGACGAGATATGAGGATGGGATATGAGGACGGGATATGAGGACAAGTACTTCCTCCTATGTTGTTTTTCCTCCCCCACAAGGATTAGGTATGAAAAAGCGGGCAATGCCAGGTACTCAGCTATAAAACTCAATGTGTATGTGTGTGTGTGTGTGTGTATGTGTATGTTCCAGCATCACGTCCAAAAGGCTGAAGATATTTTGATAAGACATGGTACACATATTATTATATGTCAACTACAAACATAGGATAGATAAATTAACCCTTACCCACCCCCATTTGCGAGGGTTGGGGTTTTTGTTTAAGTCCCATGCAAGTCTATGGGAAATGTATGTTCCAGCATAACTTCCAAATGGCTGGAGATATTTTGATGAAACTTAGTACACATTACTTTTATGTCAAATAAAAATATATGATAGTTAAATTAACCCTAACCTACCCCCTTACGTGAAGGATCGGGTTTTTGTCTTAAGTCCCATGCAAGTATATAGGACTTCCAGTACCTTACACAAAGCTCTGCTATGCATTTCCTGGTGAGTACGTCAGTCCGGCCACACCCCATCTTGCAAAGCCACACCCACCATTTAGGACACACCCCTTTTATTTTCTACCCAATTTGTAGGTCCAGCTTGCAAGGTATGCCCACTTCCACAAAATCACACCTCCTTCTATCTTCGGTCTACAATCTCTTCATAACAACTCAGCCCCACCTGAGGACGGGATATAAGGATGGGATATGATGTCGGGGATATAAGGAGGATGGGATATGAGGTCGGAATATGAGGTCGCTCCGTGCGTAATGACCAGCGATACAGGGGCCGGAGAATCGTGACGTCATGGCCCCACCCCTCGTGACGTCACGGCCCGCCTCCTTAATGCAAGTCTATGGGAGGGGGCATGATGGCCGCCACGCCCCCTCCCATAGACTTGTATTGAGGGGGCAGGCTGTTACATCACGAGGGGGCGGAGCCATGATGTAACGATGCTCCGGCCCCTGTATTGCCCATCATTATGCACGGAGCGAGACTGCTCTGTGCAGTAATCACAGCGGGGTGCCGCAGCGGAGATCCCGGGGGTCCTCAGCAGTGGAACCCTGGCTCCCCTATCCTTTGGATAGGGGATAAGATGTCTAGGGGCAGAGTACCCCTTTAATCCTTACCCACCCCCATTTGCAAGGGTCTGGGTTTTTTGTTTAAAGTCCCATACAAGTCTATGGGAAATATATGTCACTGCATAACTTGCAAACAGCTAGAGATATTTCAATAATACTTGGTCACATATTACTTACAGTAATGGCCGAAAATGTTGGCACCCCTGAATTTTTTCTAGAAAATGAAGTATTTCTCACAGAAAAGGATTGCAGTAACACATGTTTTGCTATACACATGTTTATTCCCTTTGTGTGTATTGGAGCAAAAAAGGAGGAAAAAAAAGCAAATTGGACAATGTCAGACCAAACTCCAAAAATGGACTGGACAAAATTATTGGCACCCTTTCAAAATTGTGGAAAAATAAGATTGTTTCAAGCATGTGATGCTCCTTTATACTCACCTGGGGCAAGAAACAGCAGTGGGCAATATAAAAATCACACCTGAAAGCAGATAAAAATGAGAGAAGTTCACTTAGTCTTTGCATTGTGTGTCTGTGTGTGCCACACTAAGCATGGACAACAGAAAGAGGAGAAGAGAACTGTCTGAGGACTTGAGAACAAAAATTGTGGAAAAATATCAACAATCTGAAGGTTACAAGTCCATCTCCAGAGATCTAGATTTGCCTTTGTCCACAGTGCACAACATTATCAAGAAGTTTGCAACCCATGGCACTGTAGCTAATCTCCCTGGGCATGCATGGAAGAGAAAAATTGATGAAAGGTGTCAATGCAGGATAGTCTGGATGGTGGATAAGCAGCCCCAAACAAGTTCCAAATATATTTAAGATGTCCTGCAGGCTCAGGGAGTATCAGTGTCAACGCAAAATATCCGTCAACATTTAAATGAAATGCTATGGCAGGAGACCCAGGAGGACCCCACTGCTGACACAGAGACATAAAAAAGCAAGACTACATTTTGCCAATATGAACTTGAGTAAGCCAAAAATCTTCTTGTGGACAGATGAGACCAAGATAGAGCTTTTTGGTAAAGCACATTATTCTACATTATACATTTTCTTGAAGAATTTCGGGGGTGCGAACATTTACGGCCATGACTGTATATGTCCACTAAAAGGTTCAATGATGTTTTGGGGTTGTTTTGCTGCCTCTGGCACAGGGTGCCTTGAATGTGTGCAAGGCATCATGAAATCTGAGTATTACCAAAGGATTTTGGGTCGCACTGTACAGCCCAGTGTCAGAAAGCTGGGTTTTCGTCCGAGATTGTCTTCCAGCAGGACAATGACCCCATACATTCATCAAAAAGTACCCAGAAATGGATGGCAACAAAGTGCTGGAGAGTTCTGAAGTGGCAGCAATGAGTCCAGATCTAAATCCCATTGAACACCTGTGGAGAGATCTTAAAATTGCTGTTGGGAAAAGGTGCCCTTCCAATAAGAGAGACCTGGAGCAGTTTGCAAAGGAAGAGTGGACCAACATTATGGCTGAGAGGTGTAAGAAGCTTATTGATGGTTATAGGAAGCGACCGATTTCAGTTATTTTTTCCAAAGGGTGTGCAACCAAATATTAAGTTAAGGGTGCCAATAATTTTGTCAGGCCCATTTTTGGAGTTTGGTGTGACATTATGTCCAATTAGCTTTTTTTCCTACCATTTCTGGTTTAGTTCCAATACACACAAAGGGAATAAACATGTATATAGCAAAACATGTGTTACTGCAATCCTTTTCTGTGAGCAATACATTTTCTTGAAGAATTTCGGGGGTGCCAACATTTACGGTCATGACTGTATATGTCCACTAAAATATAGAATAGTTAAATTAACCCTTACGTGAAGGATGGGGTTTTTGTTTCAAGTCCCATGCAAGTATATGGGGCTTCCGGTACATTACTCCACAAGCTCCGCTCTTCATCTCCTGGTGAGTGCGTCCGGCTAGCAAGCCACATCCTCACCACATGACATGTCCAACCTTTAAGCCACATCCCTTTTATTTTCTACCCTTTTTGTCAATTGGTCTGGCTTGCAAATCGCACCCACTCCCACACCTCTGCCTTTGTCAAAAAACTGTCCAGAGCAGGATAGGTTTGCTATGGGGATTTTCTCCGGCTCTTAGTTCCTGACATGAACAGAGGTGTCAGCAGAGAGCTCTGTGGTCAGACAGAAAAGAAATCGAAAAAGAAAAGAACTTCCTCTGTAGTATACAGCAGTTGATAAGTACTGGAAAGATTAAGATTTTTAAATAGATTTATGAAAGACCCTAAAAATTTCCCTTTTTCTGATCCCTCCAAACATGGTAAATCCTAAAGCTTCCAATTAAACCATACAGCGGTCCCTGTGTTACTACAAACATAAGGAAAAAGAAAAAGAGCTAAAAACAAATATTTCAATGCAAATACTATTTTCTTGGGCACGGAGCTGTGGTTGCGGTTAATAGGATCAAACTGGCAAGACGTTAAAATAAATAATGTGGTCAGTGAACGTGTGAATCCGTAGGTCGGTGTAAGCCGTAAATTAGAATGCCACAGATGAGTTTCAAGACTCTTTCATCCAATTTTCAAAAGAGCAGTTCCACATGGCGTGACCTCTCGGGAGATAATTCCATAACGGCATTAAAATCATATAAACGGTTTTATTCAAATTATACAAATCAGCTTATCACAACACTGTTGGTTCATCTGGAAGGGTTTTCAATGCTGTTACTGAAATCAGAATTAGCATAATCCAACTTAAACCCATTCTTGAGCCCCTTGCTAATTATATATATCTCCAGCTCAAGGCCTTGCCCTTTCAACATCTGCTCAGATGGGAGCTTTGAGCCTTTTTTAATTTGTAGGTCATTTGCAGGTCAAGATTTATGTTGTATTGCTCGCATTTGACATTTAATACTAATAGTCATTGTCATAAATCGTTCATTCTTGGTGCGAACGCGCTTGTTGGATACAGAATTCCTTGCTGACTTTCAGTATTTTTATTAAGTTTTTTTTTTTTTTTTCAAATAAAAGAACTCAAATACTTTTATTGCTGTTAATTCTTGCACTGGATCCAATTCAAAGCAACTTTTGTATGAATATATAGTGAATTGCTTAAAAGGCACGCTTCTGTAGAAACCGGAGTTTCCCAAAGCAATTTCTAAGGAATCACTATTTGCTGGGCTTTCTTTTTTTAATTCATTTTGCAGCTAGAGTTTTCGTTGTGGCCAGTTCCAGAAGACGGTACTAAGGCTGCATTTTTTGGTTTTATCCTAACCTAATCACGGGTCCTTTCTGAAGTGTACTACAGATCCCAATGATGCTGTCAGTTCAGATGATCAGATCTGTGGCCAGGCTAGGACTTGCAGCTGTAATTCAGACCTAAAAATTAAACTGCATTAAGATAATTTCCCATTATAGACATTTATAGCAAATCCTTAGGAGACAGGTGATGTTCTTTCCTCTGGAGTCCTAGACTTCCATTGCTCTATGAATACTTTTCAGACTTTTTTAGAGATCTTCTTCAGCTGATGACATTCAGTACTATTAAAAGGTCACATTAAAGGGGTTTTACAGGTCTAACATGAAAAAATGGCAGTGGGCAGAGATTAAGAGGGAAATATACTCTCCTCTTTAGTCACATTGGATCCAGCACTGCCACTGCTTCAGAATCCCCATCAGAGGTAACCCAGTGATATAAAATGTACATGAGAGGTGCAGCCGATCATTGGCGTGTAACTGCTTAGGCCAGTAATTGGCCACTACATCCCTCGAACGAGCACACTTCAAATCGAAATTCTGAGTGTTAAAAGGAGTACCCAGAGGAAACCCAAGCAAACAAGGGGAGAACATACAAACTCTTTGTAGATGTTGTCCATGATGGGATTTGAGGCTAGGACCCCAGGGCTGCAAAGCAACAGTGCTAACCACTAATTCCTATCCCTGTCTCCTAGAAATTTTTTGTTGACTTTTCCAAATATATAACAACCCGGGCATCAATACCGCAAGTGAAGAGGAGGCCTACGCTACATGATAAGTACTTCCCTGGCTCCTCCTCTCAACTGAGTTAGGCTGCACTCACACCCTGTTTGTGCAATACAGTTCCCGTATACATTTTAAATTTGAAAACCGCACGGAACCGTATTGAAAACTGTATGCATTGACTCTCCATTGAAAACCGTGTGCCAAAAGATGCATCCGTTTGTGTCCGCTTTGCATCTCGCACGGTTTTGTCCGTTTTTTCCCCGTACCCAAAACCGTAGCCTACCATGTTTTTTGGTCCGGGTGAAAAACCGTATTGAAACTGCATACTTTTTTATAATATGGGAGTCATTGGGAACCGTATAGAACCATATGTGCGTACGGTTCCATCCGGTTTGCGTCAAACGGTTTTTGACTTTGCACATGAGCAGTGCATGACGAAAGTTTTTTTTTCTTGGAATTTCAATCAAACAAGTGAGACTTTATTCATAATGGAGTGAAAAGTTAAAAACATATACTTTTTTTTCTTAAAAAACGGATGTAACCGGACATCATTTTTCAAACCGTATACGGGTTAAAATTTGTACACACATTTTGATACAGTTTAGTCCGGTTTTGAGGAATCCGTTTTTCATCAAAAACCTATTACGGGAACTGTATTGCAAAAACGTATTGTGAATGCAGCCTTACAGCTCTAGTGTCCAATCAGGAGATCTCTGCAGCATAGAGGTGCTCAGAGCATAGAGAAAAACCTCAGCATCTATCGAGAACAGAGCACATAGCCTTGATAATACTAGAGAAAAATGTATGCCTTGTTTGGCGCAGAATGGCAGGATAGTTTTGACAAGGCTGGACAGGGTTGACGATAAAGCTCCTTACAGAAGGTTCTCTACATTCACTACATATACTTTTCTATACCCATGTGATCATATAGCGTTTCTGGCAATCCAAAACCTGACAGGTCCCAGATCAAGGAGTCCTACGGTACAGAATAGTAAGAAAAGATTAATCAAAATTCTATAAAATGCTCAGCTATTGTTGAATTTCAGTTTTATGCAATGAAATGACATAAAACA
This sequence comes from Hyla sarda, assembly GCF_029499605.1. Taxonomy (NCBI): domain Eukaryota; kingdom Metazoa; phylum Chordata; class Amphibia; order Anura; family Hylidae; genus Hyla; species Hyla sarda. Next base: position 66,150,730 of record NC_079195.1, on the reverse strand, counting down.
GGACAGAGAAAGTCCATGGGAGTGATATGAATGGGTACATGGAAGAAATACTGCTGTGTCTGTATCTATAAAGGACACATTGAAGGTCAATAGTCTCGCTGTGTAAACTGTAAATTCATTTCTAATGTGTTATGATAGATGACGGAGATAGTAATGAACTAGGCAGAGATCATTATTCCTCTCCTCCAACTGCGCTCCCTGAGGATCTCATTTATTGTCGCTTCTTAAATTGTTTTAGATGGTATAAAATATTAAGGGATAATATTCTCCTTCCTATGATTATATTTTCATTACATTTCATGCTGTTTAACTAAAAATTGTTTTTCGGAACCCTTCATTACACTTTTGACAAATTGCGCTATTTATATTCAACATCTGTTCCCTGTCAAAACCAGATATATGGGAGACGAGAGCAAATGTACTGGCGTAGGGCCAGTTTCAATCTAGGGGTAAAGAACCACAAATTCTCTGCTTCTTATCAGGGTAAGCCAGTAAGAGGTAGATAAGTACAAATTATTGGGTCCTTATTAGGGTAAACCAGGTAGATCCCTCCTATAGTGCTATATATATACACAGTAGAGACCAAAAGTTTGGACACTTTCTCATTCAAAAAGTTTTCTTTATTTTCATGACTATGAAAATTGTAGATTCACACTGAAGGCATCAAAACTATGAATTAACACATGTGGAATTATATACATAACAAAAAAGTGTGAAACCACTGAAAATATGTCATATTCTAGGTGGAAAGTGTCCCCAAGTGCAGTCACAAAAACCATTAAGAGCTACAAAGAAACTGTCTCACATGCGGACCGCCTCAGGAAAAGAAGACGAAGAGTCACCTTTGCTGCGGAGGATAAGTTCATTCGAGTCACCAGCCTCAGAAATCGCAGGTTAACAGCAGCTCAGATTAGAGACCAGGTCAATGCCACACAGAGTTCTAGAGCAGACACATCTCTAGAACAATTGTTAAGAGGAGACTGTGTGAGGCCTTCATGGTAGAATATCTGCTAGGAAACCACTGCTAAGGACAGGCAACAAGCAGAAGAGACTTGTTTGGGCTAAAGAACACAAGGAATGGACATAAGACCAGTGGAAATCTGTGCTTTGGTCTGATGAGTCCAAATTTGAGATCTTTGGTTCCAACCACCGTGTCTTTGTGCGACGCAGAAAAGGTGAACGGATGGACTCTACATGCCTGGGTCCCACCGTGAAGCATGGAGGAGGAGGTGTGATGGTGTGGGGGTGCTTTGCTGGTGGCACTGTTGGGGATTTATTCAAAATTGAAGGCATACTGAACCAGCATGGCTACCACAGCATCTTGCAGTAGCATGCTATTCCATCCAGTTTGCGTTTAGTTGGACCATCATTTATTATTCAACAGGACAATGACTCCAAATGCACCTCCAGGCTGTGTAAGGGCTATTTGACCAAGAAGGAGAGTGATGGGGTGCTGCACCAGATGACCTGGCCTCCAAAGTCACCAGACCTGAACCCAATCAAGGCAAAAGTGCCAACAAGTGCTAAGCATCTCTGGGAACTCCTTCAAGACTGTTGGAAGACCATTTCAGGTGACTACCTCTTGAAGCTCATCAAGAGAATGCCAAGAGTGTGCAAAGCAGTAATCAAAGCAAAAGGTGGCTACTTTGAAGAACCTAGAATATGACATATTTTCTGTTTCACACTTTTTTGTTATGTATATAATTCCACATGTGTTAATTCATAGTTTTGATGCCTTCAGTGTGAATCTACAATTTTCATAGTCATGAAAATATAGAAAACTCTTTGAATGAGAAGGTGTGTCCAAACTTTTGGTCTGTACTGTATAAATATATATATAAATATATATATATATATTTTTTTTTTTTTTTTTTTTTTAAGGGGTAGAGAACTATTCACTACTGGGTCATTATTGGGGTAAGCCAGAATGATCCCTTCTATAGTAGCAAGATCAATGCTGTATATAGAAAGGAGTAGAGAACCACAAACTGTTGGGTCCTTATTGAGGCAAGCCAGGTAGATCCCTTCTATAGAAGCTAAATCAATGCTATATAGAGTCTTTGTTCCCTCTGAAAGACCTGGATTCAACTTTTACCTTACCACCCATATCTCCATCTTCAGGAACCTAGTGGTGACTACAAGGAGTCTAAATTGTAACAGAGATTTACAAATGTCCATTCTACAAATGTTGACCCTGAAGATCACTAGCATCCTATTTTTGGTGGGATGGAGTGTAGCAATATTAAAGTTTCTCTTTAGGAGTTTTATTTTTTGCAAACATTAAACTTACCGTTTCCCGCTCATTTGTTCCTTTAATTTGCTGTACATTTCTAAGGCTAAACATAAAAACAGACATAAAAAGCAATTAAAAATAATACTAGAACGTTATTAGTTTTTAAAAGATTAAGAAAAAATATATACATAGTAAAACAGGATACCTTTAAGGGGTACTCCGCCCCTAAACATCTTATCATCTTATAAAATGTCTGATTGCGGGGGTCCCGCCACTGGGAACCCCTGCGATCTCCCTGCTGCACCCAGCGTTCGTTTAGAGTGTCGGGTGCAGCACCGGAGGCTTGTGACGTCATGCCCGGGTCCCGTTCATGACCTCACATGGCCCCCTCAGTGCAAGTCTATGGGAGGGGGGGCGTGACGGCCGCCCCTCCCATAGAATTGGATTGAGGGGGCATCGTCGTGACGTCACGAGCCTCCGCCCCACATCGCCAGTCATCCGTCACGGAGCAAAGTTCGCTCCATGCACCGAATGTTTGGGGTGCCGCAGCGAAGATCGTGGGGGTCCCCAGCAGCGGGACCCCTGCAATCAGACATCTTATCCCTTATCCTTTGGATAAGGGATAAGATGTGTAGGGGTGGAGTACCCCTTTAAGTCAAAATGGACATGGCCCCCTTGAACCTCCCAGTAAATGTCAGGCTATTGTACTGTATATCATCAGGTTGCAAAACTCTATACTATCCTAAAACCCTCTAAGCCCAGTAGTATTTTTTTCTTTTTTACATAGCATAGATTATTACCATTAATTATTTTACATGACACTTGACTATTACCCACATCCTATAGTCTTATCAAGTGCTTATATGAAGCTTATGAAAGGTCATAGGCATCTATTACTAGAAAGCAACAGGTCAGATATCAGCTCGATCCTTCAGTCGAGCATCACCCAGTTTTCCCTACAGTTGGTTGGCGGCACGAATCTTCTGGTCCACAACCCTGTGAGGCTTCACACTGACAGTAACAAAGCTCAAATTCTTACTATTGTTCCCTTATTAACAAATGCCCCTTTCTGGCCTCTGGAGCACAAAGCCAGCTCTGCCCATGCCATACAGTACCCATAGGAAACTGCATGGACAGCAAGTTTCTTTCTACATTTATCTCTTGGATATAAATTGTAAATTCCTGAAAATCATATTATATCTTCCAAATAAAGAGTTCTCTTCTATAGTTCTATATACCATATATATTCACTTGGGAAGTACAAAACAATGAAGATTTTTGGATCTCCGAAACAGGTCAAGGGGAACCAGGAGAGGGTTACATACAATGCCCAACATTTTAGAACAAAGCCAATCAACATGAACATTTTAAAGCAGTTATTAAAGTAGAACAAGATATTTAGGTGGCTGTATCTGGCTCCTCAGACCGACTCCCTTATTAACTTGATTGAAACTATATGTAATTCTAATAAAAAATTTAACATATGCGATTGACATATATTATTAGTTATATTCGGGAAATAAAAAAACATATCTGATGGCCAGGTTAAAAACTGAACCTGTCAAATGCCATTCAGAGAGCTGTACAGATATTTGAATTGGGTCTGTAAATAATCCGGTGTCTTAAAGGGATATTCCAGGAAAAAACTTTTTTTTTTTTGTATATCAACTGGCTCCAGAAAGTTAAACAGATTTGTAAATTACTTCTATTAAAAAATCTTAATCCTTTCAGTACTTATGAGCTTCTGAAGTTAAGGTTGTTCTTTTCTGTCTAAGTGCTCTCTGATGACACCTGTCTCGGGCAATGCCCAGTTTAGAAGCAAATCCCCATAGCAAACCTCTTCTAAACTGGGCGTTTCCCGAGACAGGTGTCATCAACTAGCACTAACACAGAAAAGAACAACCTTAACTTCAGAAGCTCATAAGTACTGAAAGGATTAAGATTTTTTAATAGAAGTAATTTACAAATCTGTTTAACTTTCCGGAGCCAGTTGAAATATAAAAAAAGTTTTTTCCTGGAATACCCCTTTAAGGATAGGATAGCTGTCAGCTGAACATGAACATTAGGTTTGGTCAAGTGTCCATGGAAGGGTAAACTACTGCCAGACTCCTCTGGCAGCACTTTATTGTTTCGAGAACAAAAGAAATGGGCTTGAAATCCAATATGCCCTTATCCTTCTCTCCCCCAACATCATCAGTCAAGGCAGATTCAGGAACCCCTATAAACATTACACAGTTGGCTGGTCACACTGAAATCTGAGAGTTTGGCCAACTTTTTCTAACATATATGTGGATCTTTATAGCCAGCCACACACTAGCTTTTAGAAGCTTTATGACTACAGCTGGTACCACTTTGTGCCACAAGCAAAAAAGTCAATCTGCTGGATTGGATATTTTTCCCAGTATTCAATATACCTTTCCCCAGTAGATATTACATCTCAGCCAATATTGCAGAAATCTCAGAATAATTTACATGAATAATCTATTTGCAAAATGACTGGGACAGAGTGCTGGGGGTGAGCAACACGTTTCGTGTCAGCAGTATAACCTTCATCAGGCATATGACAAATTGTACATTCGTCTACCGCAGGGTACTGGAAGACCTTGACTGGACTGTTTATATATGAGAATATATTGAACTGATGACCAGAAAGGAGGGATTTTTCTATCCATTTCTACTCTATCATACAAGATAAATGACAACGGTTTCTGGAGCCACTTATTGGACCACACTCTACAGCGTTAACATGCACGTTCGGCCAAGGCAAACAAGCAAGTTAATGGGGAATTGTCGTAATTGACTATAATTGTTTCTCAAAAGCTCTTCCAGCCAACAATTATTTTATGTCAATAGCCAACTTTAAGCAGCCAACTGCACCAAAGAGGACCGGCTGAGAAGCACCATGGGATCGCGACTCACAACAAAGTACTATTTCTGTGATTGAGGCAGATTAAAAAAATTTCTACAGCAAAAAAGGGTCCATAATCTACATAGATATCCCTCAAACTATCTAAATACAGTTTTTTCAGACACGCAATAGATTCAAATCACATACAAAAAAAAAAATTAATTTTTTTTTTACTGAACTCACCCGGAAGGCACAATTGCAATTTGTCAACTACAGTGGAGATATTTCTTTGCTGGATCCTGCAGTGAATAGTCTCTTCTGTCTTGGCAATTACCTAGAATTTAAAAATAAGAATTGAATTCATTTGGGTAAATTATTTTTTTTTTACCAAATTGAATTTGTGCTGCAAATAAGAAGTGTTCTTACCTCTTTCCCCGCATCCTGAAATCTTCGGTTGGTATCAGTAACTTGGACCTTAAAGAAATGATTTTGCCTTTGTTATAAGACATAAGCAAATAGGACCCTAATGCAACTGCTCACCCTTGTAATCAGATCATGATTCATGAGAGACTCCGAACAAAACTGGGCAAATCCAAATTAACTCTACAGTTTGAACTTGAACTTTCGATCATAAAGGGCTTTTGTTAACTTTAATTACTTATGACAGTCCGTACTAACAGATTCTGTGGCAAACTTCTCAATTTTACTTGGGATTTTTGAACTCTATTTGTTCATGTGGGTCTGTCAAACAATTCAAATCATTGACCCAATTGGCCACTGGTCCCTTTTTGATAACCTCAATGAGGTCTATGCTCCATTCATTGTCCACATGAGATGGCAATGGCATTTTTCTTGTAATTAAACATTCATACTTTGCTGAATGCAAACACTGGGTGGTTGATTCACATCAAAAGTGGAAATCTCCAAACCCCAGCAAGATTTCCATGCTGCAGGTGCAGGAAGAGTGCGACCTCATATTTTCCCACATATTGAGCGGACTCATTAGGTCATCATAATAAGGAAGCACATTCGGCTTGATTGAAAATCTCATTAATTTCAGAACAAAGATGTTCAATGACCTCATTGATGCCGCGTTTTGTCCCCTGTTATCTGAATATCATTTATATAATGGTCTTCCAATCATAGGCTGCGCTGAACTACACTTGACCCGTCTGGTGTGCAGATTTTTGTTTGCAGAAGTGTAAAGGGAGCTAAAAGGGTTGGTACAGTGTGACCTCTGCCTAAAATCCTGACACTTCTCTGGAAGATGAAGCGTAATCTTCCCAAAGCTGAACACTAAGCACAATTACAAGTGATATCCCAAACGTAATTGAAAATTCTAGCTCCATCCCAAGGGGTACGAGGGTAATTTGGCAGGGGTTGCTGGAGAGGAATTAAAAGGGAAAGAATGTTTTTGTGTTTGGCATAAAACCTGCAAAATGGCGTCTGTGCACCTGCAACACTAAACTGCTTTCCAAAATAAATACGGGAGACTATAAGCTATTGATGTGCAGGTGCCAATGTACTGTCGAGGTATTTTCTGACGCAGGAGTCAAGTGCACGTACGAACTAGAAACCCTGTATGGATCTGGCAAGGGGAATAAGATAGTGAGCTAATGAGTATCATGATATTAATAGACAAAATGCATGAGAAGGAAGACTGCGTTCTTTGGCCTGTAACAGGGCTGATTATCTGAAGGCGTACGAGCTGAGAAAATGGACCCAAACCTTTTTTTTTCCCCATTCAGGATGAATACCACCAAAAGAGTTTGATTGCGTGACAACATTTTTAAAGCGCTGCTTTCTTTAGAAACTTTTAACAAGATCATCAAAGAGTTAAGCCTGTGGGTACTAAGAGTTCTCATCATGCAGCTTCCAGAACCAGTGTTTAGGGGGGCTGTTCTTAACAAATCAGCATCCATGGAAGTGTTCTCAGCAATGATGTGACCTATCCTTCTGGATGCTAATCACATGGTTTCACCATACGACTCACACGATATGTCAACAACTTAGAAGGAGCAGAAAAATGTAATTAAAAACAAACAAAAATTGAAGAGAAAAAAAAAAAGTTTATATTCATAAGGACAAGTCGAAAGTTTTGATCGGCCAGGGTCTAAATGTTCAGACCCTGACTGATCACTAGAACGAGACAGGGAAAGTGTGCGCTAAGTGCAATTTCTTCCAACTCTGTGCCACATGACCAAGATGGTCTCACAATGTGAGTCTGGGAGGACGTGTTGGTCGCATGTACAGAGATTGGAGAGAGAGAACAACTCAGCACATGCTTCTCTCCATGCTCTTTCTAGTGATCAATCAGTGTTTCTAGGACTTTTTAAGTGTAAGGGGCATGTGCATAAGTATTCACCCGCCAAAGGTAAATGTTTTGTAAAGCCACCTTTTGCTGTTATAGATGTTGGTTTCTTGGGGTAAGTTTTTTTTTAATTAGCTTAAAGGAGTAGTCCCATGTATTCCATTTATCAGACCACCTGCAATCTCCTGTACGGTGCTTAGGCTCTCCTCGGGCACGGAGCAGGGATCAGCATGCATCCTCCATGCATTTCTTTGGGAGAGACGGAGATACATGAGCACACCACGCCGTGTATCTTGGGCTCTTCCATAGAGATGCAGGGGGGACCCAGCAGTTGGTCTCCCATGGTCAGACACCTATTTCCTATCCTTTGGATAGGGGGTACATTTTCCTACATGTGGCTACTCCTTTCCAGGCAAAACTGTTAAAAATTCATTGGGTTTATGGGGTGTGTTGTGTACAGCAGTCTTAAAGTCACTCTCAACTGGATTGAGTTCTGGGCTTTGGCTAAGCCATTTTAATACACTTTAATGTTCCTTTTACAAATCTACAGTAGCTTTAGTGGCCTCCTAAACGGACACTAGGGCCTTCATTCAGAGAAGAGTTGGGAAAGCATTGAATGCCAAAAACTTTGGGCATTAGTCATTTAAAAAAACTTTTGACGTGTCACAGACATGTTAAAAGTTTTGATCAGTTCACTTCCTGGCCCAGTCCATCGGGCTCCAGTAATTAAATGGACTGAGCACAGAGCCAAAGAGTAAAGTGCATTCTTTATATAGAAATCTGCTTTAACACATGAAGGATTCCCTATCATTTATGGTCAGAGCTCCTTTTTTACATTACCAAACTCCAAATTACCCAAATAGATGAATATTTATGATAAAACTCCACCTGCCTGCCACCCCCACTAGGGGACCTTAGAATCTTGCTGCCTACTGGTATATATTGATGTAAGGCCTGGTTAACATCAGCGTTGAGCTCTGTTCGACAAGTATGTTCAAAATATGGAACATGAGTGGATAAAAAAAATAATAAAATGAACAGTAATTTTTTCTCTACTTCCTAGAAACAATTGACACCTGACCGATGGATCATATTCAAAGTCAATGGGACCTGTCGGGTCCTGTTAGTGACCGTTGTGCAACAGACCGTCCAGGTTCGTTGTCTGCTGCTAGCACGGACTCTGCGACAGAGGGAGATTCCCAAACGGAGCTCAATGCTCATGTGAACCCAGTGTTAAAGGAAAACTGTCAGCCTGTCCACCAACACGAAAACAAATACACTGGGTTATAGTGTGGGTGTACAGGAGTCCAACAAGGGGTCACTAACTAAAATACGTCGAGTAGGTCCTGAGATATGTCCCCGAGAAGATCCTCTGCTAAATTTAGTGAAGTGAGTGCTAGAGACAGAGCCCCGCTGGCTCAATTTATATATTCACAGTCTGTGACTCAACGTCCTAGTGATGTAAAGTCGCTGGTCACATGAGCGATCTGCTTATTATGACTAGAGAGCTGAATATAGTCAGTTGGCGCATGTGCTCTATGCAAAGAGCAGAGCGCTCATGGGACCAGCGACTCCAAACCATAAATATTTAAATTTAGACAGTGAAGCCCCGCCTTCAGCACATAATTCACTAAATTTAGCAGAGGATCTTCTCGGGGACATATCTCAGGACCTACTGGACACCCCTTGCTGTACTCCTATTGACCCACAATATAACCCAGTGTATTGGGTTTAGTTTGGGTGAACAGGCTGACAGTTTTCCTTTAATAAATGTAAGCTCCCTAAGAAGTAGTGGTTGCGAGTAACCTGAATTTTTTTTCGAAGAGGTCCCTGCAGGGGATTTTGTGTTCTGTACAAGAAAAAAAAACTAGTTAACCTTATTTCCTACAGGTCATTCAGACCTGCGGTAGCGATAGTTGTCCATAAACTGAGCAGAGATTTACTAGGAGTGGCTAACACTAAGTCCTGCAGGGTTTACTGCCAATAAACTGACACGCAAATGTTCACTCTTTAATTAGTACGATTCCTGGTGAAATATCTGAGAATATTAAACTTAGAAACCCCAAAATTACAGATACACGTCCCGGTATCCTGCAAGTCTGATACTGAGTAATGGTTCAATACATTCCAGTCAGGAACATCCAAATGCCACGCCTTGATGGTAGCTACATATCCAGCATTTTCCTGCTAAAAATGTTCTGCAATAAAGATGATACTGATCTGCCACCATACTTAGATAAGAACTATCCAAGAAATAAGAGGACCCAGGGTACGCCAGGAAAACATTCTCAACACCATTACACCACCTCCATAGCAATGGAACTGGTCGTTTGCCTTTATAGCTCATAGAACAGCAAGTTGTGCATTTGAGCCTATAAGTTTTACATCAGGATTGTATACGGCAACAATATTCTTAAAGGGGTTATCCACCATAAGGTGATTTTAGTACGTACTTGGCAGTCAGTAATGGACATGCTTGGGAAGGATCTGCATTTGTCTTGGGGCTAAATGGCTATGTTGTGAGATTACCATAACACTGTGGCTAGCTTGTTGTGAACTTGTATTTCCTGTTTGACTTTTCTTTTTTTTACTACAAAGCCCACAATTCCATTTCCTCTCTCCCACACATCAGCCAACCCACCCATCGAAACAAAAGATCTGTGGTTTTCAATCAGGGTGCCTACAGCTGTTGCATTAGTTGTAGATTGATCTCTCTCCCACCAAGCGATCCCTCCACCCATTGAAGCAGACAGGCTCCCTGTCATCAGCTGACTAGTGAGTCGGGTCTCGACCGCATTGCAAGCTGGGAAAAATCTGAGACAGCAGTCATTTTGTATGCTGTTAAAAATAAATATTGGGGTGAAAATCACAGAAGAATTGTGAGAAAACCGTCACACACAGGTACAGACACTATATTATGAACTACACTAACTTTACAGCCCCTGTAGCATAATCAAATAAAATAACTTCCTGGAATACCCCTTTAACTGTGCATGACCTGTACATTAGGACTACTCCTGACATCCTCCTTTGACCCCACTTTCGATGGTAAGGATCCCTTTTGGCTATATACTTTTTCTCAGTCACACCATTCTCTGTATACTCTTAACACCGTTGCATGAGAAAACCACACAAGGTTGGCAGTACATGAAATCCGGTCCCCGGATGGTACAGCACAGATGACAAGGCCTCACATGTCACAGGATAATCCCATTCTCATGTGGATTCACACTGTAAATCAGTGTTTCCCAACCAGGGTGCCTCCAGGTGTTGCAAAACTACAACTCCCAGAATGCCTGGACAGCCAAAGGCTGCCAAAGGCTGTCCAGGCATCTGGAGGCACCCTGGTGGGTAAACACTGCTGTATATGACCCACAGAAAACTCCCTTACTTCATTTTATGTGGCCCTGTCATGTGTCTTATCTTCATACAGGGAAGCCCGATTCGTGAAAGGGCAGCGGGATCTAATAAAGTGTATGTGGTGGAGGGCGGCACTCGAGTACGGGCGCTGAGCTCGTGGTTAGCGTAGATAATTCAATCAATACCGGCACCAGCTTCTTGGATGCTTAGTAATTATTAGTAATATTGCATATTACAGGTACACAAGACGTGTTTCAGCCTGTTGCCTTTATCAATTGTTAATTGTGTACCTGAAATATGCAATACTAATAAAACTTGCTAAACATCCAAGAAGCTGGTGACAGGATTGTATCTAATAAAGTGGCTATTCCGTGTATAGATAGAGAAATAGATAGATAGATAAAAGGGGGAGATTTATGAAAAGCTGCCCAGAGGAAAAGTTGCTGAGTTGCCCATAGCAACCAATCAGATCACTTCTTTCATTTTTAACAAGGCCTCTGCAAAATGAAAGAAGCGATCCGATTGGTTGCTATGGGCAACTCAGCAACTTTTCCTCTAGACAGGTTTTGATAAATCTCCCCCAAAGAGTCCCAAAAGCACAGCACCAGCCAGGTCATGGATCGGTGTAAAAGCTGGAAAACTTTATTGTCCCTTTCTCAAATGCAACGTTTCGGCAGAAGCCTTTATCAAGCAAGGATAGATATGAAATAGATAGATATGAGATAGATAGATAGATATGAGATAGATAGATAGATAGATATGAGATAGATAGATAGATATGATATAGATAGATATGAGATAGATAGATATGAGATAGATAGATAGATATGAGATAGATAGATAGATAGATAGATATGAGATAGATAGATAGATATGATATAGATAGATATGAGAGAGAGAGATAGATATGAGATAGATAGATATGAGATAGATAGATAGATAGATAGATAGATATGAGATAGATAGATATGAGATAGATAGATATGAGATAGATAGATATGAGATAGATAGATATGAGATAGATAGATATGAGATAGATATGAGATAGATATGAGATATATAGATAGATATGAGAGATAGATAGATATATGAGATAGATAGATAGATATATGAGATAGATAGATATATATATGAGATAGATAGATAGATATGAGATAGATAGATATGAGATAGATAGATATGAGATAGATAGATATGAGATAGATAGATATGAGATAGATAGATATGAGATAGATAGATATGAGATATGATATAGATAGATATGAGATAGATAGATAAGAGAGATATAGATATATATGATAGAGATAGATATGATAGAGATAGATATGATATAGATAGATAGATATGAGATAGATAGATAGATAGATATGAGAGATAGATAGATATGAGATAGATAGATAGATATACAGCAACAGAAGAATGCAGCAGCACACTGCCAGCACAAAGATATAGGTGAAACATGAAAATGCAGATAAAACATGGAGAGCTATACAGCTATGGTGTAATAGATGCAAATGTGAAACTATGAAATAGTGGGACGGTCCAAGCTATTTGACCGCCGGCGGAGACAAATTTGCGAGCTAAGTGCCTCACTATTTCATAGTTTCACATTTGCATCTATTACACCATAGCTGTATAGCTCTCCATGTTTTAACTGCATTTTCATGTTTCACCTATATCCTTGTGCTGGCAGTGTGCTGCTGCATTCTTCTGTTGCTGTATATCTAGCCTAGTAACGTGCACCTGTAGGCCAGGTCCATATAATAGTTTGGTATCAACTAAAGTGCTGGATGACTAATTCTTTGTCTAGATAGATAGATAGATAGATAGATATGATATAGATAGATAGATATGAGATAGATAGATAGATAGATATGATATAGATAGATAGATATGAGATAGATAGATATGATATAGATAGATAGATAGATATGATATAGATAGATAGATATGAGATAGATAGATATGATATAGATAGATAGATAGATATGAGATAGATAGATATGATATAGATAGATAGATAGATATGAGATAGATAGATATGATATAGATAGATAGATATGATATAGATAGATAGATATGATATAGATAGATAGATAGATAGATATGAGATAGATAGATAGATAGATAAATCTGTTTGGTGCATATTAAATGGACACCAGTACAGCTCTCACAGTTGTGAATCAGACTTGTCAAGAACATTATAAGTCAGTACTGAAAGTGCATATAGTATACTCTAGCTCAGTGGTGTCCAAACTGTAGAGACCTCCAGATGTTGCAAACTACAACTTCCAACATGCCCGGACAGCCAACGGCTGGGAGTTGCAGTTCGTCACATCTGGAGGTCTTCAGTTTGGAGACCTAGCTTGTACCAGACCACCCTGAGCATGTCATGTGACCATGCAGAGGTCATATATTAGGCTTGGACACTATATTACTGGATTTACTGGTCTAGATGAGTAAGGCTGGGTTCACACTACGATTTGACCATATAGTCACTGGATCCGGCCGGACCCGCCTGTATCTCATTCATTTCCTTTTAGGTTCCGCACAAAACCGTATACGGGGCAAAAATCCGGTGACCGTATGGTCAAATCGTAGAGTGAACCCAGCCTTAGACAGAAAGTTAAACAAAACGCCTTACCTTCAGCTTTTCAGCATCGGCCCTCACTTTCAGGAGCTCATTTATTGCATCGACGAAGCCTTGATGGTGGAAATTGCACATTTTTTCGATCTCCCGGTCATGATTTCGAATCCGGGTGTCAAGCTTTTCCATGAACCTTTGGTGAGCATTTGGCTGGTCATCGTACACAGAGCTGCGGAGACAAGACAGGCAGGGTTATCATAACAGTACGGACAGTTCTGAATTCTGAGAGGCAGATCATCGATGTGATAGTGCCTCCTACTGTAAATTATAAGAAAGTCAGGAGTCACTGTCACCATATAGCAGGGGTAAAAAGCGGTTGTTGCCACAACAGGGGTCACATGACCAAAGATCTCCATGTCGCACTGCAACACTCTGTAACACTTCAAGGTCAGTGAATACGGCTTCACTGCAACCGAAAAGTGGCCACAACCACAACCAAACAGTCAAAAGAAAGGCTGTCCGGGCATGCTGGGAATTGTAGTTTTGCAACAGCTGAAGGCACCCTGGTTGGGAAATACTGCTGTAAGCCCTTGTACATAAATACATTCATTTCCTACAATAAACTGTCCCAAACAAACAGGCTACAATAAATGTCAAAAATGTGATGTCAGGGACAGTAAATCTAATAATAACAGGGATAAAAGGCTTAATGCGAGATACGACAAATACCAAATAATGACAAGGCACATATCTTAATGTGGGAAAACACGTTATATATCTGACAGCCACAGTACATACGGTATATCAGTTATTACCGTGCTGCAGGTGAGACATATGGCCTATAGCACAAGCATTGTGCGCCACCTAGTGGACATCAGTGGACTTACACTCCTTACGACGCACCATATTGGACTTATTTTTTATTGTACAATTTAAATAGTACAGATGGGCTATGGATTTGCTGCAGGGGATCTTTGTGCAGAAAATCCAAAGTGTATTCAAGCATTTGATAAGCAAAAGAGACCTTTAGAAGTCTCATTCATGAGCTGCAAAAAAAATAAAAAAAATCTGCAAAAAATTGTGAAAATTGATCTGAGGTGCGGATTCTAAATCTGTAGCATGCCAATTGATGCTGCGGATATGCTGTAGATTTATTACAGATTTTCTTTCTCATTGACTTCTATGAAGAAGTCCAGATCCACATCAAAATTGCAGACTGCAGATTTCGGATACATTTATTTATTTATTTAAACCGTTAACATATTTTGCTCCAAATTCACACTGTTTGGTGAAGATTTGTCGCTGCGGGTTTCAGTGCAGAAAATTATACTGCTGGTTTAATTACTAAAGTTCAGGCCACGGTCACCAAGACAGGAGCCCATTCCTGATTTCACTATGGGGTCCCATAAGAACTAGTTATGTCCCAGGCTGGACAGGGTTAGGGTTATACTGATAGCCACAAAGAGGGAATCCTGAATTGGTATATTAAAAGGCATTTTACCTGAAGGTGCCTCAAGTTATAATGCAGTCGCCTGATGACACTTATGGTCTACAAGCTGAGTAACCGGCGTTGCCCAGATTTTCCTTCCTAATCCTTGTTGTGGAGGAAAATCAACAGAGGAAGCTTTTGACTTCATATCCCATCCTCATATATTGTTCTCATATTCCAACCCCATATCCCGACCTCCTATCCCAACCTCATATCCCGACCTCCTATCCTGTCCTACTATTTCGACCTCTTATCCTGACCTCCTGTCCCGTCCTCCTATATCGACCTCCTATCCCGACCTCCTATCCCGACCTCCTATCCTGACTTCCTATCTCATCCTCCTATCCAGTCTTCCTATCTCGACCTTCTATCCTGACCTAATATCCTTTCCTCATATTCCGACCTCATATCCCATCCTCCTATCCCGACCTCATATCCCGTCCTCATACTCCGACCCTTTAATATGTGTACCAGGTATTAAAATATCTCCAGCCGTACAGAAGTTATGTGGGAACATACATTTCCCATTGATTTGCATGGGACTTTAAACAAAAACCCTGACCCTCACAAATGGGGGTAGTTAAGGGTTAAATTAACTATCCCATATTTTAAGTGGACATATAAGTAACATGTGACCAAGTATTATCGAAATATCTCCAGCCGTTTGGAAGTTATGCAGTAACATATATTTCCCATAGACTTGTATGGGACTTAGCCATATCCAAAATATTCTTGGGGTAACCTCGTAATAATAATCTGGCAAGCAATTCTCCCGCCTGCACCTCGAAGTCCCTTTCTTCAGAGTTGATCCTTCTAAGTCTTAGGAACTGTCCGTACGGGACAGCCCTCTTTACATGTTCGGGATGGTAACTTCCGAAGTGCAGGAGGGAGTTGCAGGCCGTAGGTTTACGGTAACCCTTAGAGACTACCTTACCATCTGCAACATTAACTTCCACGTCAAGGAATTCTAATGTCGGTGTCCCAACTTTCCATGTGAACCTTAGGTTCATGTCGTTTTCATCATTTAGAGCGGAAACGAAGTCCACAAAGGTGGACTCCGTCCCCGCCCACACGATGAAAACGTCGTCGACAAATCTGTGGTACTGTACAATGTGACTAATAAACCTGTTCCTACTTGAGAACACATATTTCTGCTCAAAACACGCCACATATAAGTTAGCTAAAGTGCAGGCCACCGGGGTCCCTATGGCGACCCCGCTGGTCTGTGTGAACCTGTCATTGTTAAATTTAAAGGAATTACAGGATAAAATAAAATTAAGCGAGTCACAAATTAAGTTGATATACTCAACACTTCGTCCCGAGCATTGGAGGAACCCCCTGATGACCTCTATACTTTTCTCTTGGGGGATACTTGTATATAGGCTTTCGATATCGATTGATACCAGAATGCAGTTGTCAGGCACCAGGAGGTCCCCCAATGCTCGCAAGAAGTCATTTGTATCCTTCACAAGAGCCGGTATTTCCTTTAAGAGGGGGTGAAGTAGCCAGTCTATATACTGGGAGATGGCCAGTCTACAAACTGTAAGATGCAATGGGTGCCTAAATTGTTATAGCTATGGATGCAAACCTGTAAGGACTATAGCTAGAGAAGCAGTCAATGGCTTTTACATTGGAGATCAGGATAGGAACAAATAAAGAATAAAAAATAAAAATAAATATGTACTTTATAGAGGTTTGTGGGGAGAGTGATTGGTGGGACTTAGAGTGCGTTCACACGGCCGTCTGTCCCCGATTTTTCCCTGTTTAGGTTCCGTTGTTGCTGCTTGTAAACGGATTACAAACAATTGTAAAATAATAACACTGATGTCCATGGGATTTTTTTTTTAAATCCTTCCACATTCGTTTGCACCTGTCTTTCCGGTTTTTTTTACGGGAGAAAAGACGGTGCATGCTGTATTTTTTCTCCCATCAAAAAAAAATGAAGAAAAAAAAAAGGGATACAGTAAATTTAACATTGAAGTCTATGGAAAACGGATGAGCCTTTAATATCATCCATTTGCATCCGTTTTTTCAATCCGTTTTTTCTTCTGAGCATGCGCAGGACAAAAAAAAAGTATTTTTTTGGTTTATTAACTGAACACTAACGGATCCAAATGGATCCAAATGAATAACATCCATTTGCATCCGTTATTGTCCTTTTTTTTTTAAGTCCATTTTTATTTTAGACGGGAGAAGAACGGGACAGGTCTAGACGGCCGTGTGAACGCAGCCTTACACCATGATTTGGATGCTGGTAAATATCTAGGTAGCAGAGTCAACAAACAGATGAACTCTGTGCAGAGTAGAGTAGATGAGGCCTCTGATCTTTTTTCTGGAAAAAGGATATACAGTGGTCCCTCACAGTATTATTGGTTTCAGGATGACCATTGTATGTTGAAAATATTGTATGTTGAGGCCATTGTAAGTTGGGACCACTGTACTCATATGTGACTACAGAAAGCCAGCGTGCTCTCTGATTGATGAAGAGGTGGTGACATGAGAAAAGGTTCATGTTACTCCTCCTCCTGAGGTCACCTAAAGAAATAATTGGACAGGAGGAGTGTGACAAATCCTCCTCCTCTTCCTGACGGCATGTCCTCCAGAAGGGCCCCTCTGCTTTTCATATATGCTGAAGTTCTGACTGCAAAAAAGTGAAGCTCCAACTTCTACCACCAAGTCCATGGTAGACTGTGGCTACAACCCTGATCCTGGGCTCCTTTTAAAGTTAAAAGGGTATTCCATTGCCCCAGCATTTGGAACATTTTGTTCCGTACGCTTGGAGCGGGCGGCGGGGGTTGTGACGTCACGGGCACGCCCCTCATGGCGTCACATCACGCCCCCTCAATGCAAGTCTATAGGAGGGGGCGTGGCTGCCACCACGCCCCCTCCTATACACTTGCATTGAGTTGGCGTGGCGTGACATCACAGGGGGCGTGGTTGTGACATCACAACCCCGCCGCCCGCACCCAGCGTTCTAAATAAACGCCAGGTGCTGCACAGAGATCACAGGGGTGCGAGCTGCGGGGCCCCCACGATCAGACATCCTTCGTATAGGGGATAAGATGTCTAGGGGCAGAGTACCCCTTTAAAAATAATAAATAAATAAAAGACCAAAATGTTACTATTATTAAAATTTCACGAAGAAATTAGAAACAATGGAGCACTCACCAAACTTTGAAGTCTTGAAAAGGAAGCTTTTATTCCAACATAGGGATCACATTACACGGCAAGGAGCAGGATAACGGGGTGCGGACATGAGGCGAGGGGTGGACAGACAGGTGAAGGAGCGACAATTGTTTCACGCTGTATAGCGCTTCATCGGGCTCCAGACTGACATCACTACGTAGAAGAACGCATTATATGCAACAGGTAGGCGTCACTCATAATTAGCATACCCAGGTAAGTGAAAAAAACATAGATTTACAAGACGTAAAAAGAGTATGCAAACAAAGTGACAAGTGCAAATAACTAACAATGCTAAAAACAATGTTTCAATTCAGCTTTTTAAATGAATACTCCTAGTTCATTTTTATCGTTAAAGCCTAAGGGGCCCATGGCTTCGAGGTGGATTATCCATTTGGCGTTCGCCTGCATTAGTGCTTTGTGTCTATCGCCGCCTCGTTTGGGTGTATCCACCCGTTTGATGCCGGCGAATTTTAGACATGATGTGTCACCTGCATGGGAATTTTTGAGTTTTTGTACACCTATTCCTGTTTGGATAGAATGTAAATGTTCTTTAACGCGAACAATCATCTGCCTCTTGGTCTTCCCGATATAGAAAAAACCACAGGGGCAGGTGAGACAATACACTACATTCATTGTCTTACAAGTAATGAATTGTTTAACCTGTATATAGTTACCTCCTAATTCTAAGATATTATTAGAGATGTTAGTGACATAGGGAGCAATTGCCACATTTAAAATTTCCTATTGGTCTTGAGTCAGTTAACCAGTTACTTTTTTGTTATTTGCATTTTCTTTTTATACTGTTAATTAAATTCCTGAGAGTTTTGTTTCTACGATAGGTAATAATCGGTTTTGGGGAAAAATGGTTTTCAAATCATCATCCTGTTCAAGTATAAACCAGTTACGTCTAATAGTATTTCTAACAATTGTGTTCATAGGAGTGTTATTAAATGAAAATCTGTCTGCCTGTTTTTTTCTTTTACTTTTATTATCGTTACTTAGAAGTTCCTCTCTACTCTTTAATTCTACTTTTTTGAAAGCAGCATTTATTACTAGGGATGTCCCGATACCATTTTTTTAAGACCGAGTACGAGTACCGATACTTTAATTCTAGTACTCGCCGATACCAAGTACGAGTACTTTTATTTTAAAGGGAATCTGACAGTAAGGCAACGCGGTTTCTGGCGCTGCTTACCGTATGATATATGGGTTCCTTGTTGTGCGCAATGGAGGCGGCTGCTGTAGTATGAGCCAAGATTTCTCTTCTCCATTGGACAGAACGGGGAATTTGCATTGGCGGCAAAACAGAAGGCCACATGTTGAGCAGCGGTAGAAACCGGGTCACCTGACTTATCTACCTATGAATTTAAGTTAGTGCAGGTGACTCTGCTTTAAGATTGCCTTTAATAGTAAGTAGTATCCCCTTGCAGACATTAGCTGAAACCCCCCGGCAGTCAATAGTAGCAGCCCCCCTGTAGACAGCAGCCCCCCTTGTAAACAGCAGCCCCCCCCTTTAGACTGCAGTGCCCCGCCCCCCCTTGTGGACATTAGTAGCAGCCCCCCTGTAGAGAGCAGCCCCCTTGTAAACAGCAGCCCCCCCTGTAGACTGCAGCTCCCCCCCCCCCCCTTGTAGACATTAGTAGCAGGGCACCCCCTTTAGACAACAGCAGCAGGCCCCCCCCCCCCCTTTAGACAGCAGCAGCAGGGCCCCCGTTTAGACAGCAGCAGAGCCACCCGTTTAAACAGCAGCCCCCCTCCCCCCCCCCCCTGTAGACAGCCGGGCCCCCCGTTTAGACAGCAGCCCCCCTCCCCCTGTAGATAGCAGGGCCCCCCTTTAGACAGCAATAGCAGGCCAAAGATAGGTTACCAAAAAGAGAAGTGAAAATCATGTTCACATCATTGACTGAATTTAGATGAGATACAAAATTAGAAAATTTGTCTTCACTCCCGTCCCAAATGACAAAAAGGTCATCCACGAAACTTAAATATTTTTTAATCTTTCCCATAAAGGGGTTAGAGACAAAAGGAGATCCAAGAAAGGGAGATGAATCACGCTGCCACAAGAAGTATATATGGGTAAATTTATTGCACACAAAGGATCCACGCCACGCGTTTCAAACCCATTCCGGCTTTTTCGTTTTTGACGCCTGACGAAAAAGCCGAACGGCTTTGACACGCGTTGCGTGGATCCTTTGTGTGCAATAAATTTACCCATATATACTTCTTGTGGCAGCGCGATTCATCTCCCTTTCTTGGATCTCCTTTTGTCTATATTTGCGCCTGGATGCTGGGAGCCGCAGCAGCCGCGATTACAATGTGGCAATTGCTCCCTATGTCACTAACATCTCTAAGAATATCTTAAAAATAGGAGGTAACTATATACAGGTTAAACAATTCATTACTTGTAAGACAACGAATGTAGTGTATTGTCTCGCCTGCCCCTGTGGTTTTTTCTATATCGGGAAGACCAAGAGGCAGATGATCGTTCGCGTTAAAGAACATTTACATTCTATCCAAACAGGAATAGGTGTACAAAAACTCAAAAATTCCCATGCAGGTGACACATCATGTCTAAAATTCGCCGGCATCGAACGGGTGGATACACCCGAATGAGGCGGCGATAGACACAAAGCACTAATGCAGGCGAACGCCAAATGGATAATCCACCTCGAAGCCATGGGCCCCTTAGGCTTTAACGATAAAAATGAACTAGGAGTATTCATTTAAAAAGCTGAATTGAAACATTGTTTTTAGCATTGTTAGTTATTTGCACTTGTCACTTTGTTTGCATACTATTTTTACGTGTTGTAAATCTATGTTTTTTTCACTTTCCTTGGTATGCTAATTATGAGTGACGCCTACCTGTTGCATATAATACGTTCTTCTACGTAGTGACCTCAGTCTGGAGCCCGATGAAGCGCTATACAGCGTGAAACAATTGTCGCTCCTTCACCTGTCTGTCCACCCCTCGCCTCATGTCCGCACCCCGTTATCCTGCTCCTTGCCGTGTAATGTGATCCCTATGTTGGAATAAAAGCTTGCTTTTCAAGACTTCGAAGTTTGGTGAGTGCTCCATTGTTTCTAATTTCTTCGTGAAATATTTGCTCAATGTGAACTGTCTCCTTTGAATGTGAGCACCACCTGAAGTCGTCTTAACACGAGCCATAAAGCCATTCATTGTGAATTCTGAATTATATCGAAGAGGTCCGTTTGTGTCTGAACTTTTCTAAACAGACAGTAGTGCCGGTGTCATTCCTTTGCTTATTGTTTATTACTATTATTAGTCACAATCCAGTATGAACTAGAGCACTTAGTAGCGAGGACATAACAAATACATCCTTGGCAGAGAAGGGGTTAAGACACAGTTAAAAAATTATTGGTGTATGCAATTATTTGTACAAAAAGCCATAATTCATTAGTGTATATAATCTTATTATCGTATCTGTCCGGCTAATGATATAATAGGGTAACAAGTGGTAACAAACCGCTTCCTGAACCTCGGCACAATAAGCCGTAAACCTGTGTGTGTACAAATGGAAAACGAAGGCTGCACCGAGCAATAAAATACTGTATTTATTATTGTAGGAAGTTTTCATCCAGGTATTGTAGACAATAAATTATACGGCCTGTACACAAACCACCAATAATGTGGAAATCGCCATCACACGAGAAGACATGGCGGCTGCAGAGGCCCATAAATACCCGTCTCCTCGGTTTGCTTTGTGCTCATGGCCCCTGTGTATGTTTACCCTCCGATCAATGAATTATTCTCCATCCAGGTCCTTTATGCAATAAACCCAACTGAGATTTAATTAAAAAAGTCATTTGGTGATAAGCCTTTAATTTATCCTACTCATGTGTCACATAAACCAGTGAGATCTGAAATACACTCATAGGGTCAGTTACAAACAGTCACTGCCTGCCCCTATATACAGTAAACAGGAGATCTGCTATTAACATAAATGGTAACTGTTGTATCAACCAACTTTTCTATAATAGAAGTGAAAGTAAGAAACTTTATAATATATCTTATCAGAGTAAAATGCTTCTTCCTCTTCTTATCAGGTTAGTTTCCAAGCAATCACACCCAAACTGCTGTTAACATAAATGGTCACTGCTGTTTTAATAAACTTTTCAAAAATGTATAATACAAGTAAAAATGAGAAACTTTACAATATATCTTATCAGAGTAGAATGCTCCTCTAGTTCCTACCCCACCCCCTCATTCCAGACGGTTATAAAGCAGCTCAATTCCATCTTGTGGACCAACACTTTATTGAGGGATCAGTTTACATGTTGCTTAATCAAGTTTTAAAGAAAGTAGGTGAAAGGATGGAGATGGGAGCAGAAATGATTGAAAAGAGATTTAAAGGGGTTGTGTAGCAAAAACTAACTTATCCCCTATCCACAGTTATACCCCATTCAATCTGAGAAAATATATACTGCTTACTACTGATACCAAATGTCCTCCAAGCTGCTGCTTCTGATGGTATTCTGTAGAGATATAGGGGGCTATAACATCATGAGCTCCCGGCTCCAGCGTTCGGAACAAACTGTTCCAAATGCTGAGCAGCGTAGTACCCCTTTAAGAATAATGAAGGCCACT
Source organism: Hyla sarda (assembly GCF_029499605.1). Classification (NCBI taxonomy): domain Eukaryota; kingdom Metazoa; phylum Chordata; class Amphibia; order Anura; family Hylidae; genus Hyla; species Hyla sarda. The sequence goes on along the minus strand of NC_079195.1, from coordinate 66,128,110 downwards.
GTGTTATTGGAAACTTTCCATGCAAAAGGTCCAAAGGTCTGAATACTTATATCTATGCAAAATTGTAGTTTTTTCCTTTCTAATAAATGTGCAAAAATGAAGAAAAAAAAATATATTTTCATATTCTCATTATGAGGTACTGAGTGCAAAATGATGAGGAGGGGAGGGGGAGAATTTAAAAAAAAAAATTACTATTATTTATTTTAGCACAAGGCCGAAACATGACAAAAGGTGATCTAAAAACTTTCCAAATGCATTGTATACAGCTCTGATTGGATTATCAACCAATCACCTGCTGACAATACAGTATCATATATATATATATATATATATATATATATATATATATATATATATATATATATATAACAGACTCATAGAGGGAGGTTTATTATTGCCTTCCTGACGTTTTATTGGCAAAAATTTGGTGCCAAATTTTTGCGCTCTTAGGGGAAGATTTATCAAAATCTGTGCAGAGAATAAGTTGACCAGTTGCCCATAGCAACCAATCAGATCCCTTCTTTCATTTTTTAAAGGGCCTGTGCAAAATGAAAGAAGTGATCTGATTGGTTGCTATTGGCAACTGGGCACCTTTTCCTCTGCACAGGTTTTCATAAATCTACCCCTTAGTGTTTGCGCAGAAGTATTCCACGTCTCCAGTGCTTCACTCTTGACTATGCAGTGACTATGACTATGGATGAGATAGGGCTGGGCGGTATACCGGTTCATACCGAATACCGAATTTTTTGGGCTGCACGATATGAATTTTCCCCCATACCGCAATACCGGTTGGGCCCCTCCCCCTCGGGAATGTATTATCAGCCTAGCGCAGCGCTGTCCCCACATTGGGAACTAATCCTATGTTTACCCGCCAGCGCTGTTCTGCCCCCCCCACCCCAATTGATGATCAGCACAGCGGGGTACTACTCACAGATGTCAAGCACTTCCCTCCTCCTCTTTGTTGGGGGCCGCCGGGCACTGGAACTCACTGTACGCCAGTGGTCTCCAACCTGCGGACCTCCAGCTGTTGCAAAACTACAACTCCCAGCATGCCCGGACAGCCAAGGGCTGTCCGGGCATGTGGGAGTTGTAGTTTTGCAACAGCTGGAGGTCCGCAGGTTGGAGACCACTGCTGTACGCTGTATACCTATGCCCGGGCTGCAAAAGATACAGAAATTAAACTTTTAACTCACCCACCTCGGCCGCACGCTAGGAGCGGGGGAGGACAACCGTCAGCCTGTCACCGGCCGGAGCGATGCCCCGCTAGCTTCTTACATGACAGTGTGCTCAGCCTATCACTAGCCGGGGCGGGACATCACTTCGGCCGGTGATAGGCTGACGGTTGTCCTCCCCCGCCCCTAGCGTGCGACCGAGGTGGGCGAGTTAAAAGTTTATTTTCTGTATCTTTTGCAGCCCGGGCATAGGTATACAGTGTACAGCAGTGGTCTCCAACCTGCGGACCTCCAGCTGTTGCAAAACTACAACTCCCAGCATGCCCGGACAGCCAAGGGCTGTTGGGAGTTGTAGTTTTGCAACAACTGGAGGTCCGCAGGTTGGAGACCACTGGCGTACAGTGAGTTCCAGCGCCCGGCGGCCCCCAACAAAGAGGAGGAGGAAAGTGCTTGAAGATTACATCTGTGAGTAGTACCCCGCTGGGCTGATCATTAATTGGGGGGAGCAGAACAGCGCAGGCGGGTCACATGATTTGGGGGTGGGGTGAAAATACCATTATATACCATGGAACCGCCGTAAGTTAAAAAAAATACCGTGATACACATATTTGGTCATACCGCCCAGCCCTAGGATGAGATTTATTAACTCCAAAAATATTGCACAAAAGTAAAAAAAAATATAAAAATAAAAAAATCACAACTTTACACCACCTCTGCCTTGCCCTTAAAAAATTACACCCTACAGAACGTTCTGAGGTGGTTTTTCATTTGTGCAAAATCTATCAGTCTTTTGATAAATTTGGCTTACATAAGCCAAAAACACATAATAAAAAATAAATAAAAAAGGCTGTGAAGTGGCTGCACACAGACACATATTGATACATCTCCTCCTAAGACATTAAATAATTTACGGTAGGGGGTAAAGAGGAGATTTAGCTGACGATACTGAAAACAAACAATGTCCAAGTTAAAACATTAAAAGTCAAAGAAAGTGTAAAATGCTCGTCAAGCATCACACGCAATAAAGCAGAAAATTCTGTCTGTTTTTTTTATATACATGGGAATGAATGGAAGTAAAGTATATTATATATTGTCATATTTCACAATCTTGAGAAACCAACCCTAGAAAGAGAAAAGTCATCAAGTGAACACTAGGGGGCACTCTAACACTGCAAAATATTCATTTCATACAAAATAACAGTAAGGCCTTAAAGATTACAGAGCAGTGGTCTCCAAACTGTGGACCCCCAGATGTTGCAAAACTACAACTCCCAGTATGCCCAAGAAGCCGTTGGCTTTGCAGGCTGTAAATTTGCAGTAATTTTTGACAAGTCTGTCACATGGGGTAAGGAGCATAAAAGGGGTATTCCAGGCAAAAACTTTTTTTTATATATCAACTGGCTCCGGAAAGTTAAACAGATTTGTAAATTACTTCTATTAAAAAATCTTAATCCTTCCAATAGTTATTAGCTTCTGAAGTTTTCTGTCTAACTGCTCAATGATGATGTCATGTCCCAGGAGCTGTGCATGATGGGAGAATATCCCCATAGGAACTGCACAGCTCCCGGGACGTGAGTCATCAGAGAGCAGTTAGACAGAAAATAACAACTCAACTTCAGAAGCTAATAACTATTGGAAGGATTAAGATTTTTTTATAGAAGTAATTTACAAATCTGTTTAACTTTCCGGAGCCAGTTGATATATAAAAAAAAGTTTTTGCCTGGAATACCCCTTTAACACCCTGCTCGCTCTTCTGGTCAGTGGGAATCCCGGCACTTAGACCCCAAACGATAAAAAACTATTCTATCAGCGCAGTCGTTCACCACCTCCATAGATGGCAGTGCAGTCCAGCGGAATTCTGCCAAAAGAATGGACAAGTTCATTCTTTTGGCCGGTCTGAATTCTGAATTTCCATAGCAGAATCTTTCACCACAGAAATTCAGTATTGTAAACAGAGCATTAGCATCCCCATGAAAAGAATGAGACACTGCTGCACGCAGAATTTTATGGCAATGGAATTTCCAAGTGTAATTCCGTCCTGTTGTTGGCAATGGGTTTCTGCTGCACATTGCACAAAGGTTTCGGGGTGGAATTTCCTCCAGGAAAATCCGCTTGAAGAATTCCACCAGAAAATATAACTTGTTCATTGTTCTGGCGGATTTTGGCTCCACAGACATTGCCGTCTATGGGGAAGGCAATGTCTGCACGGTCCTAGTGCCTGATTCAGTCAGCGCTGGCTGCACTCAGAATCTCTGAGCCGTATTTTGTCTGACCAGATATTCTACAGTGTGAACCCGGCCTAAGAGTTCCGTGCGCAGACTTTCCCACTGATTTTTATCTATCCCTACAAGGCTGTCATATAGCTCCTAGGTAAAAAAAAAATCTAAAAACTTTAAAGCGTCCTTGTCAGATACCACAAAAAACAAAACTGTTATGTTACTCAGTACTTCATCCTGATCATAAACATGTGGTTTTTTATGCCTCTATCACCAATATCTTACTAATAAATGGCATATTACAGCTGCTCAATGTCTTTTCCATCTTGTCAAATGGAGGGGGCGTGTCCTTCTCGCTTGCCTGCATTGTGGTGACTCCTCCCTCTCCATCACTCTGCTGACTCACTGCTCTCAGGAGCCTTGCAGCCCTGCTCTGTAACCCTTTACTCTCTGGTTTTATGCTGCACACACACACACACACACTGATTATTGGACATTGCCTGTACTCTACCACCAAAGACAATATGGTGAGTGTATAACTTACATCTTCCTAAATTAGTGAAAAGGTTTAGTGCTAAAAGTACAGTAGTTTGTATGCATAAATTTTATATATATTTCTATGTCATTCATGTGTGTCATCCTTTGCCAGTCCTGTAATGCTGGGACTTGTATTTTTGGAATAGTTGGGGGTACAGTGTTTGGATAACTCTTTTTTGCAGCAGTATTGCCTTCAGCTGTGTGCCTACAGCTTTTGCACAACTACAACTCCCAGCATGCCCAGACATCCTTTGACTGTCCAGGCATGCTTGGAGTTGTAGTTTTGCAACAGCTGGAGGCACATGTTTGGTAAAACTCTGTTACAGCAGTGTTGCTGCAGGCTGTGTTCCTCCTGCAGCCTTGTCAATCAGCCATCTCGTGTCCGTGACCCTTGGACACGCTCATGCTGCCGTGGGACTCATCAGTGTCCCAGGAGGTATGGGGACCCCTAGTGGTGGGATTTTCAAAGGCAGTTTTCTTTAATAAAATGTGAACATTTTTTGAAGAAGTATATTAGAGAAACCATTGTTTTGCCAAGATGTACAACATATAAAAAGTTTTTATATCTGACAGTGCCCATTTAATAGAACATGGAACAAAACATGGAATAAAAGAAAAAGTCCATGAAACTGCATTATGTTCTATTCTTCGAATGTGGTGCCAGTCGGTGCAGCCACGTATACGCTGTCACCCAGCTTTCCCTGAAACAGAGAGAACTAAGAAGCTCAAGTACGGTAATATTCCACGTGACGTTGTCTCCCAGACATGACTACATTGTAACATCCGCTGATAGCGGAGAATAAAGCCTATTTCTATTATTTCGGCCGGTTACTTGAGGTTTCTGCAGATGTGCTATTAACTCCAGCCCTGCTTCTCCTTACATTATACCAGGTGCTTCCTGTCATTGAGCAGCAGTTTCTCCAGCGATCCCCATTGTTAATATGTAACGGCAGAGCAGACATTACCCGGCCAGTAGGAGACACAAGAAGCGGCTGCAGCTTTGCTGGAAAATTAGTCACCCCAGAACAATGCCGTCAGGGCCACATTACACCGGGCCATAAAACACTCCACCGAGAAGCCATAAAAGCCATCAATATGGTGTGCGCCATTATTGCAGGTTAGGCTTATTTCACTCTGCCGTTGTGCTTTGACCCATTCTGAGTCTGTTCTGCAATTTATACATTTTTTTTTTTTGGCCTATTGGACCCAGAACAGGTCGGAGCACAACTGACACTGCCGGGTCCTGATTAGAGATGAGCGAATTTACAGTAAATTCGATTCGTCACGAACTTCTCGGCTCAGCAGTTGATGATTTATCCTGCATAAATTAGTTCAGCTTTCAGGTGCTCCGGTGGGCTGGAAAAGGTGGATACAGTCCTAGGAGACTCTTTCCAGAGCACCGGAGAGCTGAACTACTTTATGCAGGATAAGTCATCAACTGCTGAGCCGAGAAGTTCGTCACGAATCGAATTTACTGTAAATTCGCTCATCTCTAGTCCTGATGGATTCCATTGACTTAAAGGGGTATTCTGGGCAAAAACCTTTTATCCCCTATCTAAAGGATAGGGGATAAGATGTCTGATCACGGGGGGTCCGCCGCTGGGACACTATGCGGGTTTCCGGGACTGGGGACGTGACGTCACACCACGCCCCCTCCCATAGACATGAATGGAGGGGGCATGGCATTACGTCATGTCCCCAGTCCCGAAAACTGGAGACACAGCTCCCGCATAGAATGTGGATGCTGAAGGGAGATAGCGGGGGGTCCCAGCGGCGGGCCCCCCAATGATCAGACATCTTATCCCCTATTTTTTGGATAGGGGATAAAATGTTTTTGCCTGGAATACCCCTTTAAATGGGGTCTATTGGGGATCCAGTATTTTATTGGAGTTGAGCGGGGAAATAAAAAAAAAAAAAAGGACATGCAGTATCTTTTTACTCCACTCATCCCCTGTCCTTCTAATGGACTAGCCGATGGAGTTCCATTCACCGGCACACGACAGTCCCGTGAAGGAGCCCAAAGGCTAGTTTCACATCAACGTTTTTGCGGTCCGTTCTAGTGCCAAGATTCCTTAGTGTGAACATACCCTTAGACATCCTCTTTTTTTTTTTTTTTTTTTTTTATACTGACAAGCCTGCAGTGTTTCCCAACCAGTGTGCGTCCAGCTGTTGCAAAACTACAACCCCCAGTATGCCCGGACAGCCAAAGGCTGTCCGGGCATGCTGGGAGTTGTAGTTTTGCAACAGCTGGAGGCACCCTGGTAGGGAAACACTGAGCTAGACTGAGACTGAGCATGGAAGACCACTCCACAGCACGGATATATCACACTACTGAAGCGCACAGACTAACAAAAAGTCTGTAACGCCATGCAGTATCTGGAATGACCTGTAAGTGGCACTGCAGGCCTTATTGTGTATGGCAGTACAAAATGCCTGCATGTAGCAAACAGACAATCTAATGTAGTGTTTCCCAACCAGGGAGCCTCCAGCTGTTGCAAAACTACCAAAGGCTGTCTGGGCTGTCTGTAGGCCCACACTGCTCTAGTGGATGCCAAATAGTGTTTATTTACGGCCTTCTGTAAGTACCGCACGACATTGCTGGAGGTCTGTAAACCAAGAAAGAGTCACCAGGGCACATGCGCCGGATCGGTAGGGGGTACACACATATATATATATATATATATATACACACACTGGAGGTGGTTCAGTCAATGGCTGAACCAACATGTCATACAGTCAGAGGCTATATGCACAGTAGAGGTGAGTTATCATGTTAGGGTCCCATCCGATATGAGGCCACCTCCGCGTGGTGGATGGGGGGACACATTTTGATCAAAAAGTGCGCTAAGAGCCTCCATTTTTTGACCTAGAGTGCTGTTGCAAGTTTCTTTTTTGAACATTATATATATATATATATATATATATATATATATATATATATATATATATTTATTTATTTTTGTTTTATTTTCTTGCTTTACTTTTCATCTTTCCTGCATTTGCTCCTTTTTCTTCTTCCATCACACAACCCCCTTTCACCACTCTGCCATTTACGCGCAATCCAGGAAATGACTCTCCCATTCGGAGGCGCGGATTCCGATAAACTGTAATAAAAGCTACATAATGAGAAAATATGGATAGTAGTGTAAGAATAATAAACAGGCTCGCTGGTGTCTGTCCCGCACAGAAAGGACTGTTTTCTTTACGCAGCGTAAGCTTTGAATCTCCTGGCTGGGTTTCCCTAAATGTGCATTTTCACCGTGTTTTCTTTCTGGCTAATAGCATCCTGTTTGTGGGAGCAGGAAGGGCTAGAGCATAGTTTGCCTGTTAACATTGCTTCCTATAGCTGGGGGTCAATGCTCTGCATGATCTATATGAGGGGAGTCATTGTTCATGAGGGGGGCCCCTGTAACGCCGGCTGGTAACGGACACGCTCGCTTGAAAGGCTGCGGCTGATAATCTAGAGCTCCAGATTTGTAATTGACTTCCTCTTTCCTGTCCATTGTGCTGGCCCCAGATATGCGCCTTTTCCTTTATCTCATGCACTTGGCTGTTGAAATGACAAAACAATAAAATAAAGACTGTTTGCTTTTCTATGGGGGTCACTTATTTTAGAAAGCGACTATCAATAATGTCATTTGCACATGAACCTTTTCCTGTCAAACCTGAAAAATGAGCACAATTCATTCGGCCAAACCGAAGAGATCTCCCCACCCAGAATGTGTATTTTCAGGAACAGGCTGCAGCTCGGCTTCTATACAAAGAGGAGGCAGAGGCGTAAACTATTTCTGTATATTACACAATATTATACAGGATCATACTCACTAATGCTTGATAGCTCCGCTCCAATCTCTGTATCTGCCGCCGTGCTTGGACTGGGAGGGGTGGCGTTCCCCTCCACACTGGAAATAGCAATAGAAGAAGGTATCCAGCACCGGAGAACAGATAAAATTCTTTGCTTTATTGAGGCATCTGCATAACGTACATACACTGGAGTGTAGTCGCCTACGCGTTTCGGGCTCTGGGGTCCTTAATCATGGCATCCCATGGGATGCCATGATTAAGGGCCCCAGAGCCCGAAACGCGTAGGCAACTACGCTCCAGTGTATGTACGTTATGCAGATGCCTCAATAAAGCAAAGAATTTTATCTGTTCTCCGGTGCTGGATACCTTCTTCTATTATACAGAATCACTTTCATATAGAGATCCTCTAAAGTGGGTGTTAACACATTCAGGTTATTTTTATGCCTTTTTTTTTAAAGCCAAAAGGAGAAAAAAAACTTGTCCTCAATTTCTGATCCATTCTTTGCTATAGTTTTAAAAACTGAACATAAGATACCTTAAAGGGGTATTCCATGATTTTTTTATTTGACTATGCTACAGGGGCTGTAAAGTTAGTGTAGTTCATAATATAGTGTCTGTACCTGTGTGCGACGGTTTTCTTACAATTCTTCTGTGATTTTCACCCCAATATTTATTTTTAACAGCATACAAAATTACTGCTGTCTCGGATTTTTCCCAGCTTGCAATGCGGTCGAGACCTGACTCACTAGTCAGCTGATGACAGGGAGCCTGTCTGCGTCAATGGGTGGAGGGATCAATCTGCAACAGCTGTAGGCACCCTGATTAAAAACCACAGGTCTGCAGCTCATTTATGTTTCAATGGGTGGGGTAGCTGATGTGTGGGAAGGAGGAAAATAGTATCATGGGATTTGTAGGCAAACAAGAAAACTGAAAACAGGAAATACAAGTTCACAGAAAGCTAGCCACAGTGTTATGGAAATCTCACAACATAGCCATTTAGATCAAGACAAGCGCAGATCCTTCCTAAGCATGTCTGTTACTGTCTGCCAGGTACGTACTAAAATCACCTTATGCTGGATAACCCCTTTAAAATGGGTAATCCCCTGGAAAACAGTTTTTAAATCAACTGGTACCAGAAAGTTAAACAGATTTGTAAATTACTTCTATTTAAAAATTCTTAATCCTTCCAGTACTTATCAACTGCTGTATGTTCCAGAGGAAGTTCTTTTTTTTTTGGAATTTCCTTTCTATCTGACCACAGTGCTCTGTGCTGACACCTCTGTCCATTTTAGGAACTGTCCGGAGCAGGATAAGTTTGCTATGGGGATTTGCTGGACTCTGGACAGTTCCTAAAATGGACAGAGATGTCAGCAGAGAGCACTGTGGTCAGACAGATAGGAAATTTCCCCCCAAAAAAGGAACTTCCTCTGGAACATATAGCAGTTGATAAGTACTGGAAGGATTAAGATTTTTAAATAAAAGTCATTTACAAATCTGTTTAACTTTCTGGCACCAGTTCATAAAAAATTTAAATTTTCCAGTGGAGTACCCCTCTTTAAGCGGTACCCTGGAAGAATAAAACAAAATTTCATTTCAACAGGTGCCAGAAAGTTAAACAGATTTGCAAATTACTTCTATTTAAAAATCTTAATCCTTCCAGTACTTATCAGCTGTTGTATACCACAGAGGAAGTTGTGTAGTTCAACTGTCTAGAGCAGGAGAGGTTCACTATTCGTATTTACTCTTGCTCTGGACAGTTAACATGGACAGAGGTGTCAGCAGAGAGCACTATGGTCAGACTGAAAGAACTACACAACCACTCAAAGGTGCAGACTGCTGCGCCACTGAAATCAATTAGGTCAGGTGCTACAGTTTTCAGTATATGTCAAAACGATCAAAAAATTGAATTAAAAAAAAGGTACCGATAAAAACTACATATCATGGCGCAAAAACGCAAAAAAAAAAATTTGCACTCATACAGTCCCATATATGGAAAAATAAAAAATATATAGTTGTATTTGTACCGAACTAATGAATCAAGGCAACATGTCAGCTGACCACACGGTGAACGGCATAGAACGTATGTTATGGAAAACTTGAAGGGGCATTCCTGGCAAAACCTTTTTTTCTATATATCAACTGGCTCCGGAAAGTTAAACAGATTTGTAAATTATTTCTATTAAAAAATCTTAATCCTTCCAATAGTTATTAGCTTCAGAAGTTTTCTGTCTAACTGCTCAATGATGATGTCACGTCCCGGGAGCTGTGCATGATGGGAGAATATCCCCATAGGAACTGCACAGCTCCAGGGACGTGAGTCATCAGAGAGCAGTTAGACAGAAAACAACAACTCAACTTCAGAAGCTAATAACTATTGGAAGGATTAAGTTTTTTGTAATAGAAGTAATTTACAAATCTGTTTAACTTTCCGGAGCCAGTTGATATATAAAAAAAAGTTTTGGCCTGGAATACCCCTTTAAAGGATAAGTCTTATGCATAAAAACGTATCCCCTATCCGAAGGATAGGGGGTACGTTTTAGATTGTGAGGGGTACGAGCGCTGAGGCCCCCCGCAATCTCCTGTACGGAGCCCCTGGGCTGTAGCCGCCACGCCCTCTCCTCCTTCGGATAGGGGGTACGTTTTTATGCATGAGACTTATCCTTTACGGAAGTCAGTACAAAGTACAATTGGCTCCACAAAAAACAAGCCCTCATATGGGTGTGTAGATGAAAAAAAAAAAAAAAACTAGTTAAGGCTATAAAAAAAGGTGAGGAGGGAAAAACAAATGTGCAAAAACCCAAATTGGCCTGGTTTTGAAGGGATTACGTTGATACACTAGTGTTTCCATTTAGGTTCGTTGTTTTTCTGTTTTTATTACCCTCACCTAGTACAGTAAAATCTCCCTTAGTAGACACCTCCCAATAGCGGACAGTTTTTAATTCCCCGGCAGAGTCCCAGAAGACTTAAAGGGGTACTACCGTGCTGACAACTTATCTCCTATCTAAAGGATAGGGGATAACTTGACTGATCGCGTGGGGTCCCCCCGCGATCTCGCACGCAGCACCCCGCTCTCATCAGGCCCCGGAGCGAACATCCGCTCCAGGTCTGATGATGGGGCTGGTGATCGTGACATCACAGCTCCACCCCCATGTGAGGTCACGCTCCGCCCCCTCAATGCAAGTCTATGGCAGGGGCGAGACAGCAGTCTCGCGACCTGCCATAGACTTACATTGAGGGGGCGGAGTGTGACATCACACGGGGCGGAGCCATGACGTCACGATACTCCGGCCCCGTGATCGGCAGTCATCAGACCCGGATCGGATGTTCGCTCCGGGGCCTGATGAGAGCGGGGTGCTGCGTGCGAGATCGCGGGGGTCCCCAGCGGCGGGACCCCACGCGATAAGGCAACTTTTCCTCTATCCTTTAGATAGGGGATAAGTTGTCAGCACAGTAGTACCCCTTTAATGTATTTGCACCCTCTGAATAGGGGACATTCCCAATAGCGGATGAAGACACACCCAAAAGGGGACAAAACACTCCCAATAGGGGACAAAACACTCTCATTAGGGGACGACCAGGCTTATGTACCGGCCCTACCTTATACACAGGGCCACTGTCAGGGGGTACAGCCAATACCCCAGTAAGGGGCCCAGGCCCCCGATGCACCCCCTGCAGAAGCCCCAGCACAGAAGCAGAAGACCGTTGTTTAAACAGTGGTCTCCTGCTCCTGTACGCCCGGCGGCCCCATCATTCACCCCTTCCTTCACTGATCCCCCTGTGCCACTTTATTTCCCCTGTGCCAAATTACCTCCCCCCCCCCCCAGTGCCATTTCATTCCCCCTTTATCCCCCTGTGCCACCTTATAAAGAGGGGGTTGATGAATGTACACAGAGGGTAATAAAGGGGGAATGAAATGGCACTGGGGGATAAAAATGATATGGCTCGGGGGGGGGGGGGTCAATTAGGCACAAGGCATGGGGGAATAAGGTGGCACAGGGTATAAAGGGGGGATGAAATGATACGGGGGAGGGATTAGGGGGTGATTAAAAGTCACTGGGACATTCTACTGTAATATTGCTTATTATCATGTTTTATAGGTGATTACACTCTGGAGTGAGTACAGAACAGTATTCGGTTATTTAGAAAGATTTTTGAGCTTTTTTTCCCCCAAGGGACGTCTGTCAATAGCGGACACTTTTATTTTTCCCCGTGAGTGTCCCCTATTGGGAGATTCTACTGTACATGGGTAGAAGAAATTTGTGGCAATACACAGAGGCAAAATGATGAGACTTGTGTTACTGTCCCAATACATCTGGATCCAGCTACCGTATATCTATTGATCTATCTAGAACACAGAATTAATTGTAACCGTAATATCAAACCTCAGTGGTTTAGTCCAGTTCATGACTCCATTGTGGGAACGGAGAAGAGTTGTAGTAAATATACGTGTGTTAGGGGGTTATGGGAATCTCGGAGGATGAACATTCTTCTCATGAAATGGACAGAAAGAGGGAAAACAATGCTAAATATAGGATCCGCTGGGTGGAGAGACTGACTAGATCTCAAAAATCACAAAATGTTATTCAAATGTTTGGTAACAGTAACTTTATTTTGATTTATTTATTTCAATTTAAAAAAATTCTAAAATCACAAACGAAAACCCTGGTGCATGAGAAAGTATTATACAGTATAATTATATATAATAAATCACACAAATGTCATAAGGCCCCTATACAACACTAGACATGTATGGACCAAATCCACCAATTTTGGTCAGAATGGACAACTGTTTCCTAATCCGAGTGCCCCCAGCTGTTGCAAAACTACAACTCCCAGCATGCCCAGACAGCCTTTGGCTGTCCGGGCATGCTGGGAGTTGTAGTTTTGCAACAGCTGGAGGCACCCTGGTAAGGGTATGTTGGAATATCCATGTGGCAGTGTCTCAATGGGATTCTGCCGCACTGTGCACACGGTGGAATTTTCTGCGGAAATCCAGATTCTGGCTTCCGCAGAGAGAATAGACGTGTCTATTCTTTCTGTGGATTTCGCTCAGAAATGCATTGCAGTCTATGAGACGGCGCATTTCCAAGTGGTCCTAGCGCTCGCCGGAACTTTTGTGTTTTCCGGGCGGTCATTCCGCACATTTTACTACACAGTGTACATACCCTTAGGAAACACTGGTCTAATGTGTATGAGGGTCTCCCCTTCATGTCAGGGGAGAGAAGGATCAGGCATTTTGAATTTCAATTGTCTGATCCTATTGTTCTGGCAGCAGAACACTTGTCTACTGCCACCAAAATTGGTGGATTTGACCCGTTCAGAACGCTTGAAAGGTTGGCAGAGAAAAGCATTTCTGACAGGGAGTAACAACTGTCAGCCGAATGAGTGTTCAGTCGACAGATCACATACATATGGCCAGCTATAGTCATGGAACCATTTCCATGCATTTGTTATGAAGGAAAAAAGGAGAAGAAAAAACAACGGGGCGCTCCCGAGTGTAGTATTTCTTGGATGGAAAGTGAATGGTGCAAATACCCACCACCAACACCCAAGGTGACGCACTGACCTTGAGTTGATGTACAAAGAGGTCAGTAGGGCCTCTATTGTGTGGTCAAGGGTATGCAAGGATGGGATTACAACAGTCTGCTGCTCTCACCCCTTTTTCCGTGTTCCCGAAAGCTGTCTGCCCGCAGGAATCCCGGCCAGGACTACACAAAATCGTATTTGTGGACCTGAGGAAGGCGCGAGTGTACACCGAAACGCGTTGTCCTGTTTTACTTTTGACTTCTTTTATCAATAAAAGTTAGTCCTCCGTAAGTGCTGGCTTAATCTCTGATTCATTTGACTCCCATCGAGATACAGTAGCGCTCTGAGAAAAAAACCTTATCTTTTTATACCCTCCTCATTTCCATGCATGTGATTCTACAATGATCAGATCCATCTCCAGACACTATCTGCACGATAGACAGTCACACACAGTAAAAAAAAGATCAAGATATACTATGCTGTGCTCTGATCCTATAGTCCTCATTCTACTTAAAGGGGTACTCCGGTGGAAAAAAATTTTTTAAATCAACTGGTGCCTGAAAGAGAAACAGATTTGTAAATTACTTCTATTAAAAAAAATCTTTATCCTTCCATGACTTTTTAGTTGCTGTATGCTACAGAGGAAATAATTTTCTTTTTGAATTTCTTTTCCGTCTTGTCCACAGTGCTCTCTGCTGACATCTGATGCCCATATCAGGAACTGTCAAGAGCAGGAGAAAATCCCCATTGCAAACCTATGCTGCTCTGGACAGTTCCTGACACGGACAGAGGTGTCAGCAGAGAGCACTGTGGACAAGACAAAAAAGAAATTTGAAAAGAAAAGAATTTCTTCTGTAGCATACAACTAAAAAGTACTGGAAGGGTAAAGATTTTTTAATAGAAGTAATTTACAAATCTGTTTAACTTTCTGGCACCAGTTGATATATAAAAAAAAAAAAAGGGTTTCCACCGGAGTACCCCTTTAATGTATGTTTGTAGGATAGAAAGATAAGTAAGTAGAGGCAGTGATCAGACTACACAGAGCTTGTTTGTAGTCTGTAACTATGGAGACACATAGCTCTGCACAGGAGCTATATACATCAATTGGTAGGAAGGTTTTCATTTTAAATGGGCACTGTCAGATACAATAAATTTTGATATGATATAAAGCATGCAAAAACAATGTGTTTTGCAATTGCTTTCATCAGAACATTTTCAGTATTTCATTCTCAAAAAGCGAGTCAAAAAAGTGGCCACTAGGGGGCCCCCTGCCTCCTGGGACACATACCAGTTCTGCAGTGTCCAGTGTTCATTGACACGATGAGTGATTGACAGGCCTGCAGGCAGGTCCAGAACTGCTGTGCTTGCTCCCGGCCCTCTGTGAGTCAGAGCACAGTGAGGGAGGGGGAGGAGTCATCACAGTGAGGAGAAGAGAGGTACACGCCCCATGCCTCTGCATGGACAGCAACCTCTCTGAGCAATGATGGCAAGAAAATAAAGGTAATTCTGAGAGAAATATAGATTGAAGACACATAAAAAATGTATACAGTGATCCCTCAACTTACAATAGCCTCAACATACAATAGTTTCAACATACAATGGTTTTTTCTGGACCATTGTAACTTGAAACCAGACTCAACATACAATGCTACGGACAGTCTAGATCTGTGAAGCATGTCAATGGCTGGAAGAACCGACCAATCGGAATGGACATTCACTGGTAAACCCCCTGAATTACTGAAGTGCATGCACTGACTGGCTGTCTGGTAGCGCCCCCTACAGTACAGGGAGGTATTACAAGTTCTGGACTACTCTTTACCTGTGCCAGGGTTAGCTGCTCCTTTGGACACCAAGTAAGGAAGGCTTCATTTTATATTTTTTAGGACACTGTGTGTACTTTACAGGACCCTGAAGAAGCTCCTGTCCTCTACATAGACCAGTGATTTATAGATTGCAGCAGATCTTTATTACTCTTATATGTAAGGACTTGCTTTATCTGTATTAGTTATCTACTTATTTTTGTTTGATCCTCACTTTTTCCTATTTTTGGATGACAACCAATTACCAGATTTCTATAGTTATGGTCTCAACATACGATGGTTTCAACATACAATGGTCTTCCTGGAACCAATTAATATTGTAACTTGAGGGACCACTGAGCAACATTTAAAAAAACTTTTTTTTTTTTTGGGGGGGGGGGGGGGGGGGTCTGACAGTTACGCTTTAAGTCATTCCAATTGCCAATTCATACTTCTATACCCGGGTACTGTTATAACCACATAAGTCCTATTGTGATTAGAAGATCTACTGAACTTTATGGAGAAATTTGGCACATAAATATACTAAAACAGCTACTGTGTAAGATACCTCCTCAACACTATAAAATGTGATCCCGGCTCTAGACTGGCTATGTGACAAACCTGAGCTGCACGTGTAGTTGCCCTTTAAGATATATAAAGGTCACATGAATTATTGAATGACTATGCCCAGATCCCCGCTGTCTAATATAGCGCATCCACTGATAATGATTTACAGGGAAAACATTCATTCCAGGTGACTTTAACACCAATCTAAAGTTCACTACTTGGGCTAAATTCACATTGAATTCAATACAGAGATGGTCCGCTAAATGGTAGGCATATACAATTGTATGCTCATAAGGTTACATACATCTGCCATAGGTTGCTGTTGTCTTTTTGTATACAGTTACACCGAAATGCACAGTTGACCAATGTGACTTAGGCATCCCAGGCAAACCCATGCCAATACATTCGCCCAGTAAAGCTATGGCAAATGTATGTACTACAAGATTTCCCAGGCATATACAACAACTATACTCCATGCATAGTATGAATTTAGCCTAAATGGATAAGCTGAGTTTACGATTTCTACTTAAAGGGGTACTCCGGCGCTTAGACATCTTATCCCCTATCCAAAGGATAGGGGATAAGTTGCCTAATCGCGGGGGACACGCCGCTGGGGATCCCCGTGATCTCGCATGCCGCACCCCGTTTATAATCAGTCCCCGGAGCGTGTCACGCCCCCTCCCATAGGCTTGCATTGAGGGGGGCAGAGCGTGACGTCACACGGGGCGGAGCTTTGACACCACAACGCTCCGGCCCCGTGATCGACAGTAATCAGACCCGGAGCGAACACGCTCCGGGGACTGATTATAAACGGGGTGCGGCATGCGAGATCACGGGGATCCCCAGCAGTGGGACCCCCACGATCAGGCATCTTATCCCCTATCCTTTGGATAGGGGATAAGATGTCTAAGTGCCAGAGTACCCCTTTAAAGGGGTAATCTGACCCTAAATATCTTATCCCCTATCCAAAGGATCTCGGCTGCAGCACCCCAGACATTCAGTGCATGGAGCGAACTTCACTCCGTACCGGATGACTGGCGATGCTGGGCGGAGGCTCGTGGCGTCACGGCCATGCCCCCTCAATGCAAGTCTATGGGAGGGGGCGTCACGCCCCTCCCATAGACTTGCATTGAGGGGGCGTGGCCGTGACGTCACGAGCAGGGTGTGACCATGACGTCACAAGCCTCCGGGGCTGCACCCGACGCTCTAAACGAATGCCGGGTGCAGCAGGGAGATCGCTTGGGTTCCCAGCGGCAGGACCCCTGCAATCAGACATCTTATCCCCTATCCTTTGGATAGGGGCGGACTACCCCTTAAAAAGGAAGAAATATACAACGTGTTCATACAAAAAATGGATGTCCATTCTACAAAGCCCAAAAAAACTTTGACGATAAAGTAGATGTCCAGTCGTGAGCTTAATACGTACCTATCACAGAAAAATAATGTTTCTAGATGTTACTCACAAGGTTATACAGATGCTTTTCATTTTTATGTGTCTAGCTTCTGTATTTTGCTCACAAATCCCTCTGATCTGCTCCTCACTCATTTTGACATCCACTGCTCAGGAAGGGGCGTGTCCGAGGCAATCACTGAGCCTGCCCTCACTCACCATGCATTCACTTTCTCTCTGAGTCTGCTGTGCTGGGTCTCTTTATCCATTCACATCAGGCTTCTCTGTAACCCCTTCCTCTCTGTTTTCAGACAGGAGTCTGATAGACAGGACAGGAGTGGGCACAAAAAAGTGCTAGTCCCATCCTCACTTTAGCTGGGACAAAGATGATGCTGCAGCCGGACAGGATTATGTTTGGGATGGTATGGGGACATCTAGTGGTCTTTCTTATAAGCCATGATTGCAATAAAAAGGAGCTAACATTTTATTATGAAGTATATTAGAAAGGTTAAAGAAGTCTTGTGGTGAAAAACAAATCCCCTATGAGCAGGATAGAAGATAAGTTTTAGATTGCGGGGGGTCCAACCGCTTCCTGTATGAAGCCCCGGCTCTCCCCCAGAGCAGCACGTCACGACCCCCGCACAAAGAGGGGGCCACCACAACCCCTTCATATAGCATTATGGGAGAGCCGAAGATAGCCGAACAGCTCTCCTATAGAGAAATATGGAGGGGGGTGTGGCGGCCCCCACTCCATGCGTTTTAAGAACACATCAGTCCCATGTAAAAAGAAGCTGTATGCCCTGTGACCAGTTTCACGCATGAGTGTCCATGAGGGATAAGCACATTCCAGAGGACATACAGGGACAGAGTACAAGCAGCGATATAGCCATGGTAAGTTAATTCCTCATATTGCCCTCATTTTTCATTGTGCCTGTCACCAGCATTTCTAACAGTGGCGAAAATCTAAAAGGTTTTTAGTTCCACCAAAAGGAACATACTATACATCATGGCGACATCCCTAAAAATGCTTTTGCGTTTATGGCTTAAACTGTGGCAAAGAAATCTTGAGACGGAATACTGGTATGCATTGTCGCATTTGAAGTCCAAATAACCCCTTTGAAGTATCTTCTATAGCAGTGGTCTTCAACCTGCGGACCTCCAGATGTTTCAAAACTACAACTCCCAGCATGCCCGGACAGCTATCGGCTGTCCGGGGATGCTGGGAGTTGTAGTTTTGAAACATCTGGAGGTCGGCAGGTTGAAGACCACTGTTCCATAGTGACGTTTTTAGAAGGTGCCAGTGAGGAGGGTCCATTAAAGGAGTAGTCCAGGGAACTGAACATTTCAGACACTTGTTCCCTATCCACAGGATAGGGGATCAGTGTCTGATCACATTTACTGCAGCAGAATAGCTGCAATTTCTGTTCCTACGCTTAAAGTAGGAACGCCACCCGGAATTGGGGTTATTTAATGGAAAAATTGCAGTGGAAAATAACCTCTGCAATTCAAAGTTCCATTAACTAATGGACTCTTCCAGGAGGATTCGGCCGAAAGTATGAACACGTGTGTTCCTTTGGCGGAATGCGGATCCGCGTCGGAAGTTCCATTACGGATCATCCATAGTGTGCACTGAGCAGCATTAGACTCAATGGAACTCTGCTACAAAAAAAATTCCACTCCAAATTATCAGTAGTGTGCATGGAAGTTAAATGGTAACTCTTTTGCTATTGCACTCCTTATGGTAAATAAAAAATATTTCTAATATACAGTGACCCCCCGACCTACGATGGCCCCGACATACGATCATTTCAACATATGATGCTTTTGTATGTCGGGGCCATCGCATAAACGGCTATCCGGCAGTGCAGACTGCTTCAGCTGCCACCGGATAGCCGTTTACGGTGCCCCGTGTGGTCCGCTGACGATCACTTACCTGTCCTCGGGGCTCCGGAGCGTCCTCTTCGGGATCCTCTGCATCGTTGGCGCTCTCTGTCGTCATCACGTTGCTGCGCACGCCATCCCATCATCCAATAGGAGCGGCGTGCGTAGCGACGTGATGGCAGCGACGGAGAGCGCGGATGCTGGGGAAGCAGAGGCCTTGCCGGAGCGACGGGGACACCCCGGGGACGCGGCGACAGCGATGGAAGGCGACATACAGGGCAGCGGTGACGGTCCGGAGCGGTGGGGACATGTGAGTATAACTTCCTATACCAGTGGTCTTCATCCTGCAGACCTCCAGATGTTGAAAAACTACAACTCCCAGCATGCCCGGACAGCCGTTGGCTGTCCGGGCACGCTGGGTGTTGTAGTTTTGCAACATCTGGAGGTCCACAGGTTGTAGACCAGTGTCCTATACTTTACATTGCACGGATCCCTCAACATACGATGGTTTCAACAAACGATGGTCCATTTGGAACGGATTACCATCGTATGTTGAGGGACCACTGTATTTTGTTTTTAAAAAATGAAGTTTTCTATGTTTTATTTCTGCTTAAAAAAAGCTCAAGAGCACATTTCCCCCCATCTCATACACAGACTTTGGACCGAAGCCCAAACGCAGGAAGTGCAGCCTGGAGTGCTGACGGGGTGTGTCCAGCCTCATCCAATCATAGCTCCTCTCACACTTAACTGCCATATGCTGTTGGTTGGACACACCCCCCTCAGCACTCCAGGCTGCACTTCCTGTGTTTGGACTTTGGTCCAAAGTCTGTGTATGAGATGGGGGAAAATGTGCTCTTGAGCTTTTTTAAGCACAAATAAAACATAGAAAACTTCATTATTTTTTTTTTTAAAACAATGTATATCACAAATATTTTTTATTTACCATAAGGAGTGCAATAGCAAAAATTAGTTTTAATGAGAGTTAACATTTAAGGGTCCTTTACAGGGGTACTTCAGTAGAAAAAATAATTTTTTTTTTTTCATATCAACTGGCTCCAGAAAGTTAAATAAATTTTTAAATTACTTCTATTCAAAAATCTTAAACCTTCCAGTACTTATCAGCTGCTTAAGTTGAGTTGTTCTTTCCTGTCTGACTACAGTGCTCTCTGCTGACACATCTGTCAGTCTCAGGAACTGTCCAGAGTAGGAGCAAATCCCCATAGCAAACCTCTACTGCTCTGGACAGTTCCTGAGACAGACAGAGGTGTCAGCAGAGAGCACTGTGGTCAGACAGAAAAGAACAACAACTTCAGCAGCTGATATGTACTGGAAGGATTATGATTTTTTAATAGAAGTAATTTACAAATCTGTTCACTTTCTGGAGCCAGTTGATATAAAAAATTTTTTTTTTTTTACTGGAATACCCCTTTAATGTGTGGGCAAGGCTTTACAAATGATAGATGTGCAATAAACAAGTAGCCCTATTATATTTTTTGCAGAATAACAAAAGGGCACTTGGGATAGGCTACACCCGACGCATTTCTGACATCATGTGATGTCCTTAATCATGGGGTGAAACACGTCGGTTGTAGCCTTTTCTAAGTGCTATTGTTTTTCCGCTAGCCGTATAATAAAGCTACCTGTTTACTGCACACCTAGCTGGACCTTCTTCATTCTTTCGTTGTGGCTATCATGTCTGGAGCAGGTCCTCTCTCTGCTGAGATGTGTCAGCAGGAGCCACGGTGAGCTGAACATACGCGCTTGTCTTTCATTACATTGTCCGTGTGACCTTACACTGACGTCACTGTCGGCCTCACTTCCGGTTTACACATGGAGATGTGCAGCCGACCAGTGATGACCACATAATCCCAGCGATCAGCTGTTCACCAGCTATGGGGCAATAGTCGTCATGTTCTGCTGATAATTTCCCCATATACAAGGCCTTTAAAGGGGTACTCCACCCATAGACATCTTATCCCCTATACAAAGGATACGGGATAAGATGTCAGATCGCGGGGGTCCCGCTGCTGGGGACCCCGGGATCACAGCTGCAGCACCCACCTGTTGTGGCTTCTGGAAACGCTGGAGGCTTCGGCTCTCAAACACGGTGACGCGAGATCATGACATCACAACTCCGCGCCCGTGTGACATCACGATCTTCCATCACCGTGGTCGTAAGGTGTTAGGATGAGAGCCTCCAGCGCTGCCGGAAGCCGCAACAGGTGGGTGCTGCAGCCGAGATCCCGGGGGTCCCCTGCGGCGGGACCCCCGCGATCCGACATCTTATCCCCTATCCTTTCGAAAGGGGATGAGATATCTAGAGGCGGAGTACCCCTTTTTTTTAATCAACTGGTACCAGAAAGTTAAACAGATTTGTAAATTGCTTCAATTGAAAAATCTTAATCCCTCCAGTACTTATTAGCTGCTGAAAACTACACAGGAAATTCTTTTCTTTTTGTAACACAGAACTCTCTGCTGACATCACAAGCACAGTGCTCTCTGGTGACATCTCTGTCCATTTCAGGAACTGTCCAGAGTAGGAAAAAATCCCCATAGCAAACATGTGCTGCTCTGGACAGTTCCTAAAATGGACAGAGATGTCAGCAGAGAGCACTGTGTTCCAAAAAGAAAATAATTTCTTCTTTAGTATTCAGCAGCTAATAACTATTGGAAGGATTAAGATTTTTTAATAGAAGTAATTTACAAATCTATTTAACTTCTGTCACCCCTCGTGACCACAGCCCGCCCGTTTCAATACAACTCTATGGGAGGGGGCGCCGTGGTCGTCACGCCCCCTGCCATGGACTTGCATTAAGGGGACAGGCCGTGATGTCACGAGGGGTGGAGCCATGACGTCACGCGGCTCCGTCCCCTGTATCGCCCGTCGAACTCGCTCTGTGCTGTAATGATAGCACAGTGCCGCAGCGGGGCTCCCGGGGCTCCCCAGCAGCGGCACCACGCCGATCTGACATCTTATCCTAGGGGCGGAGTACCCCTTTAAAGGGGTACTCCAATGGGCAGTGTTCTGAACATTTAGTTCGAACGCTGTGTACGCGCTGTGGGGGCTCGGACAAGTCACGCCACAGACTTGCATTGAGGGCGCGTGGCGTGACTGACCCCTGCAGCGCGCACACAGAGTTCGGAACTAAATGTTCTGAACTCTGGCCAGTGGAGTACCCCTTTAAGTCAACATCTGAACCACTACTGCAATATTAAAGTATCAGAAATTCTACGATTTGATAGCAGACACGAATACCAATGGTAAGTGCACATCCTGGCAGCTGGATTTATGACGTGTTAAATAAAAGAAAATATAAAAGCTTTTGTAAGTTATTGCACAGGTTTAGCTGCAATCTTTAGTGTTCTCTAGATAACGCTGATTCTCTGGGGTGGGAAACAGGTGTTTCCAGATGCTGCAATGGAATGCTTTATTAATATCCAAATGCGCGGACCCTGTGCCAAGATCCTGAAGCGTACCGCAAATCCAAACCATATTATCAACAGGATTGAGTGACTAATCGGTATGAGAATCCTGTATTATTATTATAAGCTGCTAAAGAACATTTAGACGGGGTTCAAGGGTGATAATAACCTAATATGCTGCACCGCAGATGGAAGTCTCATGGAACTAATCACTTACAGACGCCAGTCACACTTCCTTATTGAGCAGGGCCATCAAGAAAGAAACAAGAAGAGCTTGTGATGGAGGCCGGGCCCAGTTTAGGGTATAGCAACCATTCACGATACAGAATTTAGTAAAAATCTAACAGTTTTTTAAAGGGGTACTTCGCTGGAAAAAAAAATAATAATTTGAACCAACTGGTGCCAGAAAGTTTAACAGATTTGTAAATTACTTCTATTAAAAAATCTTAATCCTTCTAGTACTTATAAGCTTCTGAATGCTACACAGGAAGTTCTTTTCTTTTTGAATTTCTTTTCTGTCTGACCACAGTGCTCTCTGCTGACACCTCTGTCCATGTCAGGAACTGTCCAGAGCAGGAGAGGTTTGCTATGGGGATTTTCTCCTGCTCCGCACAATTCCCGACATGAACAGAGGTGTCAGCAGAGAGCACTGTGGTCAGACAGAAAAGAAATTCAAAAAGGAAAGAACTTCCTGTGGGGCGTACAGAAGCTGATAAGTACTGGAAGGATTAAGATGTTTTAATAGTAATTTACAAATCTGTTTAACTTCCTGTCATCAGTTGATAAAAAAAAAAAAAAAATGTTTTCCAGTGGAGTACCCCTTTAAATTCACCTATAACCATTGTTATAGGTGATGTGAATAAGTTGAGTGTGTATGGGCACTTAATGGGGAGAATACTCTGGCAATAGCTTCTCTCTCCTGAAAACAAAAAGGATCAGGCATTTATTTGACTATGCTACAGGGGCTGTAGAGTTAGTGTAGTTCATAATAGAGGGACATTTATCAATGTCAATATATCAATATTTTTTTTGCTTATGTGTGACTTATTTATCAACTGCTTTCAGCCCGTTGATAATTTTCTTTCACTTAAGCAATTTTTTCTATTTTACTTTGGTAGTGGCTTTTTCTGCTCCATGTTTGAGCTGGAGTAAATTTAGTCAATTTTTAACCCTGATGCGACTTTTTTTTGCGCTGTTGTGGCTGTCGCAGTTAATAAATACCAGACTACCCATAGTCCATTTTAAAATTATTACTACGTAGTTCATTTTTGGAAAACTTGCTTTTCTCGCTTTCCAGTCAAAATGTTGCACGAAAAATTGCGTAGTCGCAGTTGCGACAATTATAGTAAAGAAAACCTGACTAAACCCGTTGATAAATGTCCATAATAGTGTCTGTACCTGTGTGTGACGTTTTCTCACAATTCTTCAGTGATTTTTACCCCAATATTTATTTTTAACAGCATACAAAATGACTGTTGTCTCAGATTTTTCCCAGGTTGCAATGCGGCCGAGACCTGACTCACTAGTCAGCTGATGACAGGGAGCCTGTCTGCTTCAATGGGTGGAGAGAGCAATCTGCAAGTAATGCAACAGCTGGAGGCACCCTGATTGAAAACCACTGGTCTGCAGCTCATTTATGTTTCAATGGGTGGGGTGGCTGATGTGTGGGAAGGAGGAAAATGGTATCATGGGATTTGTAGGCAAATAAGAAAACTGAAAACAGGAAATACCAGTTTACAAAAAGCCAGCCACAGTATTATGGTAATCTCACAACATAGCCATTTAGCCCAAGACAAGCGCAGATCCTTCCTAAGCATGTCCATTACTATCTGCCAGGTATGTACTAAAATCACCTTATGCTGGATAACCCCTTTAAAATCCTACCCCCCATCACAGTGCAGTGTAGCCCCAGCACCAAGGGGATGTCGGGTAGCTTAAAAATAGTTTAAATAGTAAAAAACATTGCAAAATCATGAAAGTAGTACCAACACTTTAGAAACCCTTTGCTGCTTCTGTTTGAATGCTTCCCAGGTCCCAGATGGTCTGTATTTTCTGGTCATTCTCATTGGCCACAGCAGTGACCTACTAAAGCCAGTGATTGGCTGCAGAACAAACGTGTCCTTGTTGAGAGAGACCAGGAAGAAGGGACCCGTGGGGGACAATGGTAGCCCTGGAAGAAGAGTGGAAGAAACTTATTAAGACTGACTTCACATCACAGTTAGTCATTACGATTGTCGGGTCCGGCTGGGAAATTTCCAAACCGGGCGCTCCCGTATCTTAGCCGGAGTGGCACCAAATCTCATTCACTTAAATGAGCTGATCAGAGTCAGATAGTGACTTCGGTCGGCTCATTTTTACCCCGTATCTGGTTTTGTGACCAGACGTTTTTAAGTCCGGTCACAAAACCGGATACAGGGCAAAAATGAGCCGACCGGAGTCACTATCTGACCTGACTCTAGTCGGCTCCTTCACATGAATGAGATTTGGCAGCCGTAGTGTCTAACCGTGATGTGAATGCAGCCTTAGGCTTCTTCAACATCTCATTGTTGTACGTCCAGAAAAGTATCAGTTATTCTATATGCAGTATCCAGCAAAAAAAGGAGCTTGAACCATTTTTAGGTTGCGCGCGCACACAAGTAGAGTAGTGGTCTCAGCACCGTCCCTATGTTGCACTAGATAGGGTAGATGGACACCTGATCCACACAGTCCCTGGAAGCAAATCCTAATAACCTATTCGGTGCTGAAACGCAAAGTGAGAATAGCAATCGATGTAAGTATAGTAAGAACTGCGGAGCACTCACCAGGTATGTCCAATCAGAGGATTCTTTATTGTCACTTCGTACAGATGGGATACATGCAGGGGAGGATGGTAAAGATGCGGGGGTATGAAAGACGGCGATGGACCGTTTACGCGCCGAAGCGCTTCGTCATGTATCCCATTTGTACGAAGTGACAATAAAGAATCCTCTGATTGAACATACCTGGCGAGTGCTCCGCAGTTCTTACTATACTTACATTTTTAGGTTGCTTTTACATCATGATTTGAGGGTAAGGCAGCCGGATCCAGGGGCAGAATTTGAAAACTGGTTAATGCCATATCCCTGCCAAACCCATACCGCAAGCCATTAATTTGAATGAGCCGGATGGAGTCAGCTAGGGACTCCGGTCGGCTCATTTTTGGACCGTAACCGGTTTAGTTCATAATCATCTAACATTAACTACTTAGCAGATGCATTTTTGCTAAGGGACTGAAACATAAAGCATGTCCATAAGTAAGTAAAAAAAATAAGTCTAAAAAATCATCGGAAGGAATAATAAATGTGGCAAAAAATTTACAAAAAGTTGTGAAGTTGAAACCAAAACATTCTAGTTATTTACAAGTTTTCCTAAAAAGCTATCTAAAAAACATTATGCAGCTATCTAAAAGAAATCAAACAAGTTGAGAATAGAAAGCATGAAAATTCTAAATAAAAAAAATGTCTCAAAGTTTACAATTTGGCTACACAACGGGCAGCATTATTCTCTATTCCTGGGCACCGTGTTTTTTCCCCAATTAGGCCAATGAGCATTTTATCTCTGTATATTTAATGCTATGGCTTCACAGTTTACAAAACCCGGCGATGGGTGCAATGACTTTATAATCTGAGGACACATCACTTCCTTAAAAGTTTTGAAACCCTGCACAGCCCCATCCCTTGTTTAACTGACTTCCTTAGTGAGATTTAATCGCACCGAAAATGACTTGTGCTGTAACAGTAAGGGGACATAGATTGTGTCTTATCACCCTATATATTACATGTATATGCTTGTGCAAAGATGGTATCTGAGAGAAGTCCTGTGAGAAGGTCTTTATCTTTCGCACAGACGTCAAGCTAAGAAAACGTTGGGAGTCAATCAGTGGTGGAATACTGACCAATAGTCAGAGGCCGGAAATCCCTCCTGATATAACCAGCTTCCTTCTCGCTTTCATGCCAGCCTGTTTGGGTAGAGAATGAACCCTTAGGCTGGGTTTATATGGGGCAATGATGTGGTTCTTTTTCCGGTTAAGTATTACGGTATACGGCAGCTCTTGTATGCGCTGACTGATTTCAAGTGAATGAAAATTTATGACATCCTATATGCACATATGGTAACATAAGGTCAGCTTTAGACTATGCATAATGTCTTGCATCAGTGGTTACAGTGATATTTTGCTATAGTAACAAAAAGTAAAAAAATTTATTTGAGAAAACTTTTTAAGTACGGTACCCTACACCACCGTGCAGTATTTAACAGGAAACTATTTTAGGCACATTTTCAGAACATGAACACATGACAGTTTAAAGTGATACAAGAATCATGAGAACAGAGAGGAAAAGTCCCTGAGTAGAAGAAGTGGTGCCGGTGTGAGGTGGTTTTTTGCGCCCCTGTAGATCCATGCGTCCGCTCCTCCCCCAGCTCTCCGAAGATTTCCGAAGCTAGAACTGGGGGAGGGCAGAGCAAGGGGAGGTAGGAGGTTCACGCCCCCTCCCTCATCTCCCCTCCCTGAGCTCGGCTGGACGCAGATCTCTACGGCACGCCCCCCTCCCTGAGGACATAGATCTCCACGGCAGGTCCCCTCTCTCATCTCCCCTCCCTGAGGACGTAAATCTCCACGGCAGGTCCCGATGAGGGAGGGGGCGTGAACCTCCTACCTCCCCTTGCTCTGCCCTCCCCCAGTTCTAGCTTCGGAAATCTTCGGAGAGCTGGGGGAGGAGCGGACGCATGGATCTACGGGGGCGCAAAAAACCACCTCACACCGGCCATGCTCAGCCACCACTCCTATCATACGCTGTGAGAGTTCTGAATGTTGGCAAGCTCTGAGCCCAGCTATGTTCAGAAGTCCCATAGTGACAGTGAATAGAGATTAAAGGGGTACTCCGGTGGAAAACTTTTTTTATTTTTTTTTTTATAATCAACTGGTGCCAGAAAGTTAAACAGATTTGTAAATTACTTCTATTAAAAAAATCTTAATCCTTCCAGTACTTATTAGCTGCTGAATACTACAGAGGAAATTCTTTTCTTTTTAGAACACTTCTTTTTAGAGCTCTCTGCTGACATCATGACCACAGTGCTCTCTGCTGACACCTCTGTCCATTTTAAGAACTGTCCAGAATAGAAGAAAATCCCCATAGAAAACATATGCTGCTCTGGACAGTTCCTAAAATGGACAGAGGTGTCAGCAGAGAGCACTGTGGTCATGATGTCAGCAGAGAGCTCTGTGTTCCAAAAAGAAAAGAATTTCCTCTGTAGTTTTCAGCAGCTAATAAGTACTGGAAGGATTAAGATTTTTAAATAGAAGTAATTTACAAATCTGTTGAACTTTCTGGCACCAGTTGATTAAATAAAAAAATAAAAAATAATAAAGTTTTCCACCTGAGTACTCCTTTAAAACCATGCGTGATGACGCTCAATTGGCTTGAAGGAGATCTGACCTCAATTCTTGTGGATTATGGATAACTTTCAACCTTGGGAAAACCCCTCTAATGAATTATTCCCATCTTCTCTGCACGCATAGAAGGGAGCTCAGCTGTGCTGCAATGGGTGCGGTGACTGGGAGGAAGAAATGGGACCACACACTTACAAACAAGGGATCCTGGGACTTGTAGTTGGAGGGAGGGAACTCCAACAGGAAATAGCGTTAGGGTGGACTCACAACACAGCCATTTAGCTCCAAGACAAGCTTGAATCTTTACTAAGAATGTCCATTACTGTCTGGCAGGTAAGTATTAAAGTCACCTTATGTTAGATAACCCCTTTAAATAGATCCACTGGGGCAGCACCTTTCCTTAGAATGCGGACCCCCAACTCTATACTAGTGAGATGACCATTGCCCACCGTATTTTTGCAGTAAAAGAACAGAGATCTATGGGATTAGCCTACGCTGTTGCTATACCCCTTTCAACTTTTATGGTAATTAGAGAAAGAAAGAATGCAGCGAGCTTGAACGTTTTTGTAATACAGCCTCCTTAGCAGGCCGGATGGGGCCAAGGACCCTTCTTATGGAGACAGCTGTAAGTCTGTGGATTTTTACAAAAAGTTCTGTTCAGGTCCATTCACATGAATGGGGACGAGCTACAATACCAGACACTGACAAAGATACAAAAGTGGTGCAGTTTCTGAGGAGAAACATAAGGCCGCCATTTCTAATGTAAGACAATCCCTTTAATCAATGAAAGTGAAAACATCACACCCAGATCGCTGCCTCTGGGGCACAATTTTATAAAACTATAGATGGTCTATGATCCAAACAGTGGTTGTTACGAGGCTCCTTAATGTTTGCAGTATGTTAGCAAATGAACATATGATGTGAGCTGTCAATTCTCCAGGAACTAGTCAACCACTGAGGACAAAGCAGATGTCACCATCCATGGGCGGTGTACCTCAACCCAAAATGTGCTCCAGCCAGTGACCTACAGTAATTACATAGTGAAGATGCCAGGCTACGTTACGACAGAGCATGCTAACCATTTCATGTCTGCTATTACATGAGAACATGTTAGGACTGTGTTCATCTCTCCTCCTACACAGCACGTATTATAGCACAGCAGATGTTGAATATTTATTGCAATGTGTAACCCTTCCATCTGAGCACATACTGACTCTCCCTCTCTTTCTCTTATAGACAACAGGGAAAACCCACATGGAAACTGTGACAAAATAAGCACTGATTTTATTAATCAAGCCCTGCAGATTTATCAGATATCAAGGGTGGACAAAATACTGTTCTGCAAGTGTAATGGCGCCACCTAGTCATAAGGCGGCATAACTGGGCTTCACCCAAAAGCATCCGACAACTGCTGGACAGTCTGTGGTGCAACGTGGCGTTGGTGGATGGAGCGAGACATGATGTCCCAGATGTGCTCAATCGGATTCAGGTCTGGGGAACGGGCGGGCCAGTCCATAGCATCAATGCCTTCCTCTTGCAGGAACTACTGACACACTCCAGCCACATGAGGTCTAGCATTGTCTTCCATTAGGAGGAACCCAGGGTCAACCGCACCAGCATATGGTCTCACAAGGGGTCTGAGGATCTCGTCTCTGTACCTAATGGCAGTCAGGCTACCTCTGCAAAGCACATGGAGGGCTGTGTGGCCCCCCAAAGTAATGCCACCCCACACCATTACCTACCCACCGCCAAACTGGTCATGCTGGAGGATGTTGAAGGCAGCAGAACGTTCTCTACGGCGTCTCCAGACTCTGTCACATGTGCTCAGTGTGAACCTGCTTTCATCTGTGAAGAGCACAGGGCGCCAGTGGCGAATTTGCCAATCTTGGTGTTCTCTAGCAAACGTCCTGCATGGTGTTGGGCTGTAAGCACAACCCCCACCTGTGGACGTCAAGCCCTCATACCACCCTCATGGAGTCTGTTTCTGACCGTTTGAGTGGACACATGCACATTTGTGACCTGCTGGAGGCCATTTTGCAGGGATCTGGCAGTGCTCCTCCTTGCACAAAGGCGGAGGTAGCGGTCCTGATGCTGGGTTATTGCCCTCCTATGGCCTCCTCCACATCTCCTGATGTACTGGCCTGTCTCCTGGTAGCGCCTCCATGCTCTGGACACTACGCTGACAGACACAGCAAACCTTCTTGCCACAGCTCGCATTGATGTGCCATCCTGGATGAGCTGCACTACCTGAGCCACTTGTGTGGATTTTAGACTCCGTCTCATGCTACCACTAGAGTGAAAGCACCGCCAGCATTAAAAAGTGACCAAAACATCAGCCAGGAAGCATAGGAACTGAGAACTGTTCTGTGGTCACCACCTGCAGAACCACTCCTTTATAGGGGGTGTCTTGCTAATTCCCTATAATTTCCACCTGTTGTCTGTTCCATTTGCACAACAGCATGTGAAATTGATTGTCAATCAGTGTTGCTTCCTGAGTGGACAGTGCGATTTCACAGAAGTGTGATTGACTTGGAGTTACATTGTGTTGTTTAAATGTTCCCTTTATTTTTTTGAGCAGTGTAGTATAACCCACACAAAACTGAAAAAGCCCAGGATCTTTAGCTTTAGGAAACGTCTGACATGTCATCGTAAACAGTTTGTTTCTGATTCTAACCACTTGGCTACTCGGGGGCAGCGCAAGCAATATACGTTGGACAGAAAGCACATAGAAAGGACACAGTTGCCATTTGAATAGATGCTAACTTATCAGAAAATCCACTAAACACTACCCCTGAGCTAAGCAATCATGATCAGCTGATCCAGAGTAATAGATATACTGTGAGACAGTTGTATAACACTTTCCTAAAACAAACTAATAGCAGAAGACAGACTAGTAGGATGAATTCTTCTATTTGTAATAACATCACCGGTGTTACAGGAGGCAGACAACTGCTGTAATCTGAAGTCACTTAAAGAACTCCAGTAGCGTAAAAAAAAAAAATTAAAATAGAGGTACAAACGCATTTCTGGGAACCTCCGCTTCATCAGGCATGATGCCCGATTAAGCAGAAATTCTGCGAAACGTGTTGCCTGATGGGTAATAAAATCCCTTTGTAATTAGAAGATTGCCAGCGCCTGTTTCATCCTACCTCTTCCTTTGGAGTATGTGATTGCTGTTGATGTGGTTTGGATCGGCTGCAGGGTCTCTTACCTGGGTTTATGCTGACACCAGTGTTGTACTTGGATTGTACAACCAACCTCGGTGAGCACCAGTTCATCTGAATTATTTTGCAAGGTCTTTTCGTTCTCACACCACGGAGCACTGTTCTGCTCTTGTTTTAGATAAGGCCTACCATGTCCAGCAAGATGCCCCATATTGATCACACGGTCATAAAAGTGGAATATCTTTGAACTTACTGGTATATCAGTCTACATGAAAAACAACAGTTTTGAAGATGAGCAATGGAATGTATGGTCGTATGGGGGTTCACAATAATGGTGGTCCCATGTCCTCACAACTGAGACTGGGGCAGAGGGGACATACAAATGTTACCCTTTACAGAATATATAACTTTCTTGTAAATCTCTATATATATTCTGGATACAGAATATTATTATTTTGAGAAATGCAGGTAACATCGTCTCTCAACTCTTTCATTTCATATTCATTCCCTGCTATGTAGCCATAGACTTGGAGAAAAACAGCAGATGGTACTGAATAGTGAGGAACGGGCGCGATGTAGAAATCCTCTCAATGCTACAGTTACTAGGACGCTACAATAATAATTGTGATAGAGCTGGAGGACTTGTTCCGCCTGGGTATTCTCCAATGCTCCAGGCTCTGGCAGTTCATGGTAGATGTTAAAGGGGTACACCGCTGCTCAGCGTTTGGAGCAAACTGTTTCGAACACTGGAGCTAGTGCAGGGAGCCTGTGACGTCATAGCCCACGCCCCCTCATGATGTCATGCCCCCCTTCAATGCAAGTCTATGGGAGGGGGCGTGGTGGCTACCACGCCCCCTCCCATAGACTTGCATTGAGGGGGTGGGGCATGAAGTCATGAGGGGGGTGGGGCTATGACGTCACAAGCTCCCGGCGCAGGCTGAGCAGCAGAGTACCCCTTTAAGGCCTGGTGATGCCCCCTCTCATAGACTTGCATTGAGGGGGCGTGGCTGTGACATCACGAGCCTCTGTCGCTGCACCCAACCATCAGACATCTTATCCCCTATGCTTTGGATAGGGGGATAAGATGTCTAGGGGCGGAGTACCCCTTTAACTCACAAAGTTAGTAGTGCTGAATAGGGTCTCTAGTACTCGACGTAGGTATGGAGCTGAGCAGTGGGATCTGCATCTATCAACAGCTTATGGCATATCCTATGGAATACACCTTTTAAAGGGAATCTGTCACCCAGGAATTGTCTAGTAAACTGCTGAGATGTACATGTAGCCCTGCTTACAATGAAAGCAATTGTACCTGTTCGTAGTATCTCTGTATAATGGAAAACATTTCTTTATTATCCCCCTGAGGAGTCAAAGAGGCGTGGCAGTGCCCTGGGACGCAGCACCTCTACCTGTTCCCTGTCCTCTGCCTCTGGGATGGACAGAGAAATATATTTTTTACTAATTCAATAAAAAACGCCTTTGACTTTGTGTCCAGTCAGTATAGCTTATGACTGGATTTTAGGGTTCCCCATTATATGTCAGTTTTTATGTGGTTGTCTTATGAAAAGAACTATTTAGTATTGATGGAGAAAAAATATAGCTACAGTCCACCCCCTCAAATAGTTAATTAGCAGTTATGGTCAGAGATTTCAGAAATAACATATTTCAATATGACATGTAAAAAAAAAATAGGAAACCAGTAAACTCCAGCACTCTAATGATGGCGCTCTCCACCACTTACTTGACGGCACTCTCCAGTGCTCTCATGACGATGCTCTCCAGCACTACAGCTCTCACGACAGCACCGCGCAGCACTCTCACGACAGCACCGCGCAGCACTCTCACGACAGCACCGCGCAGCACTCTCACGACAGCACCGCGCAGCACTCTCACGACAGCACCGCGCAGCACTCTCACGACAGCACCGCGCAGCACCCTCACGACAGCACCGCGCAGCACTCTCACGACAGCACCGCGCAGCACTCTCACGACAGCACCGCGCAGCACTCTCACCGTGCAGCACTCTCACGACAGCACCGCGCAGCACTCTCACGACAGCATTCACACACTTACTGGACTGTTCTCAAAAACCAAAGTATTCATAGTGGCTTAAATTGGACACATCATTTATTTTAATAGCATAGCAGCATTGTACTGGAAGGACTGGAGCATCACGAGTGAGCCCCTTTCTTGCTGACACAATGCTATTTTCATGAGGTTTCACATCATCACATAAATGAGATCTCCATGATGACGTTCCCTGTATGCCAAGTAACAGTGAGTGTTTGTCCTGAAGGAGACTGTACAGTGACTATACGGAGCTAAAATGATGACAAAATTGTATTATGATAACTGAATCATACAATAATACATCACTTAGTGCTTGGCTATGTTCTTCCGTCCCTTTAACTTCATCTGCTGCTCCACTGAAATATCAGGCACGATACGAGACCCCTGTACAGACAATCAGTGGGGGCACCAATGGTCAGACTCACACCAATCTAGCCACCTATGCCAAAAATATTGGGCATCAAGGATGTCTTTTGTGTTGCTTTATCTTTTGTGTTGCAAATGAAACAAACTTTAGCTCACCTTCCTACATTCCCCCGTTGCGGCGGTATCGGCGTCCCGTTCCTCTGTCGCTGCTCGGGTCTCTGCTTCTTATCCTCAGTTGTCAGCGAAGGATGATGAGCTAAAGTTCATTATTTTGTTTTTGCAGCATGTGATAACTAGTTCTTTAAGAGAAACTTTAATGTTGTTGCGGCGGCAGGATACGCACTCAAAACCCCAGCAACCCTATAGCCTGCTGCTAAAGAGCGTGGTCTACAGAAATGCCAGATCTCCCATGCAAGACTACCGGCAAGTTAGTAGATCACACTGTTTATCAGCAGGCACAGGAGTTGCGGGGAGTTTAAACACTTATCCCGCTGCTGCAACAATGTTATAGTTACCCTTTAAAGGGGTACTCCACCCCTAGACATCTTATACCCCATCTAAAGGATAAGATGTATGATCACTGGGGTCCCACAGCTGGGACCCCCGCAATCTCTGTGCAGCACCCGGCGTTTATTTAGAACGGTGGATGCAGGCGGCAACTGTGAGGATAGTGATGTCATGGTCATGCCCTCTTATGATGTCACACCACGCCCCCTCCCTCATTGCAAGTCTATTGGAGGGGGCGTGGCGGCCGCCACATCCTCTCCAATAGACTTGCATTGAGGGGGCATGACATGACATCACGGGAGGCGCGGTCGTGACGTCATGACCCCTACCGCCCACTCCAATCATTCGGAACCAAATGTTCCGAATACTGGGGGAGCGGAGTACCCCTTTAAAGGTAGCACGAGGATTTAAGGAGAAACAGTACATCATGGAGTGCTAAGATTTGCAACTCGATGATCAGTGGTTGATCAGAAGCTTGAAAGATATAATGAAAACTTAAAAATATAACAGATAAAGGAAAACCAATCCAAAGGAAGAATGATACATCCAATTGTTACACCACAAGCACGAAAGACTCAAGCCTTACGTCTATACTGGACATATTGTAAGAAGACTCAGCTCACTGCAGAACAGGAAGTATACGTAGAAGAGTCTGAGCTAAGAGCGGACCACCAAAAAGAAGAACCAAGAACCAAAAGTCTGAGGACACAAAGAGAAGAGGAAACACAACTAACTTCACTATAAATCAAATGAAATACAATAATGATTACATTATAAATATAATACAGTTCTCCTCCTTACACATAAGAAGCATCATATATTCTAACAGGTTATAAGTCATTTTTAGGCCTAGGCCACAGTCCCAGGTTGTTGCCTAAGACCAGGTAATAAGCAATGCTGCCAAGGTTAGGAACCGCATTTAACAGACGTTTATGGCCTATTCTGTGGATGTCATAAATGTCTAATGTGGGAATTTCCCTTTACGTATTTAGACGATATTACAACATTGTGCATTCACAAGAAGATTTACAACCTAACTGCAAACAAGATACTAGAAGCTCAGCTACTAACAGTAGGCAGTGGGGAACATAGAGGACTAAGGGCCCTTATGGCAACT
Organism: Hyla sarda; assembly: GCF_029499605.1. Lineage (NCBI taxonomy): Eukaryota > Metazoa > Chordata > Amphibia > Anura > Hylidae > Hyla > Hyla sarda. Next base: position 66,093,167 of record NC_079195.1, on the reverse strand, counting down.
AGATGCCTTATATGCACGAATTACAGGAGGGGCCCTTCTCCCATTTTCAGGCCAAAATGCATTTCCCACTTTTGATTTTGTCAACATTGCAGCACCTGTGAAGACCAGATTACTGTGCGGGGTCTCACAACAAATAAAATAGGGTTAAAACCAACCTGATAGGGCCCCAGAACAGATTTCTAATATATCAGAGGAACTTAACATTCATTATCATATTATTAATGTGCACATACAATACATTGTTACATAGATAGTAGTAGTGCTGGGCGGTATACCGGTTCATAACGAATACCAATTTTTTTCCCTGCACGATATAAATTTTTCCCATACCGCAATACCGATTGGGCCCCTCCCCCCTTCAAATAACTGAATTATCAGCCGCAGCAGGCGCTGTTCTGCTTCTCTCCCCTCCCCAATGAATTATCAGCCCAGCGCTGTCGCCCACATCAGGGAACTATATACTTGAGTATAAGCCGACCCGAATATAAGCAGAGGCCCCTAATTTCACCCCAAAAACCCAGGAAAAGTTATTGACTCGACTATAAGCCTAGGGTAGGAAATACATCATCCCCCCCGTCATCATCCAGACCCCCGTCATTATCACCCCCTTTATCATCACCCTGTCATTTTCACCCCCCCATCATCATTCCCCTCGCTTCATCATCACCGCCTGTCAATCCCTTCATCAGTGGTCTTCAACCTGCAGACTTCCAGTTATTGCAAAACTACAACTCCCAGCATGCCCGGACAGCCATCGGCGCAGGGACATGTGCTGCGCACGGACGTCCCTGTGCGTCATCGTCAAGGCAACGTCACTAGGCCGGGGCCAGCCCGGAGCGGAGAAGGGGGCCTCCCGGTGAAAATGGACAGACCGGAACGACTAATCCTCCCCTCCGGACGGTCCCTGCAGCATAGATGGCCCAGACCAGCTCACCCTTCCTTCCCACCGAGGGGAGGTGAGTAGAAAACTAAAGGGGGGTCTGGATGATGACAAAAGCCGCAGTGGTCTTCAACCTGCCGACCTCCAGATGTTTCAAAACTACAACTCCCAGCATGCTGGAAGTTGTAGTTTTGCAACATCTGGTGGTCCACAGGTTGAAGACCACTGAGAAGGAAATGACAGGCGGAGAGTTCACTTGAGTATAAGCCGAGGGGGGAGTTTTCCGCACGAAAAATCGTGCTGAAAAACTCGGCTTATACTCGAGTATATACGGTAATCATATGTCATCTGCGAGCGCTGCCGCTTCTCCTCCCTCCCTCCCCCCCCCCCCCACACACACACACACACACACAAATAATTATCAGCCGCTGCGCTGTACTGTACTATCCTGTGCCCGGCTGCAAAAATAAACAAAATAAACTTTATATCACCTTCCCACGTTCCCTGCCACACGGTCCCTCCGCTGCGGTCCTGGGGATGGGAACGTCACAGAGCCGTCATCCTATCACCGGCCGCAGCAATGTTCCGCCTCGGGCAGTGATAGGCTGAGCCCACTGTCCTGTAAGAATCGGTGAAGTGAAATTTAAATAGTAAAAGATAATTTTGCTAATTTGGTGGTTTTCTTTTCTACACAATTTACCTTGTGGTTGAGCTAACGTGTTATTTTGTTATTTAGACCGGCCTGATTACATCGGTACCAGATTTGTATAGTTTCCAACATGTTTTACTAATTAAAAAAAAAAATCAGAACTTTTTCGAATTTTTTTTAATTGCCATTTTTTGACCCCTGTAGCTTTTTTTTTTCCACATACCAGGCTGTACGAGGGCTAATTTTTTGCACCATAATCAGTTTTTTGTATCAGTACCAACTTTTTTTCTGGGATATTATAAAAATTGCAATTCTGTGGTTTGGTATTTTTTTTTACATTTATGTCATTTACTGTATGGGATACATAATGTTATATTTTAAGAGTTTGCACAATTACACACGCAGAGATACTAAATATGTTTATTTTTATTATGTTTACATGTTTTTATATAGGAAAAGGGGGCGATTTTAACTTTTAACATGGAATGGGGTTAATGTGTGTCTTTTAAACTTTTATTAAAACTTCTTTTTTTTGTTTTACACTTTATTAGACTTTTCAAAGGAATCCTTAGATTCCCCTTACAGATCAATAGAATTCTATTGAACTCCACTTATCTGTGTGCTCTGTGATCACGCTCCGGGGGGGGGGGGGGGGGGGATGGCGATCCACCCCACTAGCCCACCAGGGAGCATTCACATGTCCCTTTAGATGCCGCTGTCAGCTTTGACAGCGGCGATCTAAAGGGTTAATAGCCAGCCGCGGCGATCGCCATATGTTGGCTATTAGCACCGGCCCCCGGCTACTGAGAACTGCTGGGGCTGCAGAGTATGGAGCGGGCAGGAGTCGGGAGCCCGCTCCATAACTTCTGAGTGCCCCCGCGCTTGTCAGGTCCTATCCTGCTTGCCCCGAAGCAGGGCTAAGGGCCGGAAAAATTCCCCTGCCCGGCGCCCGGAACTGCATGTCCCGGGCATCGGGCAATAGGAATTCCACATCCCTGTGTACATATGCATATATACATGCAAAGATAATTTACAAATAACAGAAGTTTTCATGGACATTTTAGAAAAAATAAATAAAATAAATATCACAATGAGCCACATGGGGTATTCTTAGCAGATTTACCAGTACTATAGTACTAAGGACCAGCTTAAAGAGTATTTTTGAGAAGTAATAAGATCATCCCCAGAGATGGAGATTATCGTCAACTGTTACATTGTGGTCAAACTTATCTTTACATCTATGGCTTCCATACGGTATATATAGGGTCCATTTATACATGGCGGTGGAGGTGTGAACTGTTCATACATGATGTTTTTACTGTTAACGCTTATTTACAGTTCTAGAGATAGAAACCTAGGCGCACAGTGTATGCTTTTTTTTTTTTTACTTAACATGTAAGCCCTCATTCACATCACATTTCGGTGGTCCATCGTCAGTAGATGTCTGGGCACCATCGTATACAGTGGTGTACCCTGTATCTATAAACTTTAGTTAAATATATATAGTCTACTGGTGGCTAGGATTGGTCTTTTCCACAAATATATGAGTGTTGTAGACAATAACTGGTTGATTAACGTCTATGGTTGCGCCACAATATGTCTCAGAATACCGTCTGACACATCATATGAACAGCGATTTCTGACAAAGTGGCAAAAAACAAATACGTATATTATAGTCATGTGAAACTGTCCTGTGCACACAACATACTGCTGCTGCTATCTATGATTTAGTCTGACTACGTCAGGTTCAATGTGACTTTGCTACTACTGACTGTGTATATGTCCTCTACAATATAAATAGGACACACAGATATAGGACTACAACCCTCCTAGCCATTCCAGGTTTAAAGGGGTACTCCGCTGGTCAGCGTTTGGAACAAACTGTTCCAAACGCTGGAGCCGGCACCGGGGGCTCGTGACGTCATAGCCCAGCCCCACATGACGGCACGCCCCCTCAATGCAAGTCTATGGGAGGGGGCGTGACGTCCGTCACGCCCCCTCCCATAGACTTGCATTGAGGGGCGTGGTGTAATGAGGGGGCGAGGCCATGACGTCACAAGCTCCCGACGCCGGCTCCAGCGTTCGGGACAGTTTGTTCCAAACACTGAGCAGCGGAGTACCCCTTTAAGCTTGGATATTTATATAGACCACAGAAATGCTTACCAACTTTGAAAAAGTAAAACACTCTACTTTATTTCTAATATAGTGAAAAAAAAATCCATAAACAGGAAAATGAACAACCAACGCATTTCAGGCTGTTAGCTCTTACTCATAGCAGATAAAGTTTTACAATTCCCCGTCTTTAAATACATGTATGTCAGTCAGTAAATTCTGAATGCTCTGCATAGGTCTATCCCTCTCAAGTCATTCCATACCTAAATGTCATATACATGTACAGTGCCTTACATAAGTATTCACCCTCCATTAAACTTTTTACCCATTTTGCTACTGTTACAAACTAGATTTCAACCAGACTTACATTGGTTTTTTACCATTTGATCAACGCAACATATATATATATATATATATATTAGGGATCGACCAATATCGTTTTTTTGGGGGCCGATACCGATAATCGGTGGAGGTTAGGGCCGATAGCCAATAACTTATACCGATATTCCGGTATAAGTTATCGGCTATTTATCCCCCCTCGACACCACTGCAGAGCATTGATTTAAAGCGGGCACTTTAAATCAATGCACTGCAGTGGCTTTTGCGGTGCCATAGGCCGCCGCTGCCACCACCACCCGCTTCTCTCCCCCTACCTGTCAGGGTGGTCCGGGCAATCCATCCTTCCTGTAGTGTCCGGCGGCATTCAGGGTGGAGGGTGAACCGGTCTGGGCTGTCCTTCTCCGGGGGTCATCTTTTCCACTCCGGGCAGGCTCCGGCCTAGTACTCTGCATAGACGCCGCTACGCCGTGACGTCAGGTGCGTCGCTGCGCACGGGTGTCACTGCGCAGCGGCGTCTATGCAGCATACTAGGCGGGAGCCTGCCAGGAGTGGAGAAGATGACCCCCGGAGAAGGACAGCCCGGACCGGTTCACCCTCCACCCGGAATGCCGCCGGACACTACATGAAGGATGGATGGCCCGGACCACCCCCATTACGGGTAAGTTTAATTTTTTTTATTGACTCGGAGGGTGGGGGAGGGGCCCAACTGGTATAGCGGTATGGGCAAAAATCCATACCGGTATACCGCCCAGCACTACGGTGGGGGGTGCGACGTGGGTCAGGGGGGCGGTCGCGGTGCGGCGGGTCGGGGGGCGGTGCATTATCGGCTTATCGGCAAGGTAATTGCCGATACCGATAATGCCCAAAATCGTGATTATCGGCCGATAATATCAGCCATACCGATAATCGATCGATCCCTAATATATATATACTTTGAAGGTATCTTTTATTGTGACACAAACAATAATTGGAATAAAAAATTAAAAAAAGTCTGCTGTTGCATAAATATTTATTTTTTTATAACCTTCCCCTGATTTGTACTTCTCCACAATTTTATCCCTGACCTGTTTGGTAAGCTCCTTGGTTTTCATGCTTCTGATTGTTCAGTAATGTTCCCTGAGGCCTTCACAGAACAGGTGCATTTGTACTGAGATTACATTGCAGACAGGTGGACCCTCTTTATTTATTATGTGACTTGTGAAGGTAAATGGTGGCACCGAATCTTTTTAGGGGTTTCACAGTAAAGCCGTGTTTACAACGCCGAAAATGTGCGGAACGTGAGCCTGGAAAACACAAGCAGATATTTCGCACATTTGAGAGTCCAGCGGGTGCTAGGACTGCTCGGAAATGCATTGTCTTAGAGACAAGTCTATTTTTCTGCAGACTCCAGAATCGGGATGTTTCTTCTGCGGAAATGTCACCATTTGCACAATGCTGCAGAATCCTATTGAAATCAATAGAAAAGAGAGACCGGCGGGGGGCTCCTAGTGTATTACCACTTCGACCCTGTGGGGAATATGGTGGAGGAACAGGCTTAATAGGCCCCTAGGTAATGGCCGCTCACCTGGAGGAAATATAAAATTTGCATATAACTCAACCAAGTGGGTAACTGAAGAAGCCGGGAACTGCTGCTGTGCCTAGGGTTGCAGGAGAAGGAGGATCCAATCCTGAAGAGAGTACGTAGAGGCAGACGAAAAATAACCCTTTGGATGGCGCTGCTGTCCCAATAGGAAGTGATGTCCAAACCAGAGATATTTTCAAACAACTGGAGAGGTTTATTGGATTAAAAATAAAAAACAATGTACAGTAGGAGATGGCGCGTTTCGGGGGAGCCACCCCCTTCCTCAGATCAGTATAGGGGTAAAACCCTGCTATGTCTCTGTTCCCCTATTTAAACCCTGCTATGTCTCTGTACCCCTATACTGATTTGAGGAAGGGGGTCACGTGGCTCCCCCGAAACGCGTCATCTCCTACTGTACATTGCTTTTTATTTTTAATCCAATAAACCACTCCAGTTGTTTGAAAATATCTCTGGTCTGGACATCACTTCCTATTGGGACAGCAGCGCCATCCAAAGGGTTATTTTTCCTCTGCCTCTACATATTGAAATCAATAGAATTTTCGAGCAGAATTTGGGAAATTCTGCCTGGTGAACATGGCCTAAAGCAGGTGAGTACATGCTTCTTTCATTTTTCCTGATTGGTTGCTGTGGGCAACTTTTCCTCAGGACAGGTATTGAAAAATCACCCCCAAATATCCCCACCATACATTCATATGTCCACCTTACTGTATCTTATACACACATCGGGGGAGATTTCTCAAAATCTGTCCAGAGGAAAAGTTGTCCAGTTGCCCATAGCAACCAATCAGATCTCTTCTTTCATTTTTACTGCAAACGCTGGTACAACGACCAAGGAAAAAATCTAGGACCTAAGGCGCAATCTGTGTAAGAAGGAAAATGATTCAGTTATAGTGAATCTGTTTATTTTGCCAATACAGACGCATTTCGAGACTGTCTCTCAATGAATAATGGTTTGACATACATGATACACATCCAAGGTTTAAATACTAAAACGTTCTCGTTCTTTTTCCTTACAAGTCTTTGATGAGGTAAAGTCGAGTCCTAGACAGTGTCCAGAGTCATAGGAGACCTCAAGTCCAGTCTGCAGCCACAAGCAGCTACAAGTAAGCCACAGTCTCAGTATTGTCAGTCAGTCAAGTCAACATGGCATGCATTAAATTGACCCCATCTACTACAAGTCCCAGCAAGTCTCTGCGTCACTGGTCACCTCCTTGGGCCCTGGCTGAACAGTATAGACTTTACCATCTGTCTACACTCAGTAAAGCTACCGTTATCCATAACTTGGCATCAGAATCATTATTGCCCCGTGCCTAGCCCAGGATCCAGCGGTATACCTTCGGGTGATTTTTGGCTAAACCACGCCCTGACGTCACAAATACAAGGGGTTAATGCCATCTGCCTCTACGGTAACAACATCTGCCCTTTGCATCACACTCTCTACCACAACTACAATATACACATTATATATCCTCCATACACACTGTATGTCCCATGCACACTATACATACACCCCATACACACTGTATACAGCATTCACACTGTATACACACCACACACTGTATACACCAGAGGTAATTAACTGGCGGACCGCGGTCCAAATCTCCCCTCATTCATTAGTATAGGTGTCTTTAGACACCGATACAAATAAATAGCCGCAGCCGAACGCTGTTTCCCTGCCCGACCGGCTCTTCTTTTGTGATGTAGGCTGTGTGATTAGTGCTGCGTACATCATCTGCTCTGGCCACAGTTATTGCCACCACTGCTTTATACAGTAGTGGCTTTTGCGAAGCAGCGTGGCACAGCGCAGCGTGCCGTGCGCAGGCACACCTGATGTCGTGTGGACTGAATACCGGGAGATGGGGCGGGGACGCTGCTGGGAACTAACGTGGCCCGCGCAGTCACACACACGTCTGTTCTAAGCCCCGCCTGCATCTTCCAACATGCGCTGAGTGAGGGAGAAAAAGTGAATGCCAGCCTGGTACACTGGTGTCCTGTCATAGTCGGCTGTGAGCGCTGCAGACTCACGATACATCCCCTGCCACTGAAGCTGCTGAGTGATGCTGACCTCCTGTCAGAAAGGTGAGAAGGGGCACGGCGGCATCATTCATTGTGGGGGCACGGCGGCATCGTTCATTGTGGGGGCACGGCGGCATCGTTCATTGTGGGGGCACGGCGGCATCGTTCATTGTGGGGGCACGGCGGCATCGTTCATTGTGGGGGCACGGCGGCATCGTTCATTGTGGGGGCACGGCGGCATCATTCATTGTGGGGGCACGGCGGCATCATTCATTGTGGGGGCACGGCGGCATCATTCATTGTGGGGGCACGGCGGCATCATTCATTGTGGGGGCACGGCGGCATCATTCATTGTGGGGGCACGGCGGCATCATTCATTGTGGGGGCACGGCGGCATCATTCATTGTGGGGGCACGGCGGCATCATTCATTGTGGGGGCACGGCGGCATCATTCATTGTGGGGGCACGGCGGCATCATTCATTGTGGGGGCACGGCGGCATCATTCATTGTGGGGGCACGGCGGCATCATTCATTGAGGGGGCACGGCGGCATCATTCATTGTGGGGGCACGGCGGCATCATTCATTGTGGGGGCACGGCGGCATCATTCATTGTGGGGGCACGGCGGCATCATTCATTGTGGGGGCACGGGGGCATCATTCATTGTGGGGGCACGGGGGCATCATTCATTGTGGGGGCACGGCGGCATCATTCATTGTGGGGGCACGGCGGCATCATTCATTGTGGGGGCACGGGGGCATCATTCATTGTGGGGGCACGGCGGCATCATTCATTGTGGGGGCACGGCGGCATCATTCATTGTGGCGGCACGGAGGCATCATTCATTGTGGGGGCACAGCTACATCATTCATTGTGGGGGCACAGAAGCATCATTTATTGAGAGGGCACAGAGTCATCATTCATTGTGGGGGCACAGCGACATCATTTATTGTGGGAGCACAGCTACATCATTCATTGTGGGGGCACAGCGGCATCATTTATTGAGAGGGCACAGTGGCATCATTCATTATTTTATGGTACAATAAGTCGGTAAAGGGCACGGTTTGTCAAAATTATATTTGGGGACATAGTGTGTGGCAGTAATATAACAGGGATATAGAGTGTGGCAGTACTATACCAGGGGCATACCGAGTGGCAGCACTATACCGAGAGGCATCAGGAGATTAGGGAGGTAAACAAGTGGCTCAGAAGCTGGTGTAGGAAGGAGGGGTTTGGGTTCATGGAGAACTGGGCCGACTTCGCTGTCGGTTACCGGCTCTACCGTAGGGACGGGCTACACCTCAATGGGGAGGGTGCAGCTGTGCTTGGGGAGAAGATGGCTAGAAGGGTGGAGGAGTGTTTAAACTAGGGACTGGGGGAAGGGAACCTACGACGTAGAGAAAGATAGTGTAGATAGAGAGGGGGGACTTATTAATGTACCTGGGGGTGGAGCGGAGGGAGGGGTTAGAATTAGGGATCGACCAATATTGATTTTTTAGAGCAGATACCGATAACCTGTGAACTTTCAGGCCGATAGCCTATAACTTACACCGATATTCCGTGCATTATATGGGCACATGTCGGGGGGGGGGGGGGGGGCAGTCATGTGCCCGCACATATAATGCCCCCCTGTCATGTGCCCCTAATATATATATATATATATATATTATATATATATATAGTGTAGTATGAGGTATATGATGTATATAAGGAGCAGTATGACGTCGCGTCCCTTCACCTCACCTCTCCTGCCGGTTTCTCTCTCAGCTCCGTGCTCCTGCTCTCTGCACGTACTTCCTGTATCACATGACGTGCAGCGCGCCCGCCGATTGGCTTTAGCGCCCCTCACTTGTTGATGAACAGTCAGGACAGTACGCGGTTCTGAGGTACGGGATCACAGAATGTACGGGGGGCCACAGGCTGCGACTCCACCGCCTGATCCGGGTGTAGTAAGATGGCCGCTCTTTGTTTGGGTTTAGGCTCTGTCCTCCAATAAGCTGCAAGCACCGAGCCCTGACCCTGCCCACACCGTGAATGGAGCCGAAGGAGGCGAGTGTGGCCCCTACAGGAAGTGATAGCTACAGGGCCCCCTGGGATCAATCTGTTATCCTTTGCCGTGCAGAGCAGCGAGACTTCAAGACAGATTGGGGGCGCACGTGCTGGACGCATTATAAGCAAGGTTAGATGCCGATACCGATAACTTACAAAATCGTGAATATCAGCCGATAATATCAGCCAATCCAATAATCGTTTGATCCCTAGTTAGAATAGTTAATAGGGAAAGGCTTCAAAGGAAGAAGAAACATACACCATTGTATTGCATGTTGACTAATTACAGAAGTCTGTCCAATAAAACAGAAGAACTGGAGTGGTTGATGTCTGAGGAGAATTATGACATAGTCGGTATAGGCTGAGCCCCCTGTCATGTAAGGAGCCGGCCCGAGCTTATCACATGGGCTCAGCCTATCACCAGCCGGGACATCACTACGGCCGGTGATACACCGACAGCTCTGCGGCATCCCCGTCCCCAGGAAGTGGAATGACATCAGCACTGCCAGACCGTGAGGCCTGTGCCGGACAAACGGGGGCTCGTAGGAAAGTATGTATGAGTTTATTTTTGAGGCCCGGGCATATATAAAACTGTACCACTACAGTTGTCCCTTAACAATATAAATTGGGATAATGTCCTCAAAAACAAGAATACTGACACTAAATGGGAGACTTTAAAAAAATTCTTAAACTCTCACTGTAAGATGTATATACCTTATGAGAATAAAAGGGTCAGGAATAGAAGAAAACCAATATGGATGAATAAAAACGTTATGGGGCAATAAATGACAAAAATAAAGCATTTAAACTACTAAAACAGGACGGCAGTGAAGAAGAATTAAAAAGCTATAGAGAAAAATGCAAAATATGTAAAAAACTGATAAAAGCCGCAAAAATAGAGATAGAAAGACTCCTTGCCAAAGAGAGTAAAACTAACCCCAAAATGTTCTTTTACTATATAAATAGCAAAAAGGTCAAAAATTAAAGTGTTGGCCCTTTAAAAAATGATGAGGAAGAAATTATAAACGGTGATCAGGAAAAAGCAAATATATTAAGCTAATTCTTCTCCACTGTATTCACTGAGGAAAATGAAATGCCCGGTGAAATACAGAGAGATAAGGTAAACTCCACCGGAACAGGTCACCTGTCTAAGGCTGGGTCCACACTACGTTTTCCCCATACGGGAGCGCATACGGCAGGGGGGAGCTAAAAGCTCGCGCTCCCGTATGTGACCGTATGCGCTCCCGTATGCCATTCATTTCAATGAGCCGGCCGGAGTGAAACGTTCGGTCCGGTCGGCTCATTTTTGCGCCGTATGCGCTTTTACAACCGGACCTAAAACCGTGGTTGACCACAGTTTTAGGTCCGGTTGTAAAAGCGCATACGGCGCAAAAATGAGCCGACCGGACCGAACGTTTCACTCCGGCCGGCTCATTGAAATGAATGGCATACGGGAGCGCATACGGTCACATACGGGAGCGCGAGCTTTTAGCTCCCCCCTGCCGTATGCGCTCCCGTATGGGACAAAACGTAGTGTGAACCCAGCCTAACCCAGGAAGAAGTACAGTGCCGCCTACAAAAAATCAAAATAGACAAATCACCAGGTCCAGATGGCATTCACCCTGTGTTCTTCATGGCACTGCGGCCACTAGGTGTGAACCAGGCCTTAGCGCTTAGCTCAGACCTTTACAGACCTGGATGAGCGGACCCTCACTAAAAATAGTTGATTACCTTTGGTATACACCATACACACTGAATACACACCACACACACACTGTGTACACCATACACCCAAGACACACTGTATGCACACAACACACACATACTGTATACACACCACACACACTGCATACACACCACACACACACTGTGTACACCATACAGCCAAGACACACTGTATACACACAAACCACCCACACACACACACACACACACACACACTGTATACACCATACACCCCAGACACACTGTATACACACACCACACACACAGTGTATACACCCCCCCCACACACACACACACACTGTATACACACCACACACACTGTATACACCCCCCCCACACACACACACTGTATACACACCACACACACTGTATACACCGTACACCCCAGACACACTGTACACACACCACACACACTGTATACACACACACACACACACTATACACACCACACACTGTATACACACCACACACTGTATACACACCACACACTGTATATACATCATACACATGCTGTATACACCATACCCAGTATTTATACTCTATACGCATTATATATACTGTACTCCATCCACAGTGTATATTCTCCACACACATTATACATACTCAATACACACTATGCATACAACACTGTACACGCCACACACACTATACATACACACTGTACACACACACACACACACACACTATACATACACACTGTACACACACTATATACACCACACACACACACTATACATACAACACTGTACACGCACACTATATACACCACACACACACTATACATACACACTGTACACACACTATACACACATCACACACCATACATACACACTGTACACACCACACACACACACTATACTACTACTATTACACTACTAGTGTGTGTGTACAGTGTGTGTGTGTATGGTGTGTACAGTGTGTATCACTGTACACACCACACACTATACATACACACTGTACACACTATACATACACACTGTACACACTATACATACACACACACACTGTACACACACACTATACATACACACTGTACACATACTATACATACACACTGTACACACACTATACATACACACTGTACACACCACACACTATACATACACACTGTACACACCACACACACTATACATACACACTGTACACACCACACACACTATACATACACACTGTACACACACTATACATACACACTGTACACACCACACACACTATACATACACACTGTACACACACTATGCATACACACTGTACACACCACACACACTATACATACACACTGCACACACTACACATACACACTACACATATACACTGTACACACACACTACACATACACACTGTACACACACACTATACATACACACTGTACACACTACACATACACACACTATACATACACACACTATACATACACACTGTACACACCACACACACTATACATACACACTGTACACACCACACACACTATACATACACACTGTACACACCACACACACTATACATACACACTGTACACACCACACACACTATACATACACACTGTACACACCACACTCACTATACATACACACTGTACACACACTATGCATACACACTGTACACACCACACACACTATACATACACACTGCACACACTACACATACACACTACACATATACACTGTACACACACACTACACATACACACTGTACACACACACTATACATACACACTGTACACACTACACATACACACACTATACATACACACACTATACATACACACTGTACACACCACACACACTATACATACACACTGTACACACCACACACACTATACATACACACTGTACACACCACACACACTATACATACACACTGTACACACCACACACACTATACATACACACTGTACACACCACACACACTATACATACACACTGTACACACCACACACACTATACATACACACTGTACACACCACACACACTATACATACACACTGTACACACCACACACACTATACATACACACTGTACACACCACACACACTATACATACACACTGTACACACCACACACACTATACATACACACTGTACACACCACACACACTATACATACACACTGTACACACACACACTGTACATACATACTGTACACACCACACACACTATACATACACACTGTACACACCACACACACTATACATACACACTGTACACACCACACACACACACTATACATACACACAGTACACACTATACATACACACTATACACTATACATACACACTGTACACACCACACACTATACATACACACTATACATACACACTGTACACACCACACACTATACTTACACACTGTACACACACTATACTTACACACTGTACATACCACACACTATACACACACACTGTACATACCACACACTATACATACACACACACACATTGTACACACACACTATACACACACTATACAAACACACAGTACACACTATACATACACACACAGTACACACTATACATACATACACACACACACACACTATACATACACACAGTACACACTATACATACACACTGTACACACCACACACACTATACATACACACTGTACACACCACACACACTATACATACACACTGTACACACCACACACACTATACATACACACTGTACACACCACACACACTATACATACACACTGTACACACCACACACACTATACATACACACTGTACACACCACACACACTATACATACACACTGTACACACCACACACACTATACATACACACTGTACACACCACACACACTATACATACACACTGTACACACCACACACACTATACATACACACTGTACACACCACACACACTATACATACACACTGTACACACCACACACACTATACATACACACTGTACACACAACACACACTATACATACACACTGTACACACAACACACACAATACATACACACTGTACACACACACACTGTACATACATACTGTACACACCACACACACTATACATACACACTGTACACACCACACACACACACTATACATACACACAGTACACACTATACATACACACTATACATACACACACTATACACTATACATACACACTGTACACACCACACACACTATACATACACACTATACATACACACTGTACACACCACACACTATACTTACACACTGTACACACACTATACTTACACACTGTACATACCACACACTATACACACACACTGTACATACCACACACTATACATACACACACACACATTGTACACACACACTATACACACACTATACAAACACACAGTACACACTATACATACACACACAGTACACACTATACATACATACACACACACACACACACTATACATACACACAGTACACACTATACATACACACTGTACACACACTATATACACCACACACACTATACATACACACTGTACACACCACACACACTATACATACACACTGTACACACACACACTGTACATACATACTGTACACACCACACACACTATACATACACACTGTACACACCACACACACTATACATACACACTACACACACACACTATACATACACACTGTACACACCACACACTATACATACACACTGTACACACCACACACACTATACATACACACAGTACACACTATACATACACACAGTACACACTATACATACACACTGTACACACCACACACACTATACATACACACTATACATACACACTGTACACACCACACACTATACTTACACACTGTACACACACTATACATACGCACTGTACATACCACACACTATACATACACACACACACACACACATTGTACACACACACTATACAAACACACAGTACACACTATACATACACACACTATACATACACACAGTACACACACACACAGTGCACACTATACATACACACTGTACACACACACTATACATACACACTGTACACACCACACACACTATACATACACACTGTACACACCACACACACTATACATACACACAGTGCACACTATACATACACACTGTACACACACACTATACATACACACAGTACACACTATATACACACACACACTATACATACAACACTGTACACGCACACTATACACACACACACACACACACACTATACATACACACACACTATACATACACACTGTACACACACACTATACATACACACAATACACACATACTAGCTGTATCCATGCACCGTATCACCGTTCACCACAATGTATCCGGCAGGATAATAACGCAGTGTCAGGACAGGTCACACCAGGATGACAGCGGCGACAATGGAGGAGATGTCCGGGCCCGGTGGAGGATGAGGGATGGGGGACAGGACCACTACAGGCCGGGGTGGGAGGGGGAGAGACAAAGGAGGAAATCCGATCCCGCAACGAATCAATGATCCCCGATCACCTGGAGCCCTCCCTCCCTCCTCCCCGGCCTCTTACCGGAGCGTAGGCCCCACACAGGCCGTGTCCGTGCTCTCTATCTCCTGTAGGATCCGTTCGTGCTCGGTGACGCTCTCCAGGCTCTCACCCTCCGCCATTTTGCAGGGATTATCCGGTGCCCGGTGTCAAGCTGCGGTGACGGGCGGACACAAAGTGGAGCGGTGCCGACAGCGGCCACTAGGGGGCCTGAGCTGCCGGTGACAAGTGCGGAGACCCGCTGAGTACATGGGAGAGAGATGTCCTCTGCTACCGCTAGGGGCGCTAGAGCAGCTGCTGTAAAGTGAGGAGGCCGGACAGGTAGAGCTGAGGCACAATAGTGTGTATTGGGGTGAAGGGGCTGGAGTCGGTTCCTTTATAAAAAAGACTGGCAGGGAATGCTGGGAGTTGTGATCCAGAAACTTGGAGAGCCAAATATTGGGAAACACTGAAGTATAGCAACTAACCACCAGAAAGTCTCCACTAATACAACACAGTACAGGTTATGGCCCTGAACAACCAGCCTATTTTTGCACGTATGGGGCGGTATGAGGGCTCATTTTTTGCGCCATGATCTGAAGTTTTTAACGGTACCATTTTTGCATTGATAGAACTTATTGATCGCTTTTTATTAATTTTTAAATTATATAAGAAGTGACCAAAAATGCACTATTTTGGACTTTGGAATTTTTTGGCGCGTACGCCATTGACTGAGCGGTTTAATTAACTATATATTTTTATAATTTGGACATTTTCGCACGCGGCGATACCATATATGTTTATTTTTATTTACACTGTGTTTTTTTTTATGGGAAAAGGGGGGTGATTCAAACTTTTAATAGGGAAGGGGTTAAATTATCTTTATTCACTTATTTTTTTTACTTTTTTTTGCAGTGTTATAGGTCCCATAGGGACCTATAACACTGCACACACTGATCTTTATTATTGATCACTGGTTTCTCATAGGAAACCAGTGATCGATGATTCTGCCGCTTGACTGCTCAGGCCTGGATCTCAGGCACTGAGCAGTCATTCGGCGATCGGACAGCGAGGAGGCAGGTAGGGGCCCTCCCACTGTCCTGTAAGCTGTTCAGGATGCCGCGGCTATCCCGAACAGCCCACTGAGCTAACCGGCAGTTTTTACCTTCACTTTTAGCCGCGTGGCTCAGCTTTGAGCGCGCGGCTAAAGGGTTAATAGCGCGCGACGGGTCCCGGCTTCACTATGATGCTGGGCCCGCCATGATATGATACCGTGTAACCCCGCGTTATATCACGGGAGCAGGACCAGGACGTACCGGTACGTCCTTGGTCCTTAAGGGGTTAAGGTGAAAATGGTCTGAGTCCTTAAGTTGTTAAGGATGCAGGGCATACCTGCACGCCCTGGTCCTGTTACCGGCGTTTAAAGACACTGACAGGTAGAGCTGGGCGGTATGTCCAAAAATGTGTATCACGGTATTTTTGTAACTTATGGCGGTTCAACGTAATAACGTCAGCAGAAAGCGAGGCCCGGACACCAGAGAAGATGTGGAAGAAGCCGAAGGATCCCGAAAAAGATGCCGGAGCA
Source organism: Hyla sarda (assembly GCF_029499605.1). Classification (NCBI taxonomy): domain Eukaryota; kingdom Metazoa; phylum Chordata; class Amphibia; order Anura; family Hylidae; genus Hyla; species Hyla sarda. Next base: position 66,075,778 of record NC_079195.1, on the reverse strand, counting down.
GCGGGACAGCATCGGGAGCCCCTGGGATAGCATCGGGAGCGGTGAGGACGTGGTCCGGAGCGGCGGGGACAGGTGAGTATAACTTCCTATACTTTAAATTGCACGAATCCCTCAACATACGATGGATTCGACAAACGATGGGTCGTTTGGAACAAATTACCATCGTATGTTGAGGGATCACTGTACATAGTAGTATTGCCATATATATGCTACACCAGCAATACTGATCTTATATATACACAGTACCAGCCACATGTTTACTGGACACCAGTGACCCTATATACACAGTACATATCCATATATACTATATACCAGTGACCCTATATACACAGTACATATCCATATATACTGTATACCAGTGACCCTATAGCCATAGTATAGTCCCATATATACTGTACACAGTGACCCTATACACATAGTACAGACCCATATATGTAGCCGTACCAGCCCTTGAGTGGAAATCTTGGGTGAGTTCCCACACCCAGGACTTGACCCCTGCATAGTATAGCCCCATATATACTGTACACCAGTGACCCTATATGCATAGCACATATCCATATATACTGTACACCAGTGACCCTATATACATAGTATAGCCCCATATATACTGTACACCAGTGACCCTATATGCATAGCACATATCCATATATACTGTACACCAGTGGCCCTATATACATAGTACAGACGCATATATAATGTACACTAGTGACCCTATATACATAGTACAGACCCATATATACTGTACACCAGTGACCCTATATACATAGTACAGATCCATATATACTGTACACAGTTACCCTATACACATAGTACAGCCCCATATATACTGTACACTAGTGACCCTATATACATAGTATAGCCCCATATATACTGTACACTAGTGACCCTATATACATAGTATCAGGGCTCAAGTCCTGCAGGGACGCGTGAGAACTGAGTTCCTGCACTTTTTCCACAGCAGGAACACCGTTCCCATTAGCCGTACCAGCCCTTGAGTGGAAATCTTGGGTGAGTTCCCACACCCAGGACTTGACCCCTGCATAGTATAGCCCCATATATACTGTACACCAGTGACCCTATATACATAGTACATATCCATATATACTGTACACCAGTGGCCCTATATACATAGTATAGACCCATATATACTGTACACCAGTGACCCTATATACATAGTACAGAACCATATATACTGTACACCAATGACCCTATATACATAGTACAGACCCATATATACTGTACACCAGTGACCCTATATACATAGTACAGATCCATATATGCTGTACACCATTGACCCTATATACATAGTACAGATCCATATATACTGTACACAAGTAACCCTATATACATAGTACAGCCCCATATATACTATACACCAGTGACTCTATATACATATTAGAGCCCCATATACTGTACGCCAGTGACCCTAATTACATAGTACAGATCCATGTATTCTGTACACCAGTGACCCTACATACATAGTACAGCCCCATATATAATGTACACCAGTGACCCTATATACATAGTACAGCTGAGCGGTATGACCAAAAATGTGTATCACTGTAATTTTTGTAAGTCATGGCGGTTCCACGGTATTTAACAGTATTTTCCACCAACCCCATCATGTGACCCGTGAGCGCACTGTGCTGTCCCCCACATCGGGGAACTAATCATGTTACACGCAAGCGCTTCTCTCCTCATCCTCCTGTGAGTTGCGGGTCGCCGGTACTGGAAATCTGTACTGTACTACATATTCCTGTGTTGGGGCTGCAAAGATAAACAAAATAAACTTTAACTCACCTTCCTACGTTCCCCTGTTGCTCCGGTACCGGCGTCACGCTGGGGATGGGAACTTCACAGAGCCGTCAGCCTATCACCGGCCGCAGCGATATCCCGCCTCGGCCGGTGATGGGCTGAGCGCACTGTCATGTAAGGAGCCGGCAGTGCTGGGCTGATAATTCATTGGGGGGGGGGCAGAACAGCGCCCGCAGGTCACATATGATTAGTTCCCCGACAGCTGCGGCTGATAATTCATTAATTCGAGGGGGAGGGGCCCAACCGCCATTGTGGTATGGGAAAAATTCATATCGTGCAGGAAAAAAATGTTGGTATTCGGTATGAATCGGTATACCGCCCAGCACTACTCACAGGATAAGCCTGCGTTAAACCCGGTGGATCTCAACTGCTCAGCCAGGATCCAGGATTACTACCGCGCATCAATGATCAGGCCGATGCCTGGCATTAACCCTTTAAAGAGTAGCTCCCACCATCCTTCTTTTTTCTGTCCCTGCCTATTGCCCATCTATCCCTAACCCCCTCCCTGCCTTTAAATTTTTTTTTACTATCTTAGAAATGCCTTTTTGTCTACCTGGTAGTGTGCTCACTTACCAGGCAGACTTCCCCAGCAGGCACAATGTCACTGATGCCTTCAGGGGGCCGACGTCCGCCCTTAGCTCATCTATACAGGGTGCCTCCAGCTGTCTCACCACTACAACTCCCAGCTTGCCCTGACATGTATTGACTGTCAGGGCATGCTGGGAGTTATAGTGGTGAAACAACTGGAGGCACCCTGTGTTGAAAACAATATCTTTGTTAGGGCCGCACAACCCACTACCGCGAACCCCGCAACCCGCTAACCCGAACCCCTCCGTGACACCCGCTCGCCCCCCCACCCCGAAAAAGACATACCCAAGTGCAGGAGTGGAGTGCAGGACTGAGCAGCAGAGGCATGCGTATGCAGGGAGGCGGGGCCGACATGCAAGCCAATGCGCGCATCCTCTGTGTTCTCAGCGCTCGCTCCCGCCTCTCTGATTGACAGGCAGGGAGCGAGCGCAGGCTGACTGAATTAGGACCCATTGCCCGGACGGCATCGGTCCTAATTCAGTCGTAACGTCACGGCAGGCTGCAGCCGGCCACTAGGAGGGAGACCCCTAGTGGACGGTTTTCAAATGTAAAATAAACTATTTTCATTTTTTTTTTAAATAATGAAACGATATAAGAGATATGTTGTAGTACATAAGTACTACAACATATATAAAAAAAAAGGTTGGTGACAGTGCCCATTTAAATCAATTTTGATTGCGGTGTCTAAAATCAAAGTGAATCCATCCCGGTAGCTCAGTAGAGCTGATCGGACCATCGCGATGAAATCGTGATGTCCCGATCAGCTGAGAGGATGGCTTGCCTGCCTCTTCACCGTCCGATCGGTGCTCTGCTGATCCAGGAACCTTCAGCAGGCTGGCGCAACAGAGTACCGATAACACTGATCAATGCTATGCCGTAGCATTGAACAGTATATTCAATCAAAAGAAGTAAGAATCAAAAAAAGTAAAAAGTGTAAAAAAAAAAAAAAAAAAAATGTATAAATGTGAATAAGCCCCTCCCCTAATAAACGTGTAAATCACCCCCATTTCCTCTATTTTTGATTAAATAATGTAATAAAAAATTAAAATAATCATATGTGATTAAACAATCACATGTATAAATGTCCGAACTATTAAAATATAAGGTTAGCTAAACTGCATAAACTGCATAAAAATAAAACCTACATAAATTGGGTATCCTTGTGACTGTATTGACCTACAGAATAAAGATAAGGTGTCAATGAAAAGTGCACAGAGTAGAAATGGAAGCCATAAAAAGTTACAAACAGGCATTTTTTGTTTATTGTTTTGCCACAGATTATTTTATAAAATAAGTGAAGTAGTTACAAAGTACAATTAGTGACACAAAAAACAAGCTCTTATATGGGTCTGTCGGTGCAAAATCGAAAGTTATGATTTTTAGACGGAGATGAGGAAAAAACAAAAGTGCAAAAAGTGCAGAGTCCTTAAAGGGGTTATCCAGGAAAAAACTTTTTTTTATATATTACCTGGCTCAAGAAAGAAAATCTATAAAAAAAAATCTTAATCCTTTCAGTACTTATGAGCTTCTGAAGTTAAGGTTGTTCTTTTCTGTCTAAGTCCTCTCTGATGACACTTGTCTCGGGAAACGTCCAGTGTAGAAGCAAATCCCCATAGCAAACCTCTTCTAAACTGGGCGTTTCCCGAGACAGGTGTCATCAGAGAGCACTTAGACAGAAAAGAACACCCTTAACTTCAGAAGCTAATAAGTACTGAAAGAATTAATATTTTTTAATAGAAGTAATTTACAAATCTGTTTAACTTTCTGGAGCCAGTTGATATATATAAAAAAGTTTTTTCCTGGAATACCCCTTTAACCCCTTAAGGACCCGGGGTTTTTCTGTTTTTACATTTTCGTTTTCTCCTCCTTACCTTTAAAAAATCACAACTCTTTCAATTTTGCACCTAAAAATCCATATGATGACTTATTTTTTGCGCCACCAATTCTACTTTGTAATGACATCAGTCATTTTACCTAAAAGTCAAAGGCAAAACGGAGAAAAAAAGATTGTGAGACAAAATTGGAAAAAAAAACCCCCACCATTTTATAACTTTTGGGGGCTTCCATTTCTACACAGTACATTGCCAGGGCAGGGGAAGGTAGCCGGGCAGGTACAGGTGGGTTCTTGGCCCATCGGGAATTCCTCCCCATGGGAGAGCAGGGTCACTAGGGTGGTTCAGCAGCTAATTACAGGCCAGCGGAGCAGGAGCTGACTCAGTGTGTGGCCATCTCGGTCAGCGTGATCTGAAGTTTTTAGCGGTACCATTTTTGTATTCATAGGTCTTATTGATCGCTTTTTATTCATTTTTTCATGATATAAAAAGTGAAATTTTAAGTATTTAATTCTGAAAAAGCCAGTCAAACAAATGCGCCCCCCCCCCCCCTTCCCGCTTGCTTGGACACATACTAGTCCTGCTGTATCCATGCGTCATCACCTATGTCATGGACACACTTCCTTGATTGACAGCTGTGAGCGCAGGGCTCACAGATGGAGGAAAAATCCTCCCACTGTCAGCTTGTGTCCCGCTCCTACTGTCAGTGAGGACAAGCTGGAAGTTGTAATTTTGCTAATGCTCAGGGAGATGTGAGCAGACATCATACTGAGGGAGGGGGCGGAGACCTGCAGTGAGGCCACGTCCCTTCCTTTGAGAGGAATTCATACTAGTGAGCTAAATTAAAAGTGTAATAGGAAAAAATAAATAAAGGTGCTAGACACATAAAAATTAGATGTACATGGTCAGGGTTAGGTACTAAGTGATATATGAAAAAAAAAATGTTTTGTTGGTTCTGATGGGTATGCTTTAACCTGTTCAGGACGCAGGGCGTATGCATACGCCCTGCATCCCGAGTCCTTAAGGACGTAGGGCGCATGGATACGCCTGTGGGAATTCCGGTACCTGCCGCTAGCCGGCTGGGGACCGGACCGGGATGCCTGCTGAAATCATTCAGCAGGCATCCCGACATATCGCCGAGGGGGGTCCTGAGACCCCCCCCATGTCGGCGATTGCGGAAAATCACATGTCAATTCAGACATGCGATTTTCTGCTATTCCGGGCTGATAAGGTCTCTGGTGACTCCGGAAAATAGGGATGATCGAAGCTGTCAGTGACAGCCCCGATCATCCTAAGGGATAGGAGCGAGGTTGCAGTGCTTTGATCTCCTCCTATCCCCTGCCATTAGTCAGCAATGAATGCTGACCAATGGCAGTGGAAGACGGGGGGTTGCCATGGAAACCCCCCGCTCTGCCCACCCCTGGATGTCGGGCAGAACAGGTGAAGAAGCTGGTGGCCGGTACCTGAAGAGAAGATGCCGTGGGGACCGCCGATCGTCGGTGACAGCAGCGGAGATCAGCAGCGCAGGTAGGGAACCGACGGTGGGGGAGGGGGGAAAGGAAGGTGGCAGTAAAGCGATATATACTGCTGCCCTTCTAGTGGTTGCTAAACTGCAACTCCCAGCATGCCCAGACAGCCAAAGGCTCTCTGGGCATGCTGGGAGTTGTAGTTTTGCAACATCTGGAGGGTCACAGATTGGAGACCGCTATTACAGTGGTGCCCAAACGGTAGCCCTCAAGATGTTGCAAAACTACAACTCTCAGCATGCCTAGACTGCCCAGGCATGCTGGGAGTTGTAGTTCTGTAACATCTGTCCCTTCAGATTTTGCAATTTTCATGTAAATTTTGAAAATTGATGCTATACTTTGAAGCCCTCTAATGTTTAAAAAAAGTAAAAATATGTCTATTTTATGATTCCAACATAAAGTAGACATATTGTATTTGTGAATCAATATAAAATTTATTTGGAATATCCTCCTTACAAGCAGAGAGTTTCAAAGTTAGAAAAATGCTAAATTTTCATGAAATATGTATTTTATTATACTGTATATCTGGTACAGTTCAGTCAACTTTTGTTCCAGGGCCCATGAGCTTTTAGCCACGTCCCGGACTGTGGTCTGCGTATTTTCAAGACGCCCTTGTAGCAAAAATAAATTATACAATGTGGAAAAACAATATAAAGCAAAAAAAATACAACTACTATATGAAACACTGTATTAATCATACAAAATGAAGGAGCGTCCAGTGCGCATCTAGTCAATTTACAGTTTCGGAATTACATATGTCAGACAGGTGGGGCTTACATCATTGAGTAAACTGTATTGAAAAGCCGTGTTTTTACAGCCAGCAGGAAAATGATTGAAAACAAACTGTACGATGGCCATAAGACCAACGCTCCCATGGCTCTCATAAAATAAACATAGTAAATTATAAGGTCCCATGGTAATCTAAGTTTGGTTCAGTAGAATACATGTACCAAAATGTGGTTCTGTCATAAGACAAAATTCAATATTTCCTTTTTCATTGTCTTATTTTCATGTACATAAATCCTGACTAACCACAAATCTTATCACCCAAACTAATTATTATGGTGTAATAGATGAAGCGCTCGGCACAGCTTCCGCAGTAATCCTATCAACAGGTATACGACGCCCAAGAGCACTAAAGTCCGTATAACCTTCAATAGGGTGCTCAATCAGAAAATCTATATGAAACATGCATATAGAGAATGATGATGGCACTCACCATGGTATGAAGAAACGGTTATGCTTTATTGGCGATACCGGCAGACTACAGCATGGGGAAGAGGGACGCCGTGAGCGGCGTCCCTCTTCCCCATGCTGTAGCCTGCCGGTATCACGAATAAAGCATAACCGTTTCTTCCTCCCATGGTGAGTGCCATCATCATTCTCAATATGCAAACTAATTATTATATTCCTCACTTTTTGGTCGTGTAAAATTGACATATACCCACAAAAGCCATACATACAAAAAAACTTGCTTTGCCAAACTGTACCAGTTCATAGTACTCACATATGGAGGCAGCGTTTTGCCATGTCACATGGCCTCAACCTTTGCCATATACCCAGTTTCTCTTAAAGGGGTATTCCAGGAAAAAACTTTTTTATATTTATCAACTGGCTCCAGAAAGTTATACAGAATTGTAAATTACTTCTATTAAAAATTATTCATCATTTCAGTACTTATGTGCTTCTGAAGTTAAGGTTGTTCTTTTCTGTCTAAGTGCTCTCTGATGACACCTGTCTTGGGAACCGCCCAGTTTAGAAGCAAATCCCCATAGCAAACCTCTTCTAAACTGGGCGGTTCCCGAGACACGTATCATCAGAGAGCACTTAGACAGAAAAGAGCAACCTTAACTTCAGAAGCTCATAAGTACTGAAAGGATTAATATTTTTTAATAGAAGTAATTTACAAATCTGTTTAACTTTCTGGAGCCAGTTGATATATAAAAAAAAGTTTTTTCCTGGAATACCCCTTTAATATTAATCAGAGAATGTATGACATTGTGGAGAATTCTGCAATGTGGCCTCATTAGACTGCGGCACGTGTATGTATCACATTGAGATCACAGCAGGATAGTAAAAATTTTTTTGTTACAGAATTTTCTGTAACAAGAATATGCAGAGCAGTTCATACCTCCCAATGGAAAATCTGAAACATTAGGGCTTTCAACCGTATGACTTTATTTAGACTATGAAAGCAAATGATCCATGCTTTTAAAGGGAGGAAAGAGTCACTAAGGGGCTGTTATTGTTTTAAATGCACATACAGTATATGCAAGTATGTAGACCCTTCCACTTCTTACATATTGTTATGTTGCGGCCTTGTGCTAAAAGAAAAAAATCAAGTTTCCTCCCCCATCATTTTGCGTGAATGTGAAAACATAATGAGGAAATCTTTGCTAATTTTAAAAAGAGAAGCCGCAGATTATGTTACAAAATAAGTGATGTCACTACAAAGTACAATTGGTGACGCAAAAAACAAGCTCTTATATGCGTCAGTAGGCGCAAAATTGAGCACGTTATGATTTTTAGAATGGGAGGAGGAAAAAAAGTGCCAAAACGAAAATAGTTTTGAGTCCTTAAGGCAAAAATGGGCTGAGTCCTTAAAGGGGTACTCCAGCCCTAATAGATCTTATCCCCTATCCAAAGGATAGGGGATAAGATGTATGATCGCGGGGGGTCCCGCCACTGGGGACCCCCCCACTCCCCCGCAATCTGTCATTCCGCACCCACATTTGTGGATGTATGTAGTGCTGGAGGCTCCGAGTGTGAAGTGTGACGACCACGGGCCGGAGTATCGTGATGTCATGACTTCACCCCCGTGTGACATCACGTCCCCTCCCATAGACTTGCATTGAGGGGGTGGGGCATGATGGGGGGCGTGACTAGGCATGATGTGATTGTACAAGGGGCTGTCCCTCCCTTATCTGAGCTGCGCAATAGGGTCCCTGGTCGCCCCTTATCCTTGCTAGAACATGCACATTTATCTTTCTTTCTGCTTTTCTTGGAGCATTCTTATGATCCCTCGATCCCAGTATTTGATGAATCGTTCTCATCATCTCAAGCTCCTGGTTGGCGTTTCTCGCTTTTGTACCATAATTTGTTGGATCTGAGTAATGCGGGGAGGTCTTCCTTCTTTGATAAGTGGGAATGAGACCTGGCCCCTACATTCAATTCCGCTGATATCGCAACATTTTGTGCATTCACTTATGGCATCTCCATGGCTTCTCATGCTAAGGATAAGAATCATAAGAGTCTATCGCAATGTTACTATTGTCCGGTGATGTTCCAGTGGATTTTTTCCAACCTTTTCAAATCTATGCTGGTGATGCCATGACACTAAAGGTACTCTTCTTCATATCTGGTGGAGCTGTCTGGCCATTACGTCATTCTGCGATGATATGTTTTTGAGGTGGTCAGATTCCTAATACCCCACAGGCTGCCTCACTGTCCCTGATTCCAGGTTCCCTGGCACATGTGAAGAGGGGGCTTTTAAGGCATTTCTTGACAGCTGGCTGCACTATCCTCGATCACCATTGGAAGACCTTAATGGTGCCTTCTATGGTTGAATGGTTGGTAAAGCTGAAGTGTTCAATGTGCATGGAAAAGCTTTTCGCTGAAGAACATGGCCGGTCGGCTAAGTTTGTTGCTGTGTGATTTCCTTGGCAGCAGTTCATGGAATCCACTGATTTTCTAAGAGTGTTCTTATAGGTCTTGAATCCCTGATCATTCGTCCCCTTTCCTTTTCCCTTTCTTTTTCTTTCTTACTCTTCTTTTGTCATTCTTTCTTGTTTATTTATTTATTTTGTTTCTTCTTGTCTTTTTTTTTTTTTGTTAAATTCTTTTTATCTTAATTTTTTTCCTATTTGTTATGCTTCTTGAATACTCCTATGCCTCTCAGTTGATATTCCAGCTGGCTATTTTGCCTTTCTCTTTCTCCAAAGGAGTATATACACCTCTATTGATATGGGACTATTTGTTCATGATTCTGTTTTTATATAATTGGAAAATTGTGTTTTGTTCACCTTTTGCCTATTAGCATGTCCTCTTTCATTTCTGTTTATTTTTTATTTTTTCAATTGCATATTAATGGCATGTCATTTGTTATGCTTGTATTCAATAAACACAGATTATACATAAAAAAAATAGGAAGATTGCCCAATTTGGTTTCTGCATAAGCCAGTCTATCTGACGCTTTAAACAGGAGACCTGGAGAAGCTAGCTAAACATCCACAGAATTCAACTCAGGGGCAGAAGGTGGAAGCAAGAAAATCCACCCCTTGGGATCATTCTGGGGTAGAGACATTAGGAGTCCCCATTCTGTACCAGCAGATTGTGACCTCATCCAAAAATGTAACTTGAAACTTTCACAGAAAAGGGTGAACTCCTTCTGATCACCAGAATAGCGATCTGGTAGCTTTATCTTGGGCCTGTGCTAAAGGGGTTATCCATCATAAGGCTACTTTGGTTCTTACCTGTCAGACAGTAATGGACATTCTTAGGAAGGATCTGTGCTTGTCTTGGAGCTAAATGGCTCCAATGGTGTTGTGAGGCAACCATAACATTGCTGCTATCTTTTTGTGAAATGGCTATTTCCTATTGGAGTTCCCTCCCTCCCCCTCAAGTCCCATGATCCCTTGTTTGTAAGTGTGAGGTCACTTTTCTCCCTCCAACACATCAGCCTCCCCACACCTGAGCTGCCTTCCATGCTGTGCTGTGAATAATAGACCAGTGTTTTCTAACCAGTGTGTCTCCTGTTGTTGCAAAACTAAAATTCTATAAATTACACAAAATTGCCCCAGGGACAGGTCAGGGATCACTACTTAATATCTAATACAATAACCAAGGGCCGTAGCCCAGGGCAAAAAGATCCCTATGTGGGAAACCCCCTCCTAAAAACTAACTTTTATTGACCTATTAAAACAAGTATCATGAGTGACACTGGGTTATTGTTTTGAATACTAAAATTCTCTGCAGAATTATCTCCCTCCCACCCAGCGGTCGCTCCACCCATTAATGAGGAGAGAAACATACCAGGAAGATAATTTAAAAGCAGTTGAGATGGTGGCATGTCCTCTTTAAATGAAGTAGAAATAAAAATGACATTTTGCCAACAAGTGTAGAACAGCAAGCTACGAATTGTTACTGCCAAAAATGACATATGCGTATGTGAAAATAAATCCAAATTATTGAAAATGCCAAAACCAACAGAAATATCACCTGCCCTGATATAAAATGAGGAGTTTGTTATTATGCTTTTTCATCAACACTAAAGTTTATGAATTTTTTTGGGTGTACAACATATTTAAAGCAAACCGTTCACAGGTTTCATGCTGCCCAAAAAATGGGCAGCGCAAAATGGGAGAAAACTACCTCTGCACAGTGATATACTATTTACTTTGATACTCTTCTGTGGTTTAGAATTATCATATATGGAACACCCGCAAAATGGGTCTCCAAGTCATCAGGGCAGTCCCCGGCAGCTTCACCCCACCACACCAGATGTTTTTCTGACCCCTTCTTTCAGCTCTGAGTGTCAGAAGACTGACATTCTGAAAGGCAGTCAAAACACCAGGAGGCACCGTGACAAGTAAATCTTCTTAACGCGCACGCGCATGGACTAGCCCGCACCATCTCCAGACCACAGTACAAAGTCCGAGAAAGTAATGTCCAGTGCCAATTATTTGATAAAACAGAAACTCTTTATTCAATCATATAACAGGATACAAATGACAGACTAGCAACGCTGACGCATTTCAGCTCATCCAAATGATTTGGCGTTGCTATCTTGTCTGTTGTATTCTGTTATATGATTAAATAAAGAGTTCCTGTTTTATCACATAATACATAATTGGCGCAAGACATTACTTCCTTGGCCTTTGCTGTGATAAGTATGTATCAGAAATATTGAAAACATAGACTATTTTTTTAAAGGGTTTGTTCTATTATGAAAACATATCTCCATGCACAGGATAAGGGGTGAATTGATCAATGCTTACACCAGAAGAGTAGTATGCACAACCTTTATGTTGTTAAATGTTACCTTTAACCCCTTATGTGTTTATTTCACGATTTGTTGATTGATCATTTAAGTAGTTTCTTTTATCTCAAAACTTTTTGTTTTTCTAACTTTACAAAGTAGAATCCTTCCAAGGAAAAAGCACATGATATGCAGAGCAAAGGTCTTGACACACATCAGTACTCCCAACCCTGGTCGCAATGACGTTTTGGGGGGTGGGGCTCCCTTAACCATGTGTAACAGGAGAGAGTGGTTCGAGGCTTATATACTAGTAATGTGATCATGTGAACCGGCAAGATCAGCTATATAGTCCCATTACGAACACACATAACTATTAGAAAATACTTAAGTAGTGTAAAACCACATAACATGAGCACGTTGTAGTTTGCACGAATGACTTAAAACTACATATTTCCTTTAGCCCCATTGGGACAACAGTATTTAGCTCAATTATCCAATAACATTTTCTCTCTCTTTTTTATTGAAGCCTTTATTAGCTTTCCAAGGTTCAGTAACTGTGTGTCTTCTTTTCTCTAAAATGTCTACCTACAGTGGTTTACCAATGCTAGATTCTTGTCCCTGTTCAGTTTGTAAGAAATGCTCTGTAAGTCTAGTTCTTAAACTCCTTACTTTAGCATAGTCGTGTCCAGGGTTGGGAGTACTGATGGGTGTAATGACCTTTGCTGCGCATATCACATGCTCTTTCCTGTTAAGGATTCTACTAAGTATAGAAAACTAACATTTTTGGAATAAAAGAGACAAATGAAATGATCAACAAATGGTGAGTTAAACCAGCAATGACATTGTTCTTTGTCTGAGCTAGTCGTGGTAGATAGCCCTGTCTATATGCCCTATCACTGATATCTAAAGATGGAGGAACTATTTGAGAACTGAATAGCAGTATTTTATAGGTACTATGTACTATTTTAGAATTTTATAAGCAGGTGAAAAAAATGGAAAAGGGATGCCTAAAATCCAAAATGTGGTGCGAACAAAGGGAAAGTTAGGTGGACACTCTCCAGCATTTAAAATGTTAATGCGCCCTAGACTACCACACAGGATACAGGATGTGATCTTACTTGGGGTTTCCATATGCATCCTTTTATATATCAATGCATTTTATGACTTTCTATTGCTTGTGTGCATTAAAGTCTAGCTCCAAGCTCTGTTCCGAATATCCTTGAGTTCTCCAAGATGTGTTCCTACCTTATAATGAGATAAGCCACTGTCATTCTGCATCTGAGCCCTCACCATATTTATTCATTACTATGTAATACACTGACCCATTGTGTAATTCATACTCATACCATACATTTTTCCATTTAGAAGCTATACATTATGTTTGTATGTGTGTAAATAATGACAGCTATTTCCTATGGCGCACCTAGGCTTCTGTTTCAGTGAATGGTGCGATTAGGATGATACTTATAAGGGTGGTAATACTTATAAGAGAATAGGTTAAGCAATTCCTGCATATTTAGAACAGTATTGATCTGCTAAGAAAATATCTATCATTTCTTATAATGAAATAAAACACTTTTACCTTAATGTAGATCCCAGTGGCAGCTCCAGGGTCTCTATCTCCGCACACACTTTCTCGTATATTTTCTCTCCATTCTGATCCTCTAATAGCATTTCAGCTTTGCTGACTGCTGCCATAGTTCTGGATCATGAAATATCCTCAGTTGCACATTGGTATTTTGTTTTTACAGAAAAATTATGTTTGCTAAGCATAAAAAGGCAAAAAAAAAAAAAAATCCCTTGCCCTATCCTGACCTTAAAAAAAGCTGAATACAGATCTATAAGAACAAACAAAGGAAACCTGGTTCTAGATAACAAAGTACAGACAGAGAGCTCCGAATGATAGATACATGTTCGGCTGATGCTCATACAGATGATGATCTCAAGACTTTTCCCATTTTGGATATACAGGAGGCAGTAAACATCAACATGCTTCAGAATACAAGAAGGACAGCTCACTAGTAGAGTAGTGCACTGGTTTGTTCCTGTACCCAAAAAAAAACAGAGATGTATAACTCAAAGTATGTTGGCTTTCCAAACATCCTTACATAATAAGTAAACCATAAAACTCAATAGCACCAATATGAAGGCAATAAGAAATCCTCACATCCAAAATATATCACCATAGAATACAACATAAAAAAGAACAGTAAATATACAGTGGTCCCTAAAGTTACAATATTAATCGGTTCCAGGACGACCATTGTATTTTGAAACCATTGGATGTTGAGACCATAACCTGGAAACCTAGTAATTGGTTCTGAAGCCCCCAAAATGTCATCCAAAAATAGGAAAAGGTGAGGTTTACAGAAAAATAATTAGATAACTAATACAGATAAAGCAAATCCTTACATATAAAAGTAAGAAATAGCTGCTGGGAGCTGTAAATCACTGTCTATGTAGAGGACAGGAGCTTCTTCAGGGTCCTGTACAGTACACGCAATGTCCTAAAAATAAGTAACAGGGAGCCGTCCTCACCTGAAGCAGCTATCACTGGCACAGGTAAAGAGTAGTACAGAACATGTACAGTGGTCCCTCAACATACGATGGTAATTCGTTCCAAACGAGCCATCGTTTGTTGAATCCATCGTATGTTGAGGGATCCGTGCAATGTAAAGTATAGGAAGCTGTACTCACCTGTCCCCGCCAATCGAGATGGTGTCCCCGCCGCTCCCGATGGTGATCATGGGCCTCGACTGTGCTCTCCTGGTCTTCTCCGGTCCTCCGCTGTCTTCTCTGGTCCTCTTCTGTCTTCTCCGGTCCTCTTCTGTCTTCCGCAAGGCCTTACTGGGCCTGCGTAGCGACGTCATTACGCCGCTGCGTGCGCCATTCCTATTGGATGGCGTGCGCAGCAGCGTATTGACATCATCGGAGAGGGCCGAGAAGACGCCGGAAGACCAGCGCTGGACCCGGAGGGCACCCCGGAGCATCGTGGAGGGGTAAGTAATACTTACCGCACCACACGGGGAACATTAAGCTGCTATCCGGCAGCAGCTTAAGCATTTGGCGCTGCCGGATAGCACTTAATGCGATGGCCCCGAAATAAAAAAGCATCGTATGTCGATGCTGACATCGACATGCGATGGCCTCTGTGAGGCCATCGTATGTCGATTTCATCATATGTCGGGGCCATCGTAGGTCGGGGGGTCACTGTAATTCCTCCCTGTACTGTAGGGGGCGCCACCAGACAGCCAGGCAGTGCATACACTTCAGTAATACAGGGGTTTTACCTGTGAAATGTCCATTCTGATAGGTCAGATCTTCCAGCTATTGACGCGTTATGCAGAGCTGGACTGTCCGTAGCATTGTATGGTGAGTCTGGTTTCAAGTTACAATGGTCCAGACGATTGTATGCTGAAAATATTGTATATTGAGGGATCACTGTAATTGAAAAACACATATCTCACTATAAAACTTATATAGCTGTATTTATAATCCTAGTTCATGGGAATAGTACAGTGATACAAATTAATTGACGTCTTTTTAGTGCCAGTCTCATTCCAGCTATTTCCTAAATTTAAAAATTATATTCTTATTGTAGCCAACGTAATACATAAATACAGTGGTCCTTCAACATACGATGGTAATCCGTTCCAAATGGACCATCCTTTATTGAAACCATCGCATATTGAGGGATTCGTGCAATGTAAAGTATAGGACAGTGGTCTACAACCTGAGGACCTCCAGATGTTGCAAAACTACAACACCCAGCATGCCCGGACAGCCGTTGGCTGTCCGGTGCATGCTCGGTGTTGTAGTTTTGCAACATCTGGAGGTCCGCAAGTTGTAGACCACTGTTAGACGAAGTTGTACTCACCGGTCCCCGCCGCTCCGAACCGTCACCGCTCGTCACCGTTGCCCTGGATGTTGCCTTCCATCACTGTCGCCGCGTCCCCGAGGTGTCCCCGAGGCTCCGGCAAGGCCTCTGCTTCCCTGGCATCCGCGCTCTCCGTCGCCGCCATCACGTCGCTACGCACGCCGCTCCTATTGGATGACAGGACGGCGTGCGCAGTGACGTGATGACGGCGATGGAGAGCGCGGACGATGCAGAGGATCCCGAAGAGGACGCACTGGAGCCCCGAGGACAGGTGAGTGATCATCACCAGAGCTCACAGGGCACCGTAAACGGCTATCTGACGGCAGCTGAAGCAGTCTGCTCTGCCGGATAGCCGTTTATGCGATGGCCCCGACATAAAAAAGCATTGTATGTTGATGCTGCCTTCAACATGCGATGACCTCTGAGAGGCCATCGCATGTTGAAATTATCGTATGTCGGGGCCATCGTAGGTCGAGGGGTCACTGTAGTAGATATACATATGTGCACTCTGTGTCGTACCTCCTATTCATGTAGGAAAAGTTTAGTACCCTAAATGACCCTAAATGCCTAATGAGCTTCTGGAACCTGTAGTTAAATGAGCGCTGTCACTTTAAAAAAAAAAAAAACTGTTGACGTGTTGTAAAGTCAAAAGTTTTGATCTGTTGGGTTCTGAGTGATCGCTAGAACAAGCAGGGAGCAGGGAGAAGTTTGCGCTTAGCATGTTCTCTCTTGACTCTGTGCCACATGACCATTGCAGTCTCATAAGGTTAGCCTGTCGGACTGTCTTGTTCACTTACACAGAGAGTGGGGACACTTTAACATGAATGTTGTTTCTTTAAGGCTGAGTTCACATGTAGTATTTTAGTCTGTATTTTTAGCCAAAACCAGGAGTGGGTTCCAAAACACGGCAAAAGTTCAAAATGTTTCCATAATAGTTTTTCTCTATGTCGGTATTAATCCAAGTTTTGGCTAAAAATACTGACCCATATACTATTCATGAACCCAGCCTTAGGGCCTATTCACACCAGTTTCTGGCATAATTTATAGTTAATGTGTCATGCCATGGGAGGCCACACCCCTACCACTTAGCCCGTCCAGTTGATACAAAACAAGAAGGACAGCTATTATAATGTCATCAGCTTGTATAGAATGTCCTGAGCTGTAAACCTGAACCATCTTGTTTCACATGACAGACTAAAGAGGACAAGACCAAGTATGTGCAGATGTAGGAACCACAACTTCATCACCCTACGCTGTTGACGTACCATGCCGTGCTGTACTCGGTGCACTACCGGGTCAAGAGGATTCTGGGAACTGAAAGCAGCTGTGGATAGACTCTGCCAAGGAGATAGCTCTGCAGCAACTGTCAACTGTCCAAAGCCAGTAGAGTTAGACCACTGTGTCTGGTGGATAGAATGTACACTCACAGGAATGGTGCAACTGCTTTTCCATAGAGTGTAAGCTCTTAGGAACAGTGCATCCGTATAATGAAGCTGTGTGTCTTCTGGATAGAATGTGCACTCTAAGGGTTGTGTCTGCTGATTACAATTGACACTTTAAAAGTAATGTATCTGTCTGGAATGGTGCTTTTTAATAAAATCCTGAGCTCATGGGAGCAGCGAGTCCACTGTATAATGGAGTGGTGTGTCTGCTGTTTAGAATGTACGCTTCCAAAAGTGGTACATCTGTTCATTGAAATAAAATAAATACTGTACATCTGTCTGGTGTTGTTTGTTCTCAGGAATGTTGTGACTGTTTATGAATAGAACATAACCTTATAGGATCAATAAGTGAGCTGTACAAAAGTTGTGTGTCTGCTGTTGTTTAGAATGTAGGCTATCATGAGCTGCTCAACTGTTTTTTAGTAGAATGTCAGCTCTTTGGAGTGCTGCATCTATTTTATTATAGAGTGTTATCTCTGATGGTTATGATGTAGGCTCCCAGGAGCTGCACATTTGATGCATATTACAGAATAAGCTTTTAGGAGCTGATCATGTGCTTCAGATTAGATTGTAAGCTCTTTGGAGCAGGATGTATATAAAGCTTTCTTTACGGTGTCTTACATACATCTATACAAGCAATATGCAGCAGGTTAGTTGGGATCCAGGGAGATATCTGATCACCACACGTGGGGTCAAGAAATATTTTTTTTCCCTCCAGTGGCAAAGATCTCTGAGGATTTTCTTCATCTTCCTGTGGACCTTTAGGTTCGATGGCTCTTAATTCAGGACAATGGTGGACTGGTCGACATGACTATCTCTTTGTGATCCTCACAGCCCTGAGAGTCACTTTGACCATTTATTTATTAAAAGCCAGTAATATTTAACTGTGAGTGATGGCTTACAGTCAGTGTTCCAGTAGAACTAGATATGGCTGCTGATCCAGTATATAATGAAATGTACTATCTTCTACACAAATGCTTGCAGCTGCTGCAGGATGAAGATCTATAGGCAACTCAGTATACAGAGTCCAGATCCCATATAAACTCACCCATAATGATGTCATAAGTGCAGGTTGTAAGGGTCACGGCAGGTGGGGGATCCTCTGGGCCTGTGTGGATGATGATGTGAACCGTGCCAGGGACTCTCAGACGAAGGCTGTAACGTGCCAAAACGCGCGTTGGGGTGATGCTGCCCCGGACCCTGCTGACTGTTTGCTGCTATTCTTATTACCGTACTGAATATCTTGATATAGGTTGGTATACACTTTGTTCAGCACTTTATGCGCTGTTGCACATTGGTTTATACTGATCCCCTCATACCTAATTGTGTGTGTGGGGGTGGGGGCATATTCAGTGCAATAGATCCATCATTAATAGTTTTTACCTCCCTTTTAAGCCTTTATTGTGGTGTCCTTTTTACCAAATGTCAGCAGAGGTTTCGGTGCAGTGTTCTAGTGTTCCCATGTTTTGTGATTCCTCCTCACAATTATGTTTTTTTATCATTTGTTATTTAATAAAGATTATTATGATTCACCTATGAAGGACTCCATTTTTTTTTTTTTGGTCTTTATGTGATTTAGGAGGAGTCTAGATTACTTTACTTTACGTTATAGGGGGTTGTTACCATAGTGGCTAGTGTTTAGGTGTTTTAGCCTTCACTATCTTCCCTCCCCCTAAAAAGTGTTGTGTTTGTTTAGTGGTTTTCAGCAGAGCCCGATGCAAAGCGGGACGGTCTTGCTGCGGCAGGTGGCACCCAGGTGGCTACCCCTGGCACGACTTGTCCACACAGGTTGCTAGGTACAGAGGATAAAGAAAAGACATGGTCAGGATAGCTGAAGGTCAGGGCAGGCAGCATAGTAGCATGGTCAGGTCACAGAACAAGGATCAGGTACATGGAAAGACAGGTACACAGTAGCTTTCTCTTAGGCACTAGCGCAACAAAGATCCAGGGCAGGGGGCGGTGCACACACTTATAGGGAAGGAACAGGTGAAGACACTAATTAGGGCATACTGGCCCTTTAAATCACAGAGCTCCAGCGCACGTGCCCTAGGAGGCAGAGGCACGTACACTGGGACTGAGAACACGGAAGACCAGGGAGGTGAGTGACGGGGTGAGATTTGCATGCGGGCGCGTCCTGCGATGCGAATCCCAGTCCCGTCGGTAGCGGGGACATGAGTGTCTGGCTGAAGCACTGACGTTACACAGGTTACCATACAAGTTTATTTAGGGTTTAATATCTCTGAAGGAGCGGCACTTAGATAGTCTGTGTTCTCACTTTTGCACAACATGCGACCTGAAAGAAGACTGAAGGCTACTGTCCATTGAATTCCCTTTTCTAGACCATAAAAACCCTTCTAAACACTGTATCCCATATGTAATGTCCTATCTTTAACCCTTTTTTTTCAGATATGTAAATTAAAAAAATACATTTTGTAATAAAAGCACATGTCAAATAGAGCAGGGCATAGTTCAGCCCTGTGCTTACTTACAATCCCTTTTCCTGCCTTCTTGAGAATCCGCCTTATGTGACAGACCCCCAACTGGGTGAAGGTCCCTACCCTGAGCAAGTGCAGGGCGCAGTGAAGTCAAACACAAAAACACACCAGTATACAGGTTAGGGAGAAATTGTGGGCACAAAGGGTTAACCACCAAGGAAAAGACCAGGGAACAAGCAGACAAATAGAAATAGCAAGGTCAGGTAGGCCTATTCGAAACCATGAAGTCACGCAGTACCGAATCTCTAAGCAAAGGGGTAAACTGGGAACAAGCTGAAAGGTCATGAGAACAAAAAGACAGTATAATAAATGTACATATAAGGAGCTAGTGCAAGGACAAACCTCTGTCACAAGCAATGCAATGATGTGTACCTGTGACCTAAATAGCCTGCCCCAGGAGGATGTGGACACTGAGGCCGAATATCATTGGCTTGTCTCCACGCCACCTAATTGGCCTGGGTGGCTTTACACCAAAGAACAGCACCGCAGCTAAACACAAGAGGGATTGAAGCTGCTGCCAGAACCGAAGACAGATATGCTGTTACATTAAAACTTTTCATGGGAAGTCTTATGAATCCTAGAATGTAAATTTATCCACTTTAAATCATTGATAATGTGTGACATCAAAAGATATCCTAAAAACGTCCTTCTTTAGCAGAATTACTTAATATTGATGCGCTCTTTCTTGAAAAGGCCTTTAGCTAAAAAGAGCCAAATGAGATATTTAGCTCTGCTACACCTTTTCTTCCTTTGGCCAGTTACAAGTAAGATTATTCATAGTTATGATCCTATCATTGTGTCTCTTTTACATAGAGATCATCTAATGCAGTAGTGATACTTCCATATTTGTACACAACTATTATATTTCTACCCTTTTAATGTAGTTCTATGTTACTTCTTGTAGGGCCATGAAATTGTAATGCACTGATTTTCATGTTGTAATTTCTTAAAAATCCTCAATAAAAATCCTTTAAACCTAATGCAGTAGTCTTTACAAGTGGTCCAAAAGTGGAACAGTCCTTCACATACCTTACTATAGGTAAAACTAAGAAAAGCTACATTAACCACCGATAAGGGGCAAGTAGTAAAATTGAGGGAGGCAGACCATAAAGCCTTAAATGGGCACTGTCAGATACCAAAACTTTTGATATGTTGTAAAGCCAGAAAAAGCCAGTCAAACAACTGCCCCCCCTGCCTGCTTGGACACATACCGGTCCTGCTGTGTCCATGCATCATCACCCATGTCATGGACACACTTCCTTGATTGACAGTTGTGAGCGCAGGGCTCATAGCTGGAGGAAAAATCCTCCCACTGTCAGCTTGTGTTCCGCTACTGTCAGTGAGGACAAGCTGGGAGTTGTAGTTTTGCTAATGCTAGGGGAGATGTGAGCAGAAAGCATACTGAGGGAGGGGGCGGAGACCTGCACAATGAGGCCACACACCCTCCCTTTGAGAGGAATTCAGACTAGTGAGCTAAATTGAAAGTGTAATAAAAGAATAAATAAAGGTGCTAGACACATAAAAATTAGATGTACATGGTCATGATTAGGTACTGAATGATATATAAAAAAATGTTTTTTTTGTTGGCTCTGACGGGTACGCTTTATAGGTATCAGTGGTAGAAATTACCGTAACCATCTCCAAACAATAGTATGAGATAGGTGAAGGAGGTCCTACCTGAGCCAATGTTTGAACTCAATAAAGTAATAGACCTTGCAAAGTTTGACCTATGCTTATATGATGCCATTGCCTTTAAGGATCATCTCTCACAGAACCAACCACCCATTGAACCAACAGCCATATGTGAAGGACATGAAGGGATTTTGTGTCCTATAATGCCAGTCATGGGGGAGGGGGGGGGGCATCAGAGCATTTGTGCAACTGCTACATCTGCCACCATGTTAAAATGTCCATTTAGACATATGAGGCGTAGTTACTGATCACTGTGTGGTCCAGTGGAAAACAAAGGAAAAATCACTGATCAAAAAAGGCAAAAGGGAACCAAGGGACAAAGGGAAGACCAAAATAATCAGCTTGGACTCCCTCACTGTTGAAGGCAGTCATGGTGGTTTCCTTCCAAGTTGTTCTATGGAGCATCCTGGTTATTTGTTATTTCCCCGCAAAGAACCCTAATATGACATGACATGGTGCCTTTGTTTGGGTGACACTTTTAGTTAATGCATTTCTTATCCCATCCTATGTTAATAACCAGTCAATTGTAGAATATATGTGGCCATTTGCTTCAGCCAAACAACGTTTTAATGTTTTAAAGCCAAATGTTAGATTATTATTAGGATCACTGGGGATCGTGGAAACTGAAAGATATCAGAATTATTTTATGATTTGGATAGTAACATGTATTAACTCTAACCTTGGTGTTTGCAGTCCCGGACTATGGAGAAAACCTGCCCAGAGCTATAAACCTCTAAAAGGTAGACAGTTTGCTCTTTAGTGCCACTTACTGCAAGTAACTCAAGAGGAAATTCCTTTTGGAGTTTTGGAACATGACTGGGGTATGACAGAACCCTGCGTTGGTACCTCCCTCCCAGTTCTATTTCCCTCTGGTCATCCAAAGTAGATAGTAGAATACCTCTTTGATTCCTTGGCTACAAACCTACCTAGCTATATACCTACCTAGTTAATTATCTGCCAACCTACTTACCCAGCTACATACCTGCCTGGCTACCTACATAGCTAACTACGTATCTACCTCTCTACCTATCGAAGGTGGGGGGAGATGGGGAGATCGATTTACCTAAGGATGTGGGGGGGGGGGGTGAGGGTATACCTACCTGAGGAAAGATACTGTGTAGTGCTGGTATCTACCTCTGTATGGTCCTGTAAATAATCACTTATATGGTATACAGATCCTGTGAACAGCTGGTATGTCCCTCTATATGGGCACTGTATGGGGGAATACTGGACTGTTTACAGTTGCTTTATTCACTAATAGTATGATGCATTAGTTGGTCAATGTGTATAGTGTGATCCTGGTTCGCCAGTATTATCTAAGTCTAGCAGAGGCTGTCAGTCCACCCATTGTTTGTGCTAGGAGCACCATTTCCCCATGTCCCACACAGCTGCCATAGTGCACTGATGTTAGAAGGAGGGTCTTCTCTTGGGATTGCAAATCGCTGTGTGCGCGCTGCAATGATATCAGGGCACATGTAAAATCTGATTGCCTGATATAAAATGATGAATATGGGGGCATTTTAGTTCGTTTAATTTAATCATTAATCATGTGGGGCACAGCATAGGGGCACACCCTGCTGGGAGGTGTAGTTTCACATAGCAACAGGGTACACCACTGGTGCCCATCACACCAAGCAGAAGGGAAAGTTAAAAAAAAATGTAATCTTAGGCCCAGGCTTGTGTGTAGAAAACATGATGTAAATGGTTCCTTTGTAATATTAGTCAATAGCAACAATCAAATGGCAATATTTATGTGCATATATATCTCCTAAGCATCAGTACCTCAGTTATATTGCCAGGTCCACAAATGTTCGAAAAACAGTATCATTAACTTGAGTAGCGTATGGTATCAATGGATAACAGCATATTAGCCATTTTGGCATTTTACAGCTGGTTTAGCTCCTTCCTAAGGACTTGGATACAACTAAAACAAATGGCAAACCGGCCTGGGATCCACATTCATCTTATTTATGTGAAACAAACCATATTTTAAAAGTCACTGCTTGAGGCAAATCGCCACTGTGGCCACTAAGCAGGCACGCATGGGCATTTAATGTGTGACTAAACCAGGAACCATTGACCTTAGGGGACCTGGCACCATCAGGATGGCATTATCGCTTCACAACTTTAAAGGAGTACTCCGCTGAAAACATCTTATCCTCTATACAAAGGATAGAGGATAAGATGTGTTAGATCGCAGTGGTCCCTACGCTGGGGACCCCGGCAATCTCCTGGCCAGCAGCAGTGCCGTCCGGAACATGGAAGCTTGCAGCTTCTGCGTTCCTGGTGTCACACCTTGCCCCCTCAATTCATGTTTATGAAAGAGGGCGTGACAGGTAGTACATAGCTGCCCCGCCTCCTCCCATAGATGTGAATGGAGGGGGCGTGGCTGCTGGCATCGCCAGTCATCAGGCACAGATCGGAGTTTGCTCTGTGCACCGAATAACAGGGGTGACGCAGAGGAGATCGCGGGGGTCCCCAGCAGTGGGACCCTTGCAATTAGACATATCATCCCCTTTCCTTTGGATAGGGAATAAGATGTTTTCAGCAGAGTACCCCCTTTTAAGTCAGTGAGGTGAGTATGCACGCCCTGACCATTGGGTCCTCCATACTAAAGTCCAAAGTTTCTCTGCAGGGGTCACTAAGACCAGAGTGGAGGTTAGACTACATTCCTCAGCATTGGTAAGTGTCAATCCTAGATAGGACTTAATGGTTTTTATGGTTTTTTTTTCTTAATGTTCCCATCTGATTTATTGAACAATTTAGGTTGTTGGGGAGGTGGTTGGAGTCAGAAATCCTTCAGGTTCTAACCTGCCATAGATACAATGATCAATGCCATAATTATATCAGTAGACATTGTGCAAGTCTAAAGCCACACCACTATGGAAATAAAGCATGTGTCAGATTTGATACTAATGTAGGTATGCTAAAGGCTATTTCCAGTTTTGCTTAATTTTTAGATGCACTGGAACAGTAGAAATGCAAAGTTGGACATAGCCTTTAACACCAATACCAAGAATATAATAGACATGGCATAGATTACTGTGGAGAACTCTTTTGATCAATACGTACTTGTTTATAGATATTTAATCATTGCTACATTAGGGAAATTGTATGTTTAAGTTCATTTCTATGGGTAGGAACTGTAAACTTCATATGCTACATGATACTGCCCATCTATTGCTTCCTGATCATGTAGAATAAGATATACAGTATGTAAACTATACAAGTATCTGGGTCATTCAATACTCACTTCACGTCACTGCATATGACAGCAACAATGTATTCTGTGTTCATTTACTTAATTCAATATGAGCTGTGTAGAATAGACGTACAGCATTATCATGCAGTGACCATATGACGCTTAAAGAAGATTTACTTTGGTGCTAGAACATCTTGTGCCAGCAATAAGTCTGCTGTGTCAATCAGGAGAGTGTATCAGGGCCAGAGAGACCACCAACAATACGACTACCATCATACTGCAACCATCCACAGACCCCAGGGACACTATGGTATCCAGGTTGCACACTACACTAAGCTCTGGACAACCAATGCAACTGCATTTCCATGCATGAGGTGAAAGTGGTCCTTCTGTTACCAACAGAGGCATGTTGGCTTCTACTGGGCAGTTGTTCAGGAAATAACCCAGGGCGGTATCCCAGGAGGTCAAGGCGCCAAAAGGCTGCGACATACACTGCTGACCTTTGGAGTTGTGTTATTGCATTAAGCTGTTCAGTTGGTTTGTGCAATGAAATAAAGATCTGTACTAAAGTCTCACGTGCCCCTGCCCCCAGACTTTAGGACAAAGAGACACAAATTAAGGCTGGGCAGTACTGAAAAAAGGAGATAAAGTAACAAGAGCAAAGTGGGGGAAACAACAGCAGCTACAAGATACAGAAGCAAGGACTACACAAGAAACCCATACTTCCCAACTTATAATGAAATGAAAGAGGAACGCAATTTTTCTTCTCGTTAGCCACATGTAACAATGACCAATCTCCATCCAAATACAAAATCTCGCCTATGGCTGGAAACAGACACTGCGTCTTTGTCCACAAATGCCCAAAAATAGTTTGTTGATCCAAAAAATATTGCAGCCACAGGTTGGCTGGGAGTCTGTAGGGAAAAATGAAATGACATATCCTTGGGGATTTTTGTTTTTGAATGGGTCTTTCTCATAGATCAAAAAACTGCCAAGTGGAAATCCAGCGTAAATTAAATTTTTGGGGCTCAGCAGCAATTTTTCAAAATCACTGCATGCTATGGACATGGTATTTTATGCAACAAAATTGAACGTTTTACTCCCATAGACCTCTATAGGTTGAAAGAAAATCGGTGGCATCAGTATATATGTTACAGTTAAAACAGTTTTTTTTAGTTAAAACTGGTTTTCCCTAGTGAAAACCAGTTCTTACTGAACGCCTTTGTGAAAACTAGAATTTACTGCTAATCAAAAAGAGATTATCAGTTAAAACTGGTTCAAACTAGCTAGAGAAAGCTAGTTTTAACAGAATGATTCAGTTAAAATGGAGAAAACTAGTTTGAATGAAATGGCTGTAATACATGAAAAAGGTCGGGCACCTGATGATGCGGAGGTATTAGATGACTCAGAGGAGATATTCGCCTGGTATGTATCGTTGAATTTGTTTTAAAGCTAGTTTTAGTGAAGTGTTTGTGTAAAACAAATCAGTTAAAAGCAATTAAAAGTGTTCATTGGGAATTAAAACTATTTCTATGACGTAGCATTTGTTGAAGCTACAACAATATTTGGTATAACATATAGGAAAAAAAAACTGGTTTTCACTAGGGAAAATCAGTTTTAACTAAAAAAAAAACTGTTTTACTGTAAAATAATAATAATGCTGATAATGGTAAAGAATAATTGACTAATCTTTAACCCCTTAACGTGCGTCCTGGTTTGGCGGGACTTCCCGCACCAGGACGTACATTTACGTCCTGTGTATGACCGTGAGCATCGGAGCGGTGCTTGCGTCATACACGGCAGTTTTCGTCTGCTATAAGCAGCCGGGGACCCGCCAGTAATGGTCGACATCCGCGATCTGCGGCAGTGCGGTACTTTGAATGGATGATTGGATCACCCGCAGTGCTGCCGCGGCGATCCGATCATCCTGCATGGCGGCTGGAGGTCCCTTCACCTTGCTCCGGCCGTCTCATGGCGTCTCCTGCTCTGGTCTGAGATCGAGCAGACCAGAGCACTGAACAGTATTAGCAATCAAATGATTGATATAGAAAGTCCCCTATGGGGACATTAGAAGTGTAAAAAAAAAAAAAAAAAAAGTTGAAAAATTTAAAAATAAAAAGTAAAAAAAGTGAAAAATCCCCTCCCCCCAATAAAAATAAAAATTGTCAGTTTTTCCTATTTTACCCCCCAAAAGCGTAAATTTTGTTTATAAACATATTTGGTATCGCCGCGTGCGTAAATGTCCAAACTATCAAAATATAATGTTAATTATCCCGTTCGGTGAACGGCGTAAACGTAAAAAAATGTAAAAAGTCCAAAAATGCTGTTTTTTTGTCACATTTTATAAAAAAAAATTTATAAAAAAATGATATAAAAGTTTTATATATGCAAATGTGGTATCGATAAAAAGTTCAGATGACGGCACAAAAAATGAGCCCTCATACCGCTCTATATACGGAAAAATGAAAAAGTTATAGGTGGTCAAAATAGGGCGATTTTAGATTACTGATTTTGTACCAAAAGTTTTAGATTTTTTTTTAAGCGGTACAAAAAATATAAAAGTATCTAGCCGTGGGTATCATTTTAATCGTATTGACCCACAGAATAAAGAACGCATGTCATTTTTACCGTAAATTGTACAGTGTGAAAACGAAACCCTCCAAAATGTGCAAAATTGTGGTTTTCATTTAAATCTTCTCCGCCATAGATTTTATGGTAAAATCTGAGGTTTCTTTACAAAGTACAATTGGTCACGCAAAAAACAAGCCCTTATATGGGTCTGTAGATGGAAATATGAAAGAGTTATGGATTTTAGAAGGCGAGGAGGAAAACAAAATAACGAAAATGCAAAAATAAAATTGGCCTGGTCCTTAAAGGGGTACTACCATGCTGATAACTTATCCCCTATATAAAGGATAGGGGATAAGTTGCCTGATAGCAAGGGGTCCTGCCGCTGGGGACCCCCGTGATCACGCACGCAGCACCCCGCTCTCAATAGGACCCGGAGCGAACTTCCGCTCCGGGTCTGATGACGGGGCCGGTGATCGTGACATCACTGCTCCACCCCCGTGTGAGGTCACGCTCTGCCCCTCAATGCAAGTCTATCGCAGGGGGGCGAGACAGCTTTGTCCTTAAGGGGTTAATAACTCATTATAATAAAAATCATTTCATGTTCTAGTCTACAGGTTTTTGGTGCAAATCATGTACAGAAATATAAAAAAAACAACTTTTACCATTGTCCATGAAACATCCATAACAGTGTAATGGAGAATATCCTATCATATCATAGCAACTTGGAATGGGCTGAAGGACTGATGGGCTGTTCTCGAGAGTGTCTCTTCTAACCAGGGACATTTTTATGGAATATAGGGCTCTTGGCAACAAGCAGATTTTGTCATAAATTTAGCTTGCATAATACAGCCATTGAGTGCCAAACCAATTGTAAGAGCTCCCTCTGCCACCACTGGCACATGGCATCATGTTTGCTGCGTGCCAATTGTTGTCATGGCAGCCATGGGCACGACAAAGACCCTAGGACTGCCATAGCTGCAGTGTGTATTAGGTAAAGCCTAATATTGTAAAGTACAGTGTTACATGATGATACTTTCTATACCAAATCACTATATCTGTGAACATAAGTAAATAAAAAATAGAATCTATAATTGAAAAAATATGTACAGCAAGAAAAACAAATGAAACCATTTTTATTTACAAGAAGGTACTTTTATTTGGTAAAAGTGTAAAAATCCCAAAGCCTACACAAATATGGTCTTGCCATGTTCATAATGACCCAAGCAATAACTTATACGTATGACCGACATAATGCCATAAAATGATACTGTGAAAAACCATTGCAGGATTCCTTATCACTCCATCTCTCCGAGAAAAAATAAAAGCTGATATAAAGTCCCCCAAGTTAGCACCAATGATAATTACAAGTCATCCCACGAAAAACAAGCCACAATATGGCTACATTGATGACAAATTCAAGCAAATGCACCTGAGCTATGCGCCACTAGATTAGCATGAGACGTACATTAAAAAGTAACATTTTTGGGAGGGTTACTCACATTTAAATGCAACTGAGGGGTTAATGCAATGTCATTTTTTTTCACATTTTACATAAGCAACAAAACAAAAGGTTATTATTAAATATCACAAGCTATACAGTAGTTTCCTTTGTAAACGGAAGCCAGGCTATAGGTGTGACCAACGCATCATACATACTTATGTGGTAGAGGGGGGAGATGCAGGGCAGATGGAATTACCGATTACTTGGAGACTTGTGGCTGCTGGACGGACTTGAGGCCCCTATGGACTCCAGACACTCTCTAGGACTTGACTGCACTGCAACTCAGCAGAAAGAGAGAGAGTAGAGGCCCTGTATAGGGGAGACTCTGGTGGGGTCCCATAGGTCACCCTTAAGTCACATGGTCACTGACACCTCCTGGGTTACACTCACATGACAACTCACATGACAACTGGTGATCACATGTTAACCTTTCTTAACTATATGCATTATACAGTATAACACATGGCAAACAATATCGGAGGGGGTGATGGGGGGGGGAGAAATAATGGAACAAGGGCATTAAGATAGAGGGGGAGGGATAATGGCAAAAGGGGATCAGAGGGAGGGAGGGGGGGGTAATGATTACCCCCCCCCCCCCATCTTAATCCCCTTGTGCCATTATTCCCCCCTCCCTCTGATCCCCTTTTGCCATATCGGATAATAAAGGCACAAGGAGATTAAGATGTGTGTGTGTGTGTGTGTGGGGGGGGGGGGACGCGACCACCAATAGCAGATCGGGGGCGGGGGGGCTTTACTTTCGTTTTCCCCGTCCTGCCCACGCAGAATAAGCGGGCCAGAACGGGGAAAACGAAGAGGACGGTGATCGGCGGGTGGCGAGGGAGATCTGCGGGCGGCGTGCGGCAGAAGAGGACGGCTGGATGCGACGGAAGTTGGTAAGTTGCCTAGCAACATCTAGAGGGCTACAGTCTGAGACCACTATAGTGGTCTCTAGACTGTAGCCCTCCAGATGTTGCAAAACTACAACTCCCAGCATGCCCAGACAGCAGTTTGCTGTGTGGGCATGCTGGGATTTGTAGTTTTGCAACAGCTGGAGGTCTACAGTTTAGAGACCACTGCACAGTGATCTTTATACTGCCCTCTAGATCTTGCAAAACTACAACTCCTAGCATGCCCACACAGCTGTTTGCTGTCTGGGCATTCTGGGAGTTATAGTTTTGCAACATCTGGAGGTCCACAGTTTGGAGATCACTGTTCAGTGGTCTCTAAATTGTAGCACTCCAGATGTTGCAAAACTGCAAATCCCAGCATGCCCAAACAGAAAACTGCTGTCTCGGCATGCTGGGAGTTTTAGTTGCATACCTCCAGCTGTTGCATAACTACATCTCCCAGCATGCACAGTCTTGTCAGTACATGCTGGGAGTTGTAGTTTTGCAACAGCTGGAGGCACACTGGTTGGAAAATACTGAGTTAGGTAACAGAACCTAACTGAAGGATTTCCAACCAGTGTGCCTCCAGCTGTTGCAAAACTACAACTCCCAGCATGCACGGTCTGTCAGTACATACTGGGAGTTGTAGTTTTGAAACAGCTGGAGGTTTGCCCCCCCATGTGAATGTACAGGGTACATTCACACGGGCGGGTTTACAGTAAGTTTCCTGCTTCAAGTATGAGCTGCGGCAAATTTTTCGCAGCAGCGCAAATTCCTAGTGGGAAACTCACCGTAACCCGCCAGTGTGAATGTACCCTAAAAACACTACACTACACTACACTAACACCTAATAAAGAGTAAAACACTACACAAACACCCCCTCACACTGCCCCCCCCCCCCAATAAAAATGAAAAATGTATTGTACGGCAGTGTTTCCTAAACGGAGCCTCCAGCTGTTGCAAAACAACAACTCCACGCATTTCTGGACAGCCACTGACTGTCCAGGCATGCTGGGAGTTTAGCAACAGCTGGAGGCACCATGTTTGGGAATCACTGGCATAGAATACCCCTATGTCCACCCCTATGCAATCCTTAATTTAGTCCTCAAATGCGCATGGCGCTCTCTCACTTCGGAGCCCTGTCGCATTTCAAGGAAACAGTTTAGGGCCACATATGGGGTATTTCCGTACTCGGGAGAAATTGCCCTACAAATTTTGGGGGGCTTTTTCTCCTTTTACTCCTTATGAAAAGGAAAAGTTGGGGTCTACACTAACATGCTGGTGCTGCCCTTTACTTTTATTTTCACAAGAGGTAAAAGGAAAAAAAGACCCCCAAAATTTGTAACACAATTTCTCCTGAGTACGGAAATACCCCATATGTGGGCGTAAAATGCTCTGCGGGCGCACAACAAGGCTCAGGAGTGAGAGCGCACCATGTACATTTGAGGCCTAAATTGGTGATTTGCACAGAGGTGGCTGATTTTACAGCGGTTCTGACATAAACGCAAAAAAAATAAATACCCACATGTGACCCCATTTTGTAAACTACACCCCTCACGTAATGTAATAAGGGGTACAGTGAGCATTTATGCCCCACAGGTGTCTGACAGATTTTTGGAACAGTGGTCCGTGAAAATGAAAAATGTAATTTTTTTGTTTGCACAGCCCACTGTTCCAAAGATCTGTCAAACGCCAGTAGGGTGTAAATACTCACTGTACCCCTTATTACATTCCGTGAGGGGTGTAGTTTCCAAAATGGGGTCACATGTGGGGGTCCACTGTTCTGGCACCACGGGGGGCTTTGTAAATGCACAAGGCCCCCGACTTCCATTCCAAACAAATTATCTCTCTTAAAGCTCAATGGCGCTCCTTCTCTTCTCTTCTCTTCTTGTAGTTCGCCCGCAGTGCACTTTATATCCAAACATGGGGTATTTGAAGTTACAAATTTTGGGGAGCATTTTCTCCTATTACCCCTTGTAAAAAAGTAAAATTTGGGGAAAAACCAAAATTTTTGTGAAAAAATTATTTTTTTCATTTACACATCCAACTTTAACAAAAAAGTTGTCAAACACCTGTGGGATGTTAAGGCTCACCGTACCTCTTGTGACGTTCCTTGAGGGGTGTAGTTTCCATAATAGTGTGCGATGTGGGGGGGGGGGGGGTTGCTGTCCTGCCACCATAGGGGCTTCCTAAATGTGACATACCCCCCAAAAACCATTTCAGAAAAACTCACTCTCCTAAATCCCATTGTTGCTCCTTCCCTTCTGAGCCCTCTACTGCACCCGCCAAACACTTGACATACACATATGAGGTATTTTCTTACTCTAGAGAAATTGGGTTACAAATTTTGAGAGGATTTTTGTCCTTTTACCCCTTGTAAAAATTCAAAAACTCAGTCTACAAGAACATGCGAGTGTAAAAAATGAAGATTTTGAATTTTCTCCTTCACTTTGCTGCTATTCCTGTGAAACACCTAAAGGGTTAACACACTTACTGAATGTCATTTTGAATACTTTGAGGGGTGCAGTTTGTTTTTATAATGGGGTCATTTATGGGGTATTTCTAATTTGAAGACCCTTCAAATCCACTTCAAACCTGAACTGGTCCCTGAAAAATTCCGATTGTGAAAATTTTGCGGAAAATTGCTTCTGAACTTTGAAGCCCTCTGATGTCTTCCAAAAGTAAAAACATGTCAACTTTATAATGCAAATATAAAGTAGACATATTGTATATGTGAATCAATATATAATTTATTTGGAATGTCTATTTTCCTTACAAGCAGAGAGCTTCAAAGTTAGAAAAATGCTAAATTTTCAAATTTTTCATCAAATTTTCAAATTTTTCACCAAGAAATGATGCAAATATCGACAAAAATTTACCACTAACATAAAGTAGAATATGTCCTGAAAAAACAATCTCGGAATCAAATTTATAAGTAAAAGCATCTCAGAGTTATTAATGCTTAAAGTGACAGTTGTCAGATTTGCAAAAAATGCTCCCGTCCTTAGGGTCATAATGGGCTCAGTCCCCAAGGGGTTAAAAAAATCTTAATCCCTCCTGTACTTATTAGCTGCTGAATACTACAGTGGAAATTCTTTTCCATTTGAAACAGAGCTCTCTGCTGACATCATGAGCACAATGCTCTCTGCTGACATCTCTGTCCATTTTAGGAACTGTCCAGGGAAAAAGGAAATCCCCATAGCAAACATATGCTGTTCTGGACAGTTCCTAAAATGGACAGATATGTCAGCAGAGAGCACTGTGCTCGTGATGTCAGCAGACAGCTCTGTGTTTCCAAAAGAAAATAATTTCCGCTGTAGTATTCAGCAGCTAATAAGTACAGGAAGGATTAAGATTTTTTAATAGAAGAAGTAATTTACAAATCTGTTTAACTTTCTGGCACCAGTTGACTTAAAAAAAAAAAAGTTTTTCACCGGAGTACTCCTTTAAGTATACAAATGGCCCATACAGAATTTACAGAAAATATGGGGAAATAGAATCCCCTCCCCTTTATCCCCCACACCCCTTTCCTTCATCTATCTTCCATCTCGATCCTTTGAGGCATGAGACAACAGCTGATGACAGGGGGCTTGGTTTCTTCTTGCCTTTCCTGGCATGCCAGCCCCCATAGACGTGCGCACGGGGTGTGCCGGGTGTGCCCAGGCACACCCTAATCCAGTGGCGTTGCGACCCGGGTGCGGCCCGCACCGGGTGACACCAAGACGCTCCGCAGCACCCCCCCATCTGTGCCCGACCATCCTTCACCAGCCCAGACCCCCGCCCCCCCCCCCGCTGTGCGGTGCGCACAGCGCTGCCTCCTGCTCCTTTTTGTGCCCCGCCCCGCTCCGCTCCGGCACACCTTCAGTTGGTCCAGGATTTGTATTTCCGCGCGTTACTGCCGTCACATGACCATCGGCCCCAGAGCGTGACGTGACGGTATGCGGCTCGCAGGATTACCGCGCTGAGTGAGTGAATGTTATTTCAACCTGCCTACTGGGTCTGGGGGGAGGGGGTTAATCTGGGGGGTACTGCAATTCTACTGGGGGGGGGAGGGGGTCATCAGGGGGGTACTACCTTCTAACAGGGTGGGGGGATAGGGTTAATCTGGGGGGTACTGCATTCCTACAAGGGGGAGAGGGGGTTAATCTGGGGGGTACTACCATCCTACTGGGGGGGGGTAATCTGGGGGTACTACCTGCCTGCTGGAGGGAGGGGGTTAATCTGGGGGTTACTACCTGCCTGCTGAGGGGAGAGGGTTAATCTGGGGGTACTACCTGCCTGCTGGGGGGAGGGGGTTAATCTTCGGTACTACCGGCCTACCGGGGGGGGGGGGGAGGGGGTTAATCTGGGGCCCCGAGTAGGCAGGTAGTACCCCCAGATTAACCCCCTCCCCCCCCCCAGTTGGATGGCAGTACCCCCAGATTAACCCCCCCCAGTAAGAAGGTAGTACCCTCAAAATAACCCCCTCTTCCTGCCAGTAGGAAGGTAGCACCCCCAGATGCTGGTGGCCTCCATGTCTATTTTGCTTTTGTAGGGAACTGTACTGCACCTAATGTGGGGAATTATACCGCACCTAATGTGGGGGAACATACTGCACCTAATGTGGGAACTATACTGCACCTAATGTGGGAACTATGATGCCAACCTAATGTGGGGGAACTGTACTGCACCTAATGTGGGGGAACTGTACTGCACCTAATGTGGGGGAACTATACTGCACCTAATGTGGGGGAACTGTACTGCACCCAATGTTGGGGAACTATACTGCACCTAATGTGGGGGAACTATACTGCACCTAATGTGGGGGAACTATACTGCACCTAATGTGAGGAACTATACTGCCAACCTAATGTGGGGAAACTGTACTGCACCTAATGTGGGGGAAGTATACTGCACCTAATGTGGGGGAAATATACTGCACCTAATGTGGGGAACTATACTGCCAACCTAATTTGGGGGAACTATACTGCACCTAATGTGGGGGAACTATACTGCACCTAATGTGGGGGAACTATACTGCACCTAATGTGGGGAACTATACTGCCAACCTAATGTGGGGGAACTATACTGCACCTAATGTGGGGGAACTATACTGCACCTAATGTGGGGGAACTATACTGCACCTAATGTGGGGGAACTATACTGCACCTAATGTGGGGGAACTATACTGCACCTAATGTGGGGGAACTATACTGCACCTAATGTGGGGGAACTATACTGCCAGCCTAATGTGGGGGAACTGTACTGCACCTAATGTGGGGGAACTATACTGCCAGCCTAATGTGGGGGAACTGTACTGCACCTAATGTGGGGGAACTGTACTGCACCTAATGTGGGGGAACTATACTGCACCTAAAGTGGGGAACTATACTGCCAACCTAATGTGGGGAACTATACTGCCAACCTAATGTGGGGAACTATACTGCCAACCTAATGTGGGGAAACTGTACTGCACCTAATGTGGGGGAAGTATACTGCACCTAATGTGGGGGAACTATACTGCACCTAATGTGGGGGACTATACTGCCAACCTAATGTGGGGAACTATACTGCCAACCTAATGTGGGGAACTATACTGCCAACCTAATCTGGGGAAACTGTACTGCACCTAATGTGGGGGAAGTATACTGCACCTAATGTGGGGGAACTATACTGCACCTAATGTGGGGAACTATACTGCCAACCTAATGTGGGGGAACTATACTGCACCTAATGTGGGGGAACTATACTGCACCTAATGTGGGGAACTATACTGCCAACCTAATGTGGGGGAACTATACTGCACCTAATGTGGGGGAACTATACTGCACCTAATGTGGGGGAACTATACTGCACCTAATGTGGGGGAACTATACTGCACCTAATGTGGGGGAACTATACTGCACCTAATGTGGGGGAACTGTACTGCACATAATGTGGGGAACTATACTACACCTAATGTGGGGAACTGTACTGCACTTAATGTAGGGGAACTGTACTGGTGCAGTACAGTTCCCCCACATTAGGTGCAGTACAGTTCCCCCACATTAGGTGCAGTACAGTTCCCCCACATTAAGTGCAGTACAGTGCCCCCTCATTAGATGCAGTACAGTTCCCCTTCATTAGGTGCAGTACAGTTCCCCCACATTAGGTGCAGTACAGTTCCTATACTGCCAACCTAATGTGGGGGAACTATACTGCATCTAATGTGGGGGAACTATACTGCACCTAATGTGGGGAACTATACTGCACCTAATGTGGGGGAACTGTACTGCACCTAATGTGAGGGAACTATACTGCACCTAATGTGGGGAACTATACTGCACCTAATGTGGGGAACTATACTGCACCCAATGTGGGGGAACTATACTGCACCTAATGTAGGGGAACTGTACTGCATATAATGTGGGGAACTATACTACACCTAATGTGGGGGAAATGTACTGCACTTAATGTAGGGGAACTGTACTGGTGCAGTACAGTTCCCCCACATTAGGTGCAGTACAGTTCCCCCACATTAGGTGCAGTACAGTTCCCCCACATTAGGTGGCACCTAATGTGGGGGAACTGTACTGCCAACCTAATGTGGGGGAACTGTACTGCCAACCTAATGTGGGGAAACTGTACTGCCAACCTAATGTGGGGACTTATACTGCACCTAATGTGGGGAACTATACTGCCAACCTAATGTGGGGAACTATACTGCCAACCTAATGTGGGGGAACTATACTGCACCTAATGTGGGGGAACTATACTGCACCTAATGTGGGGAACTATACTGCACCTAATGTGGGGAACTATACTGCACCTAATGTGGGGGAACTATACTGCACCTAATGTGGGGAACTATACTGCACCTAATGTGGGGAACTATACTGCACCTAATGTGGGGGAACTGTACTGCACATAATGTGGGGAACTATACTACACCTAATGTGGGGGAACTGTACTGCACTTAATGTAGGGGAACTGTACTGGTGCAGTACAGTTCCCCCACATTAGGTGCAGTACAGTTCCCCCACATTAGGTGCAGTACAGTTCCCCCACATTAGGTGCAGTACAGTGCCCCCTCATTAGATGCAGTACAGTTCCCCTTCATTAGGTGCAGTACAGTTCCCCCACATTAGGTGCAGTACAGTTCCTATACTGCCAACCTAATGTGGGGGAACTATACTGCATCTAATGTGGGGGAACTATACTGCACCTAATGTGGGGAACTATACTGCACCTAATGTGGGGGAACTGTACTGCACCTAATGTGAGGGAACTATACTGCACCTAATGTGGGGAACTATACTGCACCTAATGTGGGGAACTATACTGCACCCAATGTGGGGGAACTATACTGCACCTAATGTAGGGGAACTGTACTGCATACAATGTGGGGAACTATACTACACCTAATGTGGGGGAAATGTACTGCACTTAATGTAGGGGAACTGTACTGGTGCAGTACAGTTCCCCCACATTAGGTGCAGTACAGTTCCCCCACATTAGGTGCAGTACAGTTCCCCCACATTAGGTGGCACCTAATGTGGGGGAACTGTACTGCCAACCTAATGTGGGGGAACTGTACTGCCAACCTAATGTGGGGGAACTGTACTGCCAACCTAATGTGGGGAAACTGTACTGCCAACCTAATGTGCGGGGACTTATACTGCACCTAATGTGGGGAACTATACTGCCAACCTAATGTGGGGAACTATACTGCCAACCTAATGTGGGGGAACTATACTGCACCTAATGTGGGGGAACTATACTGCACCTAATGTGGGGAACTATACTGCACCTAATGTGGGGAACTATACTGCACCTAATGTGGGGGAACTATACTGCACCTAATGTGGGGAACTATACTGCACCTAATGTGGGGAACTATACTGCACCTAATGTAGGGGAACTGTTCTGCACATAATGTGGGGGAACTGTACTGCACTTAATGTAGGGGAACTGTACTGCCAACCTAATGTGGGGGAACTGTACTGCCAACCTAATGTGGGGAAACTGTACTGCCAACCTAATGTGCGGGGACTTATACTGCACCTAATGTGGGGAACTATACTGCCAACCTAATGTGGGGAACTATACTGCCAACCTAATGTGGGGGAACTATACTGCACCTAATGTGGGGGAACTATACTGCACCTAATGTGGGGAACTATACTGCACCTAATGTGGGGAACTATACTGCACCTAATGTGGGGGAACTATACTGCACCTAATGTGGGGAACTATACTGCACCTAATGTGGGGAACTATACTGCACCTAATGTAGGGGAACTGTTCTGCACATAATGTGGGGGAACTGTACTGCACTTAATGTAGGGGAACTGTACTGGTGCAGTACAGTTCCCCCACATTAGGTGCAGTACAGTTCCCCCACATTAGGTGCAGTACAGTTCCCCCACATTAGGTGCAGTACAGTTCCCCCACATTAGGTGCAGTACAGTTCCCCCTCATTAGGTGCAGTACAGTTCCCCTTCATTGGGTGCAGTACAGTTCCCCCACATTAGGTGCAGTACAGTTCCCCCACATTAGGTGGCACCTAATATGGGGGAACTGAACTGCACCTAATGTGGGGGAACTGTACTGCCAACCTAATGTGGGGGAACTGTACTGCCAACCTAATGTGGGGGAACTGTACTGCAAACCTAATGTGGGGGAACTGTACTGCCAACCTAATGTGCAGGGACTTATACTGCACCTAATGTGGGGTAACTATACTGCACCTAATGTGGTGGGACTTATACTGCACCTAATGTGGGGGAACTATACTGCACCTAATGTGGGGGAACTATACTAACTGTGTGCGTATATATATACATATATATATATATGCACGCGCACAGCGTGAGTTTGTGCTTTAGGCTGCACACCCTAATGCAATAGGCTGCGCACGCCTATGCCAGCCCCCTGATGACGTGTGCCATCTGTACGTCCCGACGTGCCATCGGGATCACGGCAATCTGCAGAATGCAGGGACGCAGGGAACGCTGGCACGTGGAAACATACAGATGGACCGCACATGTCATCAGGGGGCTGGTTGTCAGGAAAGACAAGAGGAAGCCAAGCCTCCTGTCTTCAGCTGTTGTCTTAAGCCGCAAAGGATTGCGGAATAGGCTTGAACTAGAAATAATGGGCAGAATAGTTTGAAGTTGATAAACTTCGGAATATCCCTTTAAAGGAAAATTCTGGCAAAAATTCTGCCAAGGTTGCTGCAACTAAAATAAAAACCCTAAACTTACTTCTGCCTCCTTAGTGGTGCCACCTCACTTGGTGGTGTCACCTGGTGCAGTCTGCACTCTCCACAACCCACTAGCAACTGCATAGGAGTGAATAGACTGAAGAATATTCTATTCTTCTTTTTGGTCTACATCTGCGACTTTTGTTTATTTTTGCGCAAATTGCGGGGTTTTTTTTGCATTATTTTTTTACAAGTTCTAAAATCCGTCACTTTGACCTTTTGGTCTTGCTAGACCAGTTTTTGAAGTGACAGGTGCAGTGGTAATGTATTTATTATCTGCGTGTTTTTAAATTTTGCGCAATATTTTCCACAAATGGTGAAAAAAAAAACTGCAAATCTAGACCACCTCCCGACCAGGTCTGAAAGAAATGACTACTCCTTTAGCGTTTTTGCAGGCAGTTTTTATTCTCTTTTGGACTTCCTATGAGAAACCAGTGATCAGTGATAAAGATCAGTGTGTGCAGTGTTATAGGTCCCTATGGGAGCTATAACACTGCAAAAAATAAGTGAAAACAAAAAGTGAAGAAAGATCATTTAACCCCTTCCCTATTAAAAGTTTGAATCACCCCCCTTTTCCCATTTAACAAAAAACTGTGTAAATAAAAATAAAAATAGACATATGTGGTATCGCCGCGTGCGGAAATGTCCGAATTATAAAAATAATTAATTAAACCGCACGGTCAATGGCGTACGCGCAAAAAAATTCCAAAGTCAATCAATAAGTCCTATCAATACAATACAAATTTAATTTTGTTTTACAATAATTTTTTTTCCCATTTCGCCGTAGATTTTTGGGTAAAATGACTGATGTCATTACAAAGTAGAATTGGTGGCGCAAACAATAAGCCAGTGGTCCCCAAACTGTGTCCCTCCAGATGTTGCAAAACTACAACTCCCAGCATGCCCGGACAGCCAACGGCTGTCCAGGCATGCTGGGAATTGTAGTTTTGCAACATCTGGAGGGCCACAGTTTGGGGACCACTGCAATAAGCCATAATATGGATTTTTAGGTGCAAAATTGAAAGAGTTCTGACTTTTTAAAGGAGGAAAAAACTAGAATGCAAAAACGGAAAAAACCCGGGTCCTTAAGGGGTTAAAGAAGCAGGACCTTGTATTAGAACATCTCGCTGTAACCAATAAACATGTTTTGGAAAATCTAACCTATCTAAACCTCAGTTTTGTGAATATATATATATATATATATATATATATATATATATACTTTTTATACTGTGTCATGGCTTTAGTTCATCCAGTCTGTCAACCATTCCTCCATTACAGCCAGTGATGACAA
Source organism: Hyla sarda (assembly GCF_029499605.1). Lineage (NCBI taxonomy): Eukaryota > Metazoa > Chordata > Amphibia > Anura > Hylidae > Hyla > Hyla sarda. The sequence goes on along the minus strand of NC_079195.1, from coordinate 66,035,856 downwards.
AGTCAGGAGGGCATAATTACGGTTGGTAGAGGCCCCTAGGCAAGAGTTTGGTGGGGACCTCGCCCATAGTAACACTTTCGTAAAATATGTGGATAACATAACTGGACACAAACATTAGGTCATTGTCATCGGTTGCTGCTGATGTCATCTGAATCTGACATCCTTTTACATAAGGGCAGCCTGTTCCCCAGTGCCTGCTTATGGTGCATGCATGGTTCATCATATTGGATTTTTACAAACCCAATCCTTTCTTCAACCAGGAGATAACCATCATCATAGGCATATGGCAGCTACATATCCCTCTCTCCCTATGGTAAGAATGGGTATGCTTTGCCAAAATAGCAGTGCAGACAAAAGCCTCCCAGCTCCCACAACAGATAATGGCGATGGAGAAAATGATCCACCATGTTGGATTTCAGCTGCCTGACCCTCTTGTTCTCAGAGATATAAGTCACTGCCTAAGCTGTCTAGCAGCAGCTTACCCCTCCCCTCTTCATTGAGATCACATGTATAGGAAGGTCAGTGGAGGTAGCTATACAGGTGACAGCTATTGAAGGGGTATGGCAAGGAAAGGCCAGGTCCACCAGGACAATAGTGGCTCTGCATTCTGGCTTAAATAGGGGCCTACTAATGTGATAGCCTGGGGGGTGTAGGGTATGGGGAGTGTAGCTGTGCGGTAATCAAAGGGTGCTTGTTAACCCTTGCTATTCATGACGCCAGGGTGAGGGCTCCTCAATATAGCTTTTCCTACTGCCGCTCTTCCCAGGAACGATAGGGAGGTAGATGATAATAGGTTTGAGGTAGGTAGTAATAATGGATTGTCCACAACCGGAAAGCTTCTGCAAACAGCGTTAACTTTTACTGACGATTTTCTGCACACTTCATTAACATAACAGTCTCTTAGCATAACAACAGCTTCCTTTGGAGATTGACAATGGTTGGGACTTTAGCATTAAGAGTCTTTTAGTCTATTGCGCTGTTCCACTGGATTTAGGGGAATTAGTTGCAGTCCAGTAGTCAGGCTAGCATTAGCAGGAATTAGACTTGAACTCACGATTTTTGGTTCTGCTTAGGCCATAGGTTTTGAGGCCTAGCGTGTCATTGAAAGTTGCGTAGCACACCGTCCTGTTAGTCCGGCATCCACGAGAGCAGCAACCAAGAGAGCCATAATTGGACACAGCTCCCTTATATGGGCAGAGGCTGGACTAACGCTAATTGGTCCAAACGGATGTCAATCACCATTACAGAGATTTGTGGGTAACACGTGACCCAAGGACCTCCTAAGGTCCTATAACATACCATAGAGGTTACTAGCATGGTCACATGACCGAAGGTCCTACGACGCTGAACAAGGTAAGCACTATATATTACTCTAAAATATAGCTATAATTATTAAGATATACACTTATTAACATTAAAGTTAGACTTTAGGAGAGGCGACTAGGGGCTGTCCCACCTGAGGAACCCTACCTGAACGTAGTTACTCTGACTTTGGGGACCTCTACACTAGGTACTGTATGCAATACTGTACTGGGACACCACACTAACATAATAGGGCACATATTTTTCTTGTCAGTTTATGGTGTGGTGATTTATGTATTGTATTACTTTATCCTGCCTAACCGATACATACACTAAGGTATATAGTTGTGCAATAGTTAATATTTTTGTGCAATGGTTTACTTATCCTTGCCACCTACTGGTGGGTTTATTTATTGTCATTAAATGTTCTGGCAAAGTAGGTCACATGACCCATTTCCCCTACAGGCTCTATTTTCTAGAGCAGTGGTCTTCAACCTGTGGACCTCCAGATGTTGCAAAACTACAACTCCCAGCATGCCCGGACAGCCGTTGGCTGTCCGGGCATGCTGGGAGTTGTAGTTTTGCAACATCTGGAGGTCCGCAGCTTGGAGACCACTGTTCTAGAGTATGCTCTTGTCTAACCCTCTCACCCCTGAGGGATGGAAATGATTAGTCTAGTCAAAGTTGTAGCCTGGCTGAAGACAGAGAAGAAGCTCCTGTATGATTCTCCCTACCAGCAAGCCTGCTATGCCGGAGTTTAGTTAGTCCTGACTCTGCTAGAGAATCCTGTACAAGCTGCATTTCTACTCAAATCATCTCTGGGTCATTCCTGGTGAACCATATTGGCCCTGATTTACTAAGATTGTTGTGTAGTTTCTTTGTGGGTTTTAATTCCCTACAATTTTTTTGCCTTTTTATTTTATTTTATTTTTTTTTTTTTTTTACACAAGCTCTGATCTGTCTGGTTTTCCTCAGCTCAAATCCACTACATTTTCTGTGGAAACCTTAGTAAATATGTTGTTTTTTGTGTGAAAAATGTGGGGACCATGCCCCTTTTCGGCAACCACACCCAGTGGTCACGCCCCTTTCCCAGGGTTTCTGGAGAGTAAGGGCTGGTTCACATCACGTTTTCTCTCCTACGGGAGCGCATACGGCAGGGGGGAGCTAAACCTCGCGCTCCCGTATGCCTTCGTATGCGCTCCCGTATGTCATTCATTTCAATGAGCCGGCCGGAGTGAAGCGTTCGGTCCGGTGGGCTCATTTTTGTGCCGTATTCACTTTTACAACCGGACCGAAAACCGCAAAAATGAGCCGACCGAACCGAACGCTTCACTCCGGCGGGCTCATTGAAATGAATTACATACGGGAGCGCATATGAAGGCATACGGGAGCGCGAGGTTTAGCTCCCCCCTGCCGTATGCGCTCCCGTATGGGAGAAAACGTGATGTGAACCCAGCCTTTTCCAATTATGGCGCACAACCTGAGAAAACATGTTGGGTTTACAAAAGGAAATCAGGGCCATTGTGTGAAGTTACTATACACCCACAAACTGTCCACACTGAAGGGGTATCTACTCTAAGGGTATGTTCACACGAGCGGATCTCCAATGCGTATTACGCTGCGGATCAGCCGCTGAAGGACCACTGTATGCTGCCTTTACAGGTGGCTGCTCGGAGCAGCAATACGCCGATACGAGCAGACACACTGCGATGTGCGATATATACTCACAAATCGCAGCAGCTCTCGGCCTAACGCATAGAGGAAGGGGAGCGGCTGCGATGTGTGCGAGTACATCGCGCATGCGCAGCGACTCGCACATCGCTTCAGTGTGTCTGATTGTAGCGGCGTATTGCCTCTCCGAGCAGGCACCTGTAAAGGCACCATACAAGCGGTCCTTCAGCGGCGGATCCGCAGCATAATACGCAATGGGGATCTGCTCATGTGAACATACCCTAAGGGTACGTTCACACACGCAGATTTTTTAGCAGGTTTTCCGCTGCGTATTTGAAAGTGAGCGGGCTCTTCTCAGCTGTCCGCAGCAGATTTTCCGCGGCGGAATTCACGCTGCAGAAAATCCGCCACAGTCCCTACTGACGTCAATGGGGCTTGCGGCGGATTTTCCGCAGTGTACATTCCGCCGAGAAGAGCCAACCCAGTTTCAAATACGCAGCGGAAAACCCGCTAAAAAATCTGCGCGTGTGAACGCACCCTAATACTGTATTTATAGAAAGAAAGGGAGATCTGTGTTCAGTTTGTAGAGAGAGCAGCAGAGCATTAGGACCCAGGGCTGGTAGGAGAGAAGAGCAGGGATTTGTGTTGCCATTTCTATCTCTGCTCACTTTTTCTTTTATTATGTTTCTCTGCATTTATACAGAAAGTCTGGCAATTGGCAGGAGTCCCTGCTCCTTTGAATTTTTTCCATGGTGCATTACCCCGATAATGTAGTGCTCCATTAAAAGAGTATCACATGCCACTGATGTGTTTGGCAGTGGCTACATCTGTATGTGAAACTCATCTTTTTAGCAATCCTAGCTGCTTTTTTTCTTTAGTTCTTAAAGGAAATCTGTCAGCTCTATATCATGTTTAGAGCTGCAGACATGGTCAGATCTCTTGGTTCATGGGTTAGCAGCATGCACACCTTCCACTTCCTGCTTGGCTTCCTGCACTGAGCCTTGCATGTCAATCATGCAGAGCAGGGAGGGGTGGGGGAGGGAGGAGGCATGCATGCTGCAGGTCAGCGCAGTGTGGTATCCCGGTACCGTATTGCATACCGTACCACGTATGGTAGTCCCCAAAGCCAGAGTCACTACGTTCAGGTAGGGTCCCCCAGGTGGGATAGCCCCTAGTCACCTCTTCTATAATGTTTAAATGTATATATTTACTATAATGTATAGTATGCTTACCTTGGTAGCATCGCAGGACCTTCGGTCATATGACTATGTTAATTCCTCTATGGTATGTTGGAGGATCTTTGGAGGTCCTTGGGTCACATGGTAACCCATAATTCTTTGTACAGAAGATTGACAGTTGTTATGGACCAGTGAGCTTAAGGCCAGCCCCTGCCCACATAAGGGAGCTGCAGCCAATGATCTCTCTCTTGCTCCTGAGCTGCAAAGCAAGCAGCATTAGCTCTTTGGTTGCTGCTCTCGTGGATGCCGGTCTAGCAGGACGGATCTGCACAACTTTCAAAGACAAGCTAGGCCAAAAAACCTGCTGGCCTCAGCCTAAACTAAACCGTGAGTTAACATCTCAATCTCCGCTAAAGCTAGCGTGACTACTGGACCGAATCTAAACCCCCCAAATCCAATGGATCACCGCAACAATTACCTTCCTAAGCTCAATATACTCACGAGGTCCCATCCACTTGTCAAGCGCTAATAGACTTTGTTATATGGACTGTTCCTGTTCATTATTGCATAAAATCTTCAGTAAAAGTTCCGACAAGTTTCTGCAAATCTCCGGTTGTGGACAATCAATTATTTCCTATCTCTCTATCGCTCTTGGGACGGGTGGCAGTAGGACAAGCATACAGAGAATAGCCCTCACCCTGGCGTCACAAATAGAAATGGTTAAGCAAGCACCTTTTATTAACCGCACAGCTACACCCCCATATACCCTACTCCCCCAAGCTACCACAGCAGTCTTTACTACTCTTAATCTTAAAAGTAAAACATCATAAAAAATCTCCACCTAAAGATATTCCATGTTGGAGATTCCTTCTAAGGGCTGCCACTGAAATCCTTCAGCGCTAAGACCTATGCTGTCACCATTGACAGCAATGCAGACCGCCCGTTATTCTGCTTGAAGAATGAGCATGTTCTTTCTTATGCGTGTAAAGTTCCACAGCCGAAATTTTCCACCACTGAAATTCCCCCGTGTGAAGCAGAAGACCCATTCACACCAATTAGTGCAGCAGAATCTCCAAACAGAATTCCTGATCAGTATTCCCTGCGGAGATTCTGTAGTGTTAACATAACTTTAGACTTACACTTTAGTTTATATCGTGTACAAGTCTGTGCATGTGCAAGCAAGACCTTATAAATACCCCATTATGTGATATAATATCATGTGACCACCACCTCCTCGGTCGCTTATGTGTCCTGCAGAATATTCCATATTATAATAAGGTATATTGTACTTTTATGTTCCTTTTTTTTTCTCTGCTATATGAAAATCCTACCTTTAATTTCTATACTCTACAAACCATTGAAAACCCATATTGGAATGAATAATTTGATATAGGATGTAACAAATTCAGGCATTTACTGTATCCCATGTAGTGTGTTGTATCTGATGTAGTTGTGTCTGGTCATCTTTAAACAAAATTGTGGTGTCCCGGTACCGTATTTCATACTGTACCTTTGTAGAGGTCCCCATAGTCAGAGTCCCTAGGAACGTCGGGGTCCCTCTTCTATAGTTATCCCCTTGTCACCCCTTAGTTAGTTCATATTTGTATAGGATTTCATATAAATATAAGTATAAATATGTATATATTCAAATGCCTACCTATTCAGCGTAGCAGGACCTGCGGGTCATGTGATTAGCTTCAGAACTCTATGGTTTGCTGAAGGACCTTTGGTGCTTCTAGTCAGGTGATCACCCACAATCCTTTGTAACAGTAAGTGACAGCTGCATGGACCAATCACTCTTGTTCCTGTGCTGCCAAGCAAGCAGCATCTCTCTTGGGTTGCTGATTCTGGAAGAGGTAGGACCTCCGCAGCTTACAAGATGATTTACTAGGCCAAAGCCTTGCGACCTCGGCCTCTAACATAGCGGATAGACTAAGCAATTCCCCGCTACTCACTGCAAGATCACTAGACCTAAACGCACCCTTAAATCCAGTGGATCTATGCTAAAAAATCTTTGAGAAGCTAAGTTGAGCTTATCTGATCCCAACCAACTGTCAATCACTGCTCAGTTATATCTATAGAGACTCTGTTATCTGGACTGTTACTATTGCTGCTGTACAGAAATTCTTCAGTAAAAGTTCCTGAAAGTTTTCAGTTAACAGTGGTTGTGGACAATCCTTTATTTCTGCATCACCTATTGCTCTTGGGAAGGGTGGCAATAGGCCTATGAAGATTACAGTGTTTAACCCTCACCCTGGCGTCACAAGTGACAAGGGCTAACAGTGCCCTTTATTATCCCGAACAGCAACACCCTAACTACCCTACACCCCCACAAGGCTTGCCACACAATCCACCACCCAAAAATGTTTGTTGGACACTTAATAAAACTTTTTTGATGTTACCTATGATAAACAACCCAACTTCATAGCTGTATTTTTTGCTGCTTTTTGTCAGAAAACTTAACCGCAACATGAACTGTGTGCACCCAACCCATACTCAAGGTGAAAATATTAACCCCTTAAGGACACAGTCCATTTTGACCTTAAAGGGGTATTCCAGGCAAAAACTTTTTTTTATATATCAACTGGCTCCGGAAAGTTAAACAGATTTGTAAATTACTTAATCTTAATCCTTCCAATAGTTATTAGCTTCTGAAGTTGAGTTGCTGTTTTCTGTCTAACTGCTTTCTGATGACTCACGTCCCAGGAGCTGTGCAGTTCCTATGGGGATATTCTCACATCATGCACAGCTCCCGGGACGTGACATCATCATTGAGCAGTTAGACAGAAAACTTCAGAAGCTAATAACTATTGGAAGGATTAAGATTTTTTAATAGAAGTAATTTACAAATCTGTTTAATTTTCCGGAGCCAGTTGATATATATATAAAAAAAAGTTTTTGCCTGGAATACCCCTTTAAGGAGCAGGCCAATTTTATTTTTGCATTTTTGTTTTTTCCTCCGCGCCTTCTGAAATTCATAATTCTTTCATATTTTCATCCACAGACCCATATGAGGGCTTGTTTTCTGTGCAAGCAATTGTACTTTGTAATGCCATGGCTCATCTATTATTGTACTGCTTTTAAAAAATCTCAAACTTTTTTTTACAAAAATGGTACGTTTAAAATTGCCCTATTTCAACCACCTCTAACTTTCTTATTTTTCCGTATACAAGGCTCATTTTTTGCGCCATGACCTGCAGTTTTTTTTAGTACCACTTTTGCATAGATGTCCCTTATTGATCTGTGTTTATAAATTTTTTATGCAATGTGATGTGACCAAAAAGCAGCAAATTTGGTCTTCGATAACAAATATGTTTATTTTTTATTCTTTTCATTTTTACACTTTTTACATTTATTTTACACTTTTTTAGTCCACATAGGGGACTATCTATTGCATATATCTATGCATAGGCATAGCACTCATCAGTATTATTGTCTATCTTCTGCTCTGGACTGCTTGAAGGCAGATCAGTGTAGAAGACCCCGGGAGAGTGGCAGAGGCAGGTGAGGGCACCTCCGGCCGCCATCTTGGCTGATCTGATCCCCGCAGCAGTGTTGCGAGTGATCAGATCAGCCAGTTTAAGTGCCACACTGCCACAGATGCTGTGATCTGTATTGATCATGGCATCTGAGGGTTTAATGGCGGACATCAGTGCGATCGCTGATATCCACCATTACCGGCGGGTCCACGGCTGCTGACAACCGCCCGGACTCACTGTGCATGAAGCAAGCACAGCTCCTGCGCTTACTTCATAGTCATGTTGTAAATGTACGGTGCTGTGCGTGAAGTAACTCTCTGCCCCGCCGTACATTTATGGCGAATCTCCTTAAGGGATTAAAGGGGTACTCCGGTGGAAAACAAATAATTTCAAATAAACTGCTGCCAGAAAGTTAGACAGATTTGTAAATTACTTCTATTTCAAAATCTTAATTCTTTCGGTACCTATCAGCTGCTGTATGCTACAGAGGAAGTTGTGTAGTTCTTTTCTGTCTGACCACAGTGCTCTCTGCTGACACCTCTGTCTGTGTCAGGAACTGTCCAAAGAAGGAGCAAATACCCCTAGTAAACCTCTCCTGCTCTGGACAGTTCCTGACATGGACAGAGGTGTCATCAGAGAGCACTGTGGTTAGACTGGAAAGAACTACACAACTTCCTCTGGAGCATACAGCAGCTGATATGTACTGGAAGGATAAAGATTTTAAAGTAGAAGTAATTTACAAATCTATTTAACTTTCTGGCACCAGTTGATTTATTTATTTTTATAAAAAAAATTTTAACAGAAGGTTAAAGGGGTACTCCGGTGAAAACTTTTTTTCTTTTAAATCAACGGGTGGCAGAAAGTTAAACATATTTGTAAATTACCTCTATTAAAAAATCTTAATCCTTCCAGTACTTATTAGGTGCTGAATGCTACAGAGAAAATTCCTTTCTTTTTGGAACACTGATGACATCACGAGCACAGTGCTCTCTGCTGACATCTCTGTCCATTTTAGCAACCATGCATAACAGATGCATAACAGATGCATGCAAAGGGCAGCATGGTGGCTCAGTGGTTAGCACTGCTGCCTTGCAGTGCTGGGGACTTGGGTTCAAATCCCACTAAGGACGACACTAAATAAAGCGTTATTATTATTATTATAATAATGTCAGCAGAGAGAACTGTGCTCGTGATGTCATCAGAGAGCATTCCAAAAAGCAAAAGAATTTCCTCTGTAGTATTCAGCAGCTAATAAGTACAGGAAGGATTAATACTTTTTAATAGAAGTAATATTTGCTAAATATGTTTAACTTTCTGCCACCAGTTGATTTAAAAGAAAAAAGGTTTACACCGGAGTACCCCTTTAAGCCAAGTTTGGAACGCTTGTGTATAGGTTTGTAACTGTTATATGTGAAATCAACCACTAGATGGCATCAGAACACAGAGGACTACAGTATGTGCAGAAGCGCTGCAGAGATGACAACCCCTGAAGCTTTCACTCCTACAGATTGTAATACAGATTTTTGCCTGTAAAACACAACTAGTTCTTCATGGCTTCCACATGATCTCAGTCATCACTAAACATTTATTGCTTCTGTGAGTGGAAAGTAATGGGAAGATATATAGTTGACATTCTAATCCTATTGTTTTAATGCAATAATGTGTACAGATCAGTGTATAAGTCAATGACATTATTCTCTTCATACATAAGAGATTTTACAGAAACTTGTGATCATCAGAGGAGGCTCACAATGAGATTTGGAGACATTCGGCTTAATAAACAGGAAAATGTAGCATGTGTTACATTTCACAGTATTAGTAAATGTTATTTAAAGGCGTTATCTGGCTGGAGGGTTTTATTTAATTTTTTTTATACAGTTGTCCCTCAAGTTACAATATTAATTGGTTCCAGGATGACCATTGTATGTTGAAACCATTGTATGTTGAGACCAGAACTCTATGGAAACCTGGTAATTGGTTCTGAAGCCACCAAAATGTCATCCAAAAATAGGACAAAGTGAGGATTAAGTAGATAACTAATGCAGATAAAGCAAATCCTTACATAGAAAAGTAATAAAGATCTGCTGGGGGCTGTAAATCACTGTCTATGTCAGTGTTTTCCCAACCAGGGTGCCTCCAGCTGTTGCAAAACTACAACTCCCAGCATGCCCGGACAGCCTTCGGCTGTCCGGGCATGCTGGGAGTTGTAGTTTTGCAACAGCTGGAGGCACCCTCTTTGGGAAACACTGGTCTATGTAGAGGACAGAAGCTTCTCCAGGGTCCCGTACATAACACGCAATGTCCTAAAAAGAAGAAAATGGAGCCGCCCTCACCTGATGTCCAAAGGAGCAGGTAACCCTGGCACAGGTAAAGAGTACAGAACATGTAATACCTCCCTGTACTGTAGGGGGTGCTACCAGACACCAGTCAGTGCATACACTTCAGTAATACAGGGGTTTTACCAGTGAAATATCCATTCTGATTGGTCGGTTCTTCCAGCCATTGACACGTTTCGCAGATTCCATAGCATTGTATGTTGAGTCTGGTTTCAAGTTACAATGGTCCAGAAAAGACCATTGTATGTTGAAACTATTGTATGTTGAGGCCATTGTAAGTTGAGGGATCACTGTAGTGCCCATTCTACGTTACATAAAAAAATATACCTTTACTTACTTCCAGCACACCCCCCCGCGATGCCTCCGGTGCCACGCTCCGATCCCCACAGCAATCGTCTTCCTGTGAGAAAGCATGGTGCCTGGACCCGGAGTGACATCGGGGACCCAGAGCGTCATTAATACCGCTCAGACAATCAGTGGCTGCAGCGATGTCCAACTTCAGCCAGGGACTGATTGAATGAGTGATAGAATGACGCTCTGGAGATCAACGTCACTCCGCGTCCTGCTTTGTCACAAGAAGACGATTGCTGAGGGGGACTGGAACAGGACACTGGAGGAACTGTGGAAGTGCTGGAGGTAAGTAAAGGTTGTTTAATGTAATCTAGAAAGGGCATTAACGAAAAATAGAAAAAATAGAAAAAATAAATAAATAAAAACTCCCACTGATTCCCAGTAGAAATATAAAAAAAAAAACATTACAAAACCAATTCTTTCCAGCACCACTCATTAGTTTGTTGTTCATTTTGTTATCTCATCCCTATTATCCGTTATATAGGCTCTGAAGTGACCCTGATTGTACATCCTTCAAAATCCCTGTGGTAACCAATTGTGGCATACTATCTTGTGTCCTAAAGGGGAACTCCCATGGCAAACTTTTTTTTTTTAAATCAACTGGTGCCAGAAAGTTAAACAGATTTGTAAATTACTTCTATTAAAAAAATCTTAATCCTTCCAGTACTTTTTAGGGGCTATATACTACAGAGGCAATGCTTTACTTTTTAGATTTCTCTGATGTCACGACCACAGTGCTCTCTGCCGACCTCTGCTGTCCATTTTAGGAACTGTCCAGAGCAGCATATGTTTACTATGGGGATTTTCTCCTACTCTTGACAGTTCCAAAAATGGACAGCAGAGAGCACTGTGGTCATGACATCAGAGAAATCTAAAAAAAAAAGTAAATACAGCCCCTAAAAAGTACTGGAAGGATTAAGATTTTTTAATAGAAGTAATTTACAAATCTGTTTAACTTTCTGGCACAAGTTGATTAAAAAAAAAAGTTTTCCACGGGAGTACCCCTTTAATGGCTGATCTGCTATATTATTGGGATGTAATGTTTGACTCTTTCTGTTTTATGATTGCCTTCATTGCCTTGGTTGTATTACTTATTATTTTACAAAACCAATAAAAATAAATTACAAAACCCGAAATAAACCCTCTTCTGTTGCTCTCTACATGGGTTCTGATTTTGAAATTCTGAAATTTATGGAGGGAACAAAAGACTACAATTTGTCTATAGAAGACAACCCTTAGTTGATCATTTTGGTTGCTTTAGGTATTAGACCTGAAGATATTCATATACTGTACAGGAAACAGCCTACCATAAAGGCATGAGCATCCACAATGCAATAAGCCTTACTGCCCAAATGTAAATGCAAAAGTTTCAGAAAACATTTTTCCACTTATTACTGTATATACTCGAGTATAAGCCGACCCGAATATAAGCCGAGGCCCCTAATTTCACCCCAAAAACCCAGGAAAAGTTATTGATTCGACTATAAGCCTAGGGTGGGAAATACATCATCCCCCCCCTGTCATCATCCAGACCCCCGTCATCATAACCCTCCCCCCCCCCCCCTTCATCATCATCCCCGCCTGTCAATCCCTTCATCAGTGGTCTTCAACCTTCAACCTTCAAAACTACAACTCCCAGTATGCCCGGACAGGCATGCTGGGAGTTGTAGTTTTGAAACCTCTGGAGGTCCGCAGGTTGAAGACCACTGTGGCCTTCGTCATCATCCCCCCCCCCCCCTTCATCATCACCCCCTGTCAATGCCTTCATCAGTGGTCTTCAACCTGCGGACCTCCAGATGTTGCAAAACTACAACTCCCAGCACTCCGGGCATGCTGGGAGTTGTAGTTTTGATACAAAACAAAAGGGATGATGACAAAGGCCGCAGTGGTCTTCAACCTGCGGACCTCCAGAGGTTTCAAAACTACAACACCCAGCATGCCCGGACAGCCGATGGCTGTCCGGGCATGCTGGGAGTTGTAGTTTTGCAACATCTGGAGGTCCGCAGGTTGAAGACCACTGAGAAGGGATTGACAGGCGGAGAGTTCACTCGAGTATAAGCCGAGGGGGGCGTTTTCAGTACGAAAAATCGTGCTGAAAAACTCGGCTTATACTCGAGTTTATGCGGTACATCAGCTCCCAGATCCTGAACTGTTTACACTTAACACCAAGGCTATGTTCACACGCCAGAATTTCCACAGCAGCAGAGTCCCATTGATTTCTAGTGTTGAGCGCAAATATTAGAAATGCTAATTTTTTACCCGAATATCGGCATTTCAAGATTTTTGCCAATATTTAGAATATAGTGATATATATTCGTAATGACGAATTTTTGTTTTTATAGGCTCATTTATGCAAATATTTATGTGAATTTATGCGAATATCGGCACTTCCAGACTGGACACTGATCCCTCCCTTCTTTTACGTGAAAGATATACTATGCATTATGCACATTTCATTAAAAACTTTCACATGAAAAAAAAGAAGAAAACTAACATAGCGAATGTGCGAATTTCACGAACATAGGACGAATATTCGTCCATATATTTGCAAAATATCGCAAATTCAATTATGGCCCCTGCCGCTCATCACTATTGGTTTCAATGGGATTCTCCTTCGCTGTGCACATAGCAGAATTTCCGCCAAAATTCAAATTCCGATGTCCACAGAAAAAATGGGTATGTCCATTCTTTCTGCAGACTCCGCACGGAATGCATTGCCATTAGAGATGAGCGAACTTACAGTAAATTTGATTCGTCACGAACTTCTCGGCTCGGCAGTTGATGACTTATCCTGTATAAATAAGTTCAGCTTTCCGGTGCTCCGGTGGGCTGGAAAAGGTGGCTACAGTCCTAGGAGACTCTTTCCTAGGACTGTATCCACCTTTTCCAGCCCACCGGAGCACCTGAAAGCTGAACACATTTATGCAGGATAAGTCATCAACTGCCGAGCTGAGAAGTTTGTGACGAATCAAATTTACTGTAAATTCGCTCATCTCTAGTCACTTGTGTAGGTTCAGGGTAGATCCCTGGTTATAGTAGTGCAGTCTCCTGGGGATCGGTCCCGCAGGGCTGTCCTGGTCGATGCATATGCAGGTTATGATCTCCAATGCAGTATAAAAAAGCCGGGTCTAAAAGCACTTCCACTGATGCAAGGCAGGCAATGTATATTTGGATTGTAAAATGCTCTTTATTGCCACTAAAACAAACGTGTTTCGAGACCATTAGTCCCTTTTTCAATGTAGCAGAGGGCTGCAGTTACAGAAGAATGGTTTATATATAAACCAGACTGAAGACTGAAGTTTGTTGGTTCCGAAACGCATTTGTTTTAGTGGCAAAATATACATGGCCTGCATTGCATCAGTGGAAGTGCCTTTGGACCCGGCTTTTTGTACTCCATTGGAGTCCATACTTTGCGTATATTTCTGGGAAGTGACCCCTCCGGTGCTCGCCTCATGTACAGAACGTAAATGTACGTGCTGGTGCATTAAGTACTGGGACACCATGACATACATTTACGTCCTGTGTCGTTAAGGGGTTAAGAAAATGCTGATTCACCGTGGACTGGGAAAGATGGGTAAGAGCGGAGCTGCGATAAATCCCCTAGACCCCAGAGATTACCAATGCCGTTATCCTTATTGTTATCCATATTGATCACGGCATTTAACCATTTAATTTGAGCCAGCTCTGATGTCCATCATTACCGGCAGATAGCAGCTGCTGATGGCAACCCGACTTGCTGGCCAGTGCCATATTCCTGTTTAACCCCTTCGTCATAGGTCGGGAAGGGGTTAAACTGTCTTGTCACCAAGCAAACAGACTCAAACCGGCAGGTGTCACAGGTCAGTAGTATTGGGTTTATTGTAATAATTCACGTACAGCAATAAATTCCATATGCAGTATGCAGTATAACAGAAACGTAAACGTCTTTCACATCAGGTTCTTCTCATAAGTATAAACTTCTCAGCTTCTCACCCAAAATGTGTCTGGCTGCATTGCAGAAGTCTTTTCAGTACAGTATATCAGTCTCCAACAGAGACAAACTGATCTGCTTCAGAGCAACTCCTCTCTGTGCTCTCTGGCACTGCCTACATACCTGTGAGGGAAGGTTCAGAACTCCAACACACACACACAAAATCGAGATTTTCCTAGCTAACGTGACAGAAAATATAAGTTATATGAAGACAGGAGGCTCATATCTTGCATTAATCTTTCTTTAATTAATGCCCATAGCAGAAAAAATCTTTATACAAACGTTTTTAATAAAATCTTTTAAAAAAAAAAACTACATATCCCAGCAGTCCCCTGTGAACTCCTCCTCCTATCCCAGCATGCTGGCTGCTATATAAGGGACTGCTTGAAGATCCTCTTCCTCTTTCTTTATGCGAACTGCATGACCGTAACCAGAACCACGGAACGCCGGAATCCGGGACAGCTCCTCCTCGGTATCTCCGAACCTCCGGCCAACAGGACCGAAAACCGGGAACGAAACTGTTAAGGAACAATTGCAACAGAACATATCAGGCTGCACCGAAACACCGCTGTCTTCGTCTTCTCCTTTCAATACCCTGGAAGGAAAATAAAAACACCATAACAGGGAGGGTAGGGAGGGAAGATACTCGCCTCCTGTCTTCATATAACTTATATTTTCTGTCACGTTAGCTAGGAAAATTTCGATTTATATATCAGACAGGAGGCTCATATCTTGCAATTTTAAAGCTACTACTTAAACATAGACAATAAAACAAATCAGAGGATCGATACAGAAACATGATCTTTTGGTCGGAAATAGAATTGTCGAAAAGTCAATTCAGACGACCAGTCAGCGGCCATTAAGAGGTCTGAAAGAGAACCACCAGAAATAACTACTTTAGTGGCCATAGCCCCTCTCGAAGAGTGGGCACCAAATAGGGAAATGTCAATCCCCGCCATCTCCATGGCCGACCTTACCCACCTGGCCAAGGTGGCCGAGGTGACAGGCAAATGAGGTTGAACATAAGATACTAATAACTGAGTATGAGAAAGAGATCGTAAAGACGCTGTGCGTGTCTCATACGCTTGAAGACAACGTACCACGCATAGTCGGGGATGTGTCGGAAAAAAGGGGTAAAAGACCGACTGTAGTCCTGTCTTGGTCCTGCGAACAACAGAAAATCTGACCCCTTCAGGTGAAAACTGCCGTCTAGAGATGTCGAGAGCTCTGACATCCGATACCCTCTTAATGGAAACCAGACATAATAACATAGTCAATTTGAATGACAGAATCTTTAAGGGCAGTGAATCATTGTCTTCCCAAGAGGAAAACATGTCTAAAATCCGGGAGACATCCCAGGTCGACTGATATCGAGGACGAGGAGGACGTTTAAATTTCACTCCACGTAACAGTCGGCATACTAAAGGATGTTTGCCCACCGGTAAAGCATCTACCGGGCAATGATACGCCGCTATAGCGGATCTGTAAACATTAAGGGAACTGTAAGATTTCCCAGCCTCAAATGATTCTGCTAAATAATTCACTACAACTGAAACAGGTGCCTGAACGGGATCAATTTGTCGTTGATCACACCAACGAACCCACAAGGCCCAGGCTGATCGATATGCCGATCTAGTCCCTGGGGCCCAGGCCAAGGCGAGGAGGTCTCTAGCTGATTGTGAAAGGTCCTCACCTGCGTCTGGCACCCCGAAACCAACCACCCGAGGAGCGGAAGGTTGCCTTCCATGACCAACGGATGGGATTCCATGGTCGGATTCGTGAGAAGTTGAGGCGACTGGGGAAGCAATCGGGGGCAATCGACAGACATTCCCAACAGAAGGGGAAACCACGGTTGCGTCGGCCACCAAGGGGTGATCAGCACCACCGTCGCTCCCTGAGTCACTATCTGAAGAAGCACTCTGGTAATCATCTGGAAGGGGGGAAAAGCATAATGGGTCCCCTCCGGCCATGGTTGGCGAAAAGCGTCCACTGCTGACGCTTCCGGGTCCGGCCTCCAGCTGTAAAAGCGGGGTAACTGACGGTTGAGACGAGACGCAAAAAGGTCCGTATGCAACGAGCCCCAGAGATCTGGAATCGCCCGAAACACCGAGCGATCCAGCATCCAGTCGCTGGAATCGGATAGGTAACGGGAATTCCAATCCGCCACTGAATTGCATACACCTGGTAGGTATTCCGCCACTGGGATGATGTCCCGGGAAAGACAGAAATGCCAGAATTCGGATGCAATGTCCGTCAACACTCTGGATCTCGTGCCACCAAGGCGATTGACATATTGCACTGCCGCTACATTGTCCATGCGTAACAGAACGCAGCAATTGTACTTGTGCGGCAGAAAACTCTTGATGGCAAAAAATGCCGCCATGAGTTCCAGTGCGTTGATGTGAAGAAGGGATTCTTCTTCGGACCAACTGCCTCCTGTTGTGGCTTGCCCACAGCGAGCACCCCAACCGTGGCGGCTCGCATCCGACTCTATTATAACATCTGGGCAGGAGGTGAATATAGCTTTGCCGTTCCATTCGACGGCATGGCGCAGCCACCAGTGCAACTCTGCTACTGCTTCCGGACAAAGGGGAATTTCGTCCGCATAGCGTAGACCCTGTCAAAGATGAAGAATTTTGAGTCTCTGAAGGGCCCAATAATGGAGAGGGGCAGGAAAAATCGCCTGAATGGAGGCTGCCAGCAGGCCGACAATTCGGGCTATCATTCTTAGCGATACCCGACCCTTGCGCAATACTGCCCGGATTTCTTTGCGAATCAGGGACAGTTTGGCGTTGGGTAAACGCAGTACGGCTTGCTCGGTATCCACCTGGAAACCTAGAAACTCCATCGTCTGGGAAGGACTCAGCACTGATTTCTTGTTGTTGATCAGGAACCCTAGTTCCTCCAACAAAGACACCGTCCATTGGCTGTGTAACAATGCCTGTTTTCTGGAATATGCCATGATTAGCAAATCGTCCAGATAGATAATCAAACGTACCCCTCTGCTCCTGAGAGCTGCCACTACTGGTTTGAGTAATTTGGTGAAGCACCAAGGGGCCGATGACAACCCGAATGGTAGGCAAGTGAATTGCCACATTCGCTCCCTCCATAGAAACTTTAGGAATGGTTGGGAGGACGGGTGCATGGGGACGGTGAGATACGCGTCCTTTAAGTCGACCTTTACTAGCCAGTCGCCCGGCCATAGTAGATCGCGCAACAGATGGATCCCTTCCATCTTGAAGTGATGGTAAGTCACATGTTGATTTAAGTCCCGTAGGTTGATCACTGGGCGATAACCGCCATCCTTCTTTTTGACAAGGAATAGGTTGCTGACAAACCCGGGAGAGAGAGGATCTACCTCTTGCACTGCCTGCTTCGATACAAGCTCTTGGAGCTCGTTGTCTATGAGATCTGCGTTTAGGGAAGAAAACCGAATGGGATGTGGAATAATGTTCAATTTTGGAAGAGATTGAAAATCTATCTGGTACCCTGCTACCGTATTGAGGATCCAAGCATCTGCCGTAATCGCGGACCAGATGTGGATAAAATACCTCAGTCTGCCTCCCACCAACGTGTATGGAAGAGGAGATGGGAGTGTACTCACCGGTCGTCGGGCGAGATCTGGGAAATCCTCGGCCTCCACGTCCTCGCCAGGGTCGTCCACGAGGGGGAAAGAAGGGAGCAGGTTGTGCCACAGGTAATGCGTACAGTTGCTGAGTAGGAGCGTACGGTTGAGTGGCTGGTCTAGTGTAGGGCCTGTATTGAGCCGAACGGCCGACAGGTCGCCCTCTGCCCCTGCCGGCCTTGCCAAAACCTTTGTGTTTGGACCCGCCTTTTTTAGTGAGGTCTGGGCCTTATCTAGGCTGGTGAAAAGACTCACAAATTTATTTATGTTCTTTATGAGGTCCTCTCCGAATAATAGACCTTCAGCTGAGGGACCTGGCTCGGTTTCTGCCAAATGAGATAATTGGGGTTCCAATTTCATCAAAATAGACCGTCTACGCTCAATGGAACAAGTGGTGTTGGCACTGCCTAACATGCAGATTGCCCGTTGGGCCCAGCCTCTCAATTGTACCAGATCCACCGGTTGGGCAGTGGACGCTGCCTGTTCGGAAAGGTTAAGAATCTTGGTCAAGGGACCTAGAAGGTCCAATACGCGATCCTGGATCACCTTAAAAGATCTTTCAATTCCCTTTTTGGCATATTTGCCAGAGCGAGTCAAATATTTTACTAAGACCGGGTCTATTTCCGGTGTAGAAGCCACCTTTCTGGCCACGTAAGGTCTGGGACATTCGGCTCGCAATTTGTTGAGATTAGCTCTATCCAGGGACCTCCTGGTCCAAAATTCTATATAGTCCGCGACTTGCGGTAACGGTGCCCAATCTCCGGAGCGAGGGTGTGTGATTGCTTCCGGGCTGAAAAATGGTTGACCAAGTGAGTCTAAAAGTGTCTCGGATGGTATATCCGGAGTGGCGTCAGAATTTTCAGCCATAAACCCCGCCTCCTCTGTATCAGATTCTGAGTCTGTGGTCTCAGCCACCTCAGAGGCTTCAGAAGACTCATCATTGGACATGTCAAAAGAGTTTGGTTTTGCTCTATTAGTGGACTTATGCCTCTTATGGTTATTCTCCTTGAGGCCCAAGGGTCGGTCATATTCTTTAACATGCGGGGTGTGACAGGCCGGGGTAGGTCCTGTCTGGGGCATATTGTTTTCTTCCCCTGCCGGGGAGTCGGAGTGTCCAGCAATATGTTTGCGCTTACTCAGCGCTTTACCTTTTTTAGGTTTCTCCCCTGAAGTAGAGGGATGAACCGCAGAGGCTAATGCAGCCTGGACGGACCTATTAATAAGGTCTTGTATTTGAGAAGCTGACATTATGTGGGAGGCTTCTAACTCTATTGCCTCACCAGCAGTAGAAGACATGCCAGGGAAAGGAGCCTTAGTGTTATCCCCTGCCATCACAGACTATCTGAAAGCTACAAGTAGCGATAGTTATAGACTATTCCAAGGTGAGGCAGGTATGAGCTCCACTGATCTAACTATTAGTAATAAAGGGTAGGGGGTAATAGGTCTACCTGAACTGACTTATTAGAAGCACAGCTAACAACCGTTGGCGTTCCTCTCACCGCTCGCACAACAATGCGATGAAGGGAGGATGCGTATACAAGTTACAGCGAGGGCCAGCCGAAATCTCGCGAGATTTCCGACCAGGAGCGCTGTGATTGGGTGTGCGGCGTCGGCAAACGCGCGTCACCCGGCGCACGTCATAGAGGATACGCCCACCTCTCCTCCCTCCCCGCAACAGACAGTCAGCGGCGGGAAGGAAGGAAGAAGAAGGCGCGAAAATTCACAAAATGGCGCTGGGTAAGAAAGAGGGAGAAAAGAACAGAGTAGCGCACCCGGCACAAGAATATATTTGAGCACTGATGCGAAAGTATAGCGAAAGACGATAGTATTAGAAAACAATACCGCAACTAACAGGAAGCAGAAAGAGAGAAAAATATATAGAAGGAAATATATATATACATCTATATAAATATATATAAACAACTGGTAGATATAACACTAAGTAAAGATGAAATGTCTCAAACAGAGAAAACATACATATAAAAGAGATTTAAGAAACAAATATACTATAGGTACTTATCTGTCTGCTATGAGCAGAAAGAAAGAGGAAGAGGATCTTCAAGCAGTCCCTTATATAGCAGCCAGCATGCTGGGATAGGAGGAGGAGTTCACAGGGGACTGCTGGGATATGTAGTTTTTTTTTAAAAAGATTTTATTAAAAACATTTGTATAAAGATTTTTTCTGCTATGGGCATTAATTAAAGAAAGATTAATGCAAGATATGAGCCTCCTGTCTGATATATAACTGGAGTTATGTCCAGAACATTCAGTCACTCCCAAAACTTGGACCCAAACTTCAGTCTTATGTTACTTAGGCAAGAAGCCTATATGATACATACCTTAAATTCACCATTTTACCAGCTGCTTGCTTACAATATCCATACCATTATGATTCATGGCCGCCATCAGGGGGGTACAGCCAGTACACCAGTAAGGGGCCCGGGCTCGCAGAAGGCCCGGGCCCTGCTGCACCCCCCTGCAACAGCTGAAGTACAGAAGCAAAAGACCACTGTGTAAACAGCGGTGTCCTGCTTCTGGACGTACATTACGCAAATAGCGTACACAATGTTTATACAAGAGCGTACATTGCACTGCAGGCCACGTGATGATGTCATTCCATCATGCAGTCTGCTGGAGAAGTCCTGCGCCGCTCCAGAGCCTGCTGACAGCCCGGCCTCAGCGCGCAAAGGTGAGTTAATGCTTATTTTTTAGAAAATCTACGTGAGGGCAATTTTTACCTATGTGGGGACATTATTTACTAACTGGTACATTTTTTGCCTACTGGAGCATTACCTATATGAGGGGCATTATAACCTAACTGGGGGCATCACTTATGTTGGGGCATTATTACATAACTGGGGGCATTACTTATGTGGGGGCATTAGCTATGTGAGGGGCATTATTACATAACTGGGGGCATTACTTATGTGGGGGCATTATTACAAACGTGGGGGCAATATTACAAACCTGGGGGCATTAGCTATGTGAGGGTCATTATTACATAACTGGGGGCATTACTTATGTTGGGGCATTATTACATAACTGGGGGCATTATTACCTAAATGGGGTCATTATCTATGTGGGGGCATTATTACATAACTGGGGGCATTACTTATCGGGGCATTGCCTATGTGGGGGCATTATTACCTAACTGGGGGCATTATTACTCAACCGGGGGCATTACCTACCTGATGGGGGGCCCAGGCCTGTGTGGGGCCCTGAAATTTCTGATGGCAGCCCTGTCCATAATACACTAATGTGCTTGTGGCCCTAAAAGTCTCAAAATTCAATATTCATGTCAATTCCTAATATAATATTACTGGAATGGTTCCTTTAAGCAATTCCTACGATGTTATACACAACACAGGGCTTCAGGGGAACCCTATTTCTCTTTGCATTTCTGATCATGACTGCCAGCGGTCTGGATTATGTCACGTGGTTGGCCTCTAGGTGGTGCTGCTTTGTCACAATGTGTATGTCTGGACACACAAATGTTTTTCTGTGACTATTGAACCTTCACTGATAAAAAAAAAAAAAGAAAGAAGACCAGCACTCCATCACGTATGGTGATCTAAGTCAGGTTTAATAGAACCTGGAGCTAGGCTACATTACAGACCTAATGACGTGACAGTCTGAAATACAAGTGCATAGGTCCCTAATGTACCTTCATATGTCTCCAATGTCATATGGTGACATGCTTTATGAGATTCAGTATATACGGAGGAATTTTTCCCTCTAGAAGCTTAAAGTTACTGAAAAAGAACCAAATGTGAGTATTCATACATGAGTTTCTACCACTACAGTAAAATGTGCAACATAAAAAATAACCACTTGCACTTAGTTTTTGCAATAGCTCTTGTAAAGCTGTCGCAATCTGTCATTCTACTGCAGGGTGTGCACACAGCCTAAGGCTACGTTTCCACTTGGGTTTTTTTTCTGGCAGATTTTGGATATCTACCACTGCAGTTTTTGAGCCAAAGTCAGAAGTGGATCCATAAGGCTAAGTCTCCACTTGTATTTATTTTTTTAATGCAAAACGCAAAGAAAAACGCCAATTTTGCCGCATGGCGTTTTTTTGGTCAAAAAATGCTGCGGCCAGATGTTAGCTGTAAGTCAATGAGAAATAGCAAATTTCGAATTCCACTTTGCGTTGTTTCACTTTGGCGTTTTTTTAATCCTTTTGGCGTTTTTTTCCCTTTTTTTCCGCTCTTTGGCGTTTTGAAAAAAACTCTGTAGTTCCCTCAAACCGTCATTTTTTGTCAAAATCGTGGCGTTTTGCTCCAATAGAAGTCTATGGGAGTGAGAAAACGCCAAGAAAAACGCTATGTGGATTTTAACTTTGGCGTTTTTGCAGGTGGCTTTCAATCTTTTTTGGACTTTAGCGATCCAAAAAAGTGATGTAGATACCTGTTTTTAACCCCTTCCCGACCTATGACATACCTGTACGTCATGGGTGGCAAGGTGTTCCCGACCCATGACATACAGGTACGTCATGAACATTACTGCCGCTACTCGCGGCACCCCGCAGCGCCCGGAAAGATGGTGGCTATCACTGATAGCCAGCCATCTTACCGTGCGACCACGGGGGGTTTCATCCCCCACCCCCCCCCCCCCCCCAGCGATCGCTGCTATCAGCTGGTCAAATCTGACAAGCTGATAGCAGCGTTTCGCTATGAAAATACTTAGCAGCACGGTGTGTGAGTCCCGATCACGGGGATCGGGACTCACACACCGCTCTGCTAAGTGTCCCTGACCCGTCCCCCGGCGTCACTTACCCGTCCGAGCGGTGTCCCGAGCGGTCCCGGCGTCCTCCATGCGGTCCTGGCTGCGCTGCGTCCCGGAGGTGAGTTTCCGGCAGCAGTGCGGCATCTTCATTGGCAGCAGTGAGATCGCCGTAAAGCGATCTCCCTGCTGCCTCTGGGAGTTTCAAAACTGCAACTCCCAGCATGCCCAGACAGCCTTTGGCTTTCTGGGCATGCTGGGAGTTGTAGTTTTGCAACATCTGGAGGTCCACAGTTTGGAGACCACTGTATAATGGTCTCCAATCTGTGCTCTTCCAGATGTTGCAAAACTACAAATCTCAGCATGCTCAGTCTGCCCAGGCATGCTGGGAGTTGTAGTTCTCTGACATCTGGAAGAGCACAGATTGGAGACCATTATACAGTGGTCTCCAAACTGTGGACCTCCAGATGTTGCAAAACTACAACTCCCAGCATGCCCAGACTGCCCAAGCATGCTGGAAGTTGTAGTTCGGCAACATCTGATCCTTCAGATATTGCCGAACTACAACTTCCAGCATGCCTGGGCAGTCTGGGCATGCTGGGAGTTGTAGTTTTGCAACAACTGGAGGCACACTAGTTGGGAAACATTGTCCGTTTCCTACCTCAGTGCCTCCAGCTGTTGCAATTGTTGCAAAACTATAACTCCCAGCATGCACTGACAGACCATGCATGCTGGGAGTTGTAGTTTTGCAACAGCTGGAGGCACACTGGTTTGGAAACACTAAGTTTGGTTGCAAAACACTTGAAAGTTTATTACTTAACTTAGTGTTTCCAAACCAGCGTTCCTCCAGCTGTTGCAAAACTACAACTCCCAGCATGCACGGACAGCCAAAGGGCATGCTCGGAGTTTGCAACAGCTGGATGTTTGCCCCCCCCCCCCCAATGTGAATGTACAGGGTACACTCACATGGGCGGAGGTTTACAGTGAGTGCTGCAAGTTTGAGATGGCGCAAATTTTGCGCTGCAGCTCAAACTTCCAGCGGCAAACTTGCTGTGAACCTCTGCCCATGTGACTGTACCCTAAAAACACTACACTACACTAACACTAACCTAAAATAAAAAGTAAAAAACACTACATATACCCCTACACAGCCCCCCCTCCCCAAAAAATGAAAAATGTCTGGTACGCTACTGTTTCCAAAACGGAGCCTCCAGCTGTTGCAAAATAATAACTCCCAGTATTGCCGGACAGCCATTGACTGTCCAGGCATGCTGGGAGTTTTGAAACAGCTGGAGGCACCCTGTTTGGGAATCATTGGCATAGAATACCCCTATGCAAATCCCTAATTCAGGCCTCAAATGCGCATGGCGCTCTCTCACTTTGGAGCCCTGTCGTATTTCAGGGCAACAGTTTTGGGACACATATGGGGTATCGCCGTACTCGGGAGAAATTGCCTTACAAATTTTGGGGGGCTTTTTCTTCTTTAACCCCTTATGAAAAGGTGAAGTTGGGGTCTACACCAGCATGTTAGTGTAAAAAAATAAATTTTTTACACTGACATGCTGGTGTTGCCCTATACTTTTCATTTTCACAAGAGGTAAAAGGGAAAAAAGACCCCCAAAATTTGTAACGCAATTCTCCCGACTACGGAGATACCCCATATGTGGGCGCAAAGTGCTCTGGGGGCGCACAACAAGACCCAGAAGGGAGAGTGCGCCATGTACATTTGAGGCGATTTGCACAGGGGTGGCTGATTGTTACAGCAGTTCTGACAAACGCAAAACAATAAATATCCATATGTGACCCCATTTTGGAAACTACACCCCTCACGGAATTTAATAAGGGGTGCAGTGAGCATTTACACCCCACTGGTGTATGACAGATTTTTGGAACAGTGGTCTGTGAAAATGAAAAATAAAATATTTGATTTGCACAGTCCACTGTTTCAAATATCTGTCAAACGCCAGTGGGGTGTAAATGCTCACTGCACCCCTTATTAAATTCCATGAGGGGTGTAGTTTCCAAAATGGGGTCACATGTGGGGGGGGGTCCACTGTTCCGGCACCATAGGGGCTTCCTAAATGGGACATGCCCCCCAAAAACCCTTTCAGAAAAACTCACTCTCCAAAATCCCACTGTCGCTCCTTCCCTTCTGAGCCCTCTACTGCGCCCGCCGAACACTTTACATAGACTTATGAGGTATGTGCTTACTCGAGAGAAATTGGGTTACAAATTTTAGGGTGATTTCTCTCCTTTTACCCCTTGTAAAAATTCAAAAATTGGGTATACAATAAAATGCGAGTGTAAAAAATGAAGATTTAGAATTTTCTCCTTCACTTTGCTGCTATTCCTGTGAAACACCTAAAGGGTTAAAACACTTACTGAATGTCATTTTGAATACTTTGGGGGGTGCAGTTTTTATAATGGGGTCATTTATGGGGTATTTCTAATATGAAGACCCTTAAAATCCACTTCCAACCTGAACTGGGCCCTGAAAAATTACGATTTTGAAAATCTTGAGAAAAATTGGAAAATTGCTGCGGAACTTTGAAGCCCTCTGGTGTCTTCCAAAAGTAAAAACTTGTCAATTTTTTTATGCAAACACAAAGTAGACATATTGTATATGTAAATCAATATGTAATTTATTTGGAATATCCATTTTCCTTTCAAGCAGAGACTTTCAAAGTTAGAAAAATGCTAAATTTTCAAAATTTTCATGAAATTTTTAGATTTTTTACCAAGAAAGGATGCAAATATCAGTGAAATTTTACCAATAACATAAAGTAGAATATGTCACGAAAAAACAATCTCGGAATCAGAATGATAAGTAAAAGCATTCCAGAGTTATTAATGCTTAAAGTGACAGTGGTCAGATGTGCAAAAAATGCCCAGGTCCTGAAGGTGAAAATGGGCTGGGTCATGAAGGGGTTAATAACATTTCGTAGGGTACCATTAAAAATTTTTTTTCAAAAATATACAGTAGTGAAAGCAAAAATTGTATCTAACAAAATGTATGTTATTGAAAAAAAAAACTATTACTTTTTAAACAGGGTTCAATTTTTGTGTGCGGGGAAATAAAAATAGCCGACAATTATAAAAATGTATTGTGTGTGTGTTTTTCACTTTTTTGCTTTATTTTTTACATTTTTTTTTAGTTAGTACTACTACTCCCAGCATGGAACACACCGTTCCATGATGGGAGTAGTACTACCTGTAATAATAGACAGATCGCCCGCTGCGATCCTTCTGTATAATGTATAGATGCGGCGGCCGCTCTTCTATGGTCCCCTGCCCTGACGTATATTTACACTTATTCATATTTCCCGCAGAGCTGTGATTGGCCAGATGGTTCCAGCCAATCACAGCTCTCTGTGAGAAATAGGAATATGTGTATATATATGGCCATGCAGGGGACCATAGAAGAGCGGCCGCTGCATCTATACATTATACAGGAGCATCACAGCGGGTGTCAGAAGTGATACCCGCTGTGATCTTTCCATAACTGCAGGTAATACTACTCCCAACATGGAGCACACTCTGCCTCATGCTGGGAGCTGTAGTACCTGCATTAATAGACAGATCGAAGCGGGTGTCAGAAGTTACACTCGCTGCGATCTGTCTATTAATACAGGTACTACAGCTCCCAGCATGAGGCAGAGTGTGCTCCATGTTGGGAGTAGTAGTACCTGCTTAAGGACACATCACAGTGGATGTCACTACTGACACCCTCTGTGATCGTCCTGTCTATAGCAGAGATGGAGCGGCTGTATACATCGCTCACATCCCTGCTCTGCACTATACTCCGGGCCGGCCACTCATTCATTCATCTTTTCCTCAGAGCTGTGATTGGCTGAAACCATCCGGCCAATCACAGCTCTGGGTGGGAAATTTAATTTCTGTTGACATCAGTGGCCGGAGTATAGTGCAGAGAGGCGAGCGATGTATAGACCCCTCGCTTCTCTGCTATATTATGGACGATATATGTCTATAGTACAGGTACTATCACTCCCAGCATGGAACAGTCTGTTCCATGCTGGGAGTAGTAGTACTACATAAAAAATGTTACAAATTTATTTTAAAAAAAAGTGAAACACACACTTTATTAAAAAATAATAAAAATTGGGTTATAAAATATATACATTGCGTTTAATAAAAAATTTTCCATCTATTTTTTTTTTGGTAGCCAAGAAATTTTGGGTACCAAAAAAAAAAACGCCAAGGTGCAATTTCCACACAAATGAAAGAAACGCCAGAAAAAACGCCAGAAAAAACGCAAAAAAAAAAAACGCATGATGACATCACTTGCACTGGCGATTTTTCAGGTGTTTTTTTAATCCCTAAAAACGCAGGATAAAAAACCAAGTGGAGACTTAGCCTAAGAGAGGAGAAGTGTAAGTCCTTCCTTTATATGTCCTATTCCTTTTGAATACACTTCTGGCTTTGGCTCAAAAACTGCAGTGTCAGTATTCCAAAAACTGCCAGTGGAAACTTAGCCTAAAGCAGTGTTTTCCAAATAGTGTTCCCTCCAGCTATTGCAAAACTACAACTCCCATGATGCCTTTGGCTGTCCAGTCATGCTGGGAGTTGTAGTTTTGCAACAGCTCTGGTTGTACCTGTATAGAAATAATAAAATAAAAAAAAAAACAGAGCCAATTTCTTCAAAAACAGCACCACACCCATTCTTAGATTGTGTGTGGTATTACAACCTGGCTCTATTCACTGAAAAAGGGTAGTCGCACATTTTACTATATGTAACTCCAGCGCTCTCCTACACAGCGCTCCAGCTTTTCTTGTGCAGGGAGTAGTGGTCGACATGTCTCCTCTTTTGGATCTCTATTGTAGAGCTGGAGATACATGAGTACAGGGGATAAGAAATAAATGTAGGACTAACCCTTTAAATGGAACTGAGCTGCAATACCACACACAATCTGAACATAGACGTGGTGCTGCTGTTTTTTCAGCTCTGTCTTTTAATTCCTAAACCCTACCCTCCTAGTAAGGCTAGAATTCTGGCTTAAAAAGACAGAGAAACTGCCATTGTTTTTCCCTGCATTTTGGCGTTTTTTCTTGCGTTTTTACCTTTGTGTGGAATTTGCCTTTTTTGGCCCCTTTGGTGTTTTTTGTGCAAAATTAGAGAAAAGTAGGGATGTAAAAAAAACTTTAACTAAATGTTTTTTTTTTATAACAACATTTTAAAATTTTTTTTTATAAAGTGTGTGTTTAACTTTTTTTTCTCTCTTTTTTTTATGTAGTATTACTACTCCCAGCATGGAACACACTGTTCCATGCTGGGAGTAGTAGTACCTGTTATAATAGACATATCGCCCCAGGGGTGTCAGTTTGACACTTGATGCGATCGTCCATAATATAGCAGAGATGTGGAGATATAGTGATGTCGCAAACATAAAATTTCCGCAAATGTTCGCGAACCGGCGAACCGGGCGAACCGCCATTGACTTCAATGGGCAGGCGAATTTTAAAACCCACAGGGACTCTTTCTGGCCACAATAGTGATTTAAAAGTTGTTTCAAGGGGACTAACACCTGGACTGTGGCGTGCTGGAGGGGGATCCATGGCAAAACTCCCATGGAAAATTACATGATGAAGATTCTGGTTTTAATCCATAAAGGGCATAAATCACCTAACATTCCTAAATTCTTTGGAATAACGTGCTTTAGCCCCCTTTAGGCAGCACATAGAGCCCCCCTTTAGGCATCACATAGTTAGATCCCCCCTTTAGGTAGCACATACATTCCCCCATATTAGGCAGCACATAGTTAGAGCCCCCCTTTAGGTAGCACATAGGTAGAGCCTCCCTTTAGGACGCACATAGAGCCCCCTTTGGGCAGCACATAGTTAGATCCCCCCTTTAGGCATCACATAGTTAGATCCCCCCTTTAGGCAGCACATAGATTCCCCCATGTTAGGCAGCTCATAGTAAGAGCCCCCCTTTAGGCAGCACATAGATTTCCCCATATTAGGCAGCACATAGTTAGAGCCCCCCTTTAGGCAGCACATAGATTCCCCATATTAGGCAGCACATAGTTAGAGCCTCCCTTTAGGCAGCACATAGAGCCCCCTTTAGGCAGCACATATTTAGATCCCCCTTTAGGCAGCACATAGATTCCCCCATATTAGGCAGCACATAGTTAGAGCCCCCCTTTAGGCAGCACTGGTTTTATTTCATAGCCAAAAAAGGTATTTTTTTTATTTTATTTGAACAACTATCACACCAAATGTGATTTGCACTAGTGTGACAATGAGCAAAAAAGGTTGCCAGCAGAGGTCCCCAACCAGGGTGCCTCCAGCAGTTGCAAGACACACGGACTGAACTTATAGCCCTTTTAATACTGTAGTTAGTTGCTTGAAGGAAATTAAGTTTTACACCGGAGTACCCCTTTTAACCAGCGATCCCCTCGCAACCAGGGTGCATCCAGCTGTTGCAAGACACACGGACTGAACTTATAGCCCTTTTAATATTGTAGTAAGTTGCTTGAAGGAACTAAAGTTTTACACTGGATTACCCCTTTTAACCTGTGGTTCCCTCCCAACCAGGGTGCCTCCAGCAGTTGCAAGACACACGGACTGAACTTATAGCCGTTTTAATACTCTAGTTAGTTGCTTGAAGGAAATTAAGTTTTACACCGGAGTACCCCTTTTAACCAGCGATCCCCTCGCAACCAGGGTGCATCCAGCTGTTGCAAGACACACGGACTGAACTTATAGCCCTTTTAATATTGTAGTAAGTTGCTTGAAGGAACTTAAGTTTTACACTGGATTACCCCTTTTAACCAGCGGTTCCCTCCCAACCAGGATGCCTCCAGCTGTTGCAAGACACACAGACCCTAAAAAGGGCTTTTTTTGGGTGCTGTCCTTAAAGCAGATGTTAGACTAGTGCTTTAGGAGTAGAGTGGACCCTGAATACACCACCTAGCAGCAACTTAACTATCGCTTTCCCTGTTAGAGCAGGATCAGCTTCTCTATCCCTCCATTTTCTAAGCCTGCAGCATGCCGAATAAAGTTAAAATGGCGTCCGTGCAGGAGGTAGGAGGGTCTGGAAGGGAGGGACTGCTGCTGCTTGGCTGTAATGTGTCTGCTGACTCAGACTCACAGGGTCAAAGTTTACCGCAATGTTAAAGTATAGGGGGCGAATCGAACTTCACATATGTTCGCCTGAAGATGCGAACGCGAACGTGCTAAGTTCGCCGGCGAACAATTCGCGACACATCTAGTCTCTATACAGCGCTCACATCACTCATTCATATTTCCCGCCCAGAGTGGTGATTGGCCGGTGGTTGCAGCCAATCACAGCTCTGAGGGAAATATGAATGAGTGAGTGGCTGGCTGGAGTATAGAGCAGAGATGCGAGCGCTGTATACAGCCGCTCTGCATCTCTGCTATAGACAGGACGATCACAGCGGATGTCAGTAGTGATACCCACTGTGATCTGTTCTTACCTGCAGGTACTACTACTCCCAACATGGAGCACACACTGCTCCATGCTGGGAGCTGTAGTACCTGCATTAATAGACAGATTGCAGCAATGAAGCGATCTGTCTATTAATGCAGGTACTACAGCTCCCAGCATGGAGCAGAGTGTGCTCCATGTTGGGAGTAGTAGTAACTGTAGTTAAGAACAGATCGCAGTGGGTATCACTCCTGACACCCAAGTCCAAAAAAGAATAAAAACCGCCTGAAAAAATGCCAAACTAGGTTTTGTCGGGCTATTTTGAAAAACCAGCCTATGAGCCCAAAATTGCTGAAAAACGCCAAAAGGATAGAAAAAACGCCAAACTGAAAAATGCCAAGTGGATCTGGCATTTTGCAGTTTACTATTGACTAGCAGCTAACATCTGGACGCAGCGTTTTTCACTGAAAATTGGCTTTTTTTAACGCCGTTTTTGCAAAAAAAAAACTCAGTGGAATTCCAGCATACATCTTCTTCTTAAAATTTTTAGAATTTTTTAATAAAGTGTGTGTTTCACTTTTTTTTAAATACATTTTTAACATTTTTATGTAGTACTACTACTCCCAGCATGGAACAGACTGTTCCATGCTGGGAGTGATAGTACCTGTACTATAGACATACATCGTCCATAATATAGCAGAGAAGCGAGCGGGTCTATACATCGCTCGCCTCTCTGCACTATACTCCGGCCACTGATGTCAACAGAAATTCATATTTCCCACCCAGAGCTGTGATTGGCCGGATGGTTTCAGCCAATCACAGCTCTGAGGAAAAGATGAATGAGTGGCCGGCCCGGAGTATAGTGCAGAGCAGGGATGTGAGCGATGTATACAGCCGCTCCATCTCTGCTATAGACAGGACCATCACAGAGGGTGTCAGTAGTGACATCCACTGTGATGTGTCCTTAAGCAGGCACTACTACTCCCAACATGGAGCACACTCTGCTCCATGCTGGGAGCTGTAGTACCTGTATTAATAGACAGATGGCAGCGAGTGTAACTTCTGACACCCGCTTCGATCTGTCTATTAACGAAGGTACTACAGCTCCCAGCATGAGGCAGAGTGTGCTCCATGTTGGGAGTAGTATTACCTGCAGTTATGGAAAGATCACAGCGGGTATCACTCCTGACACCCGCTGTGATGCTCCTGTATAATGTATAGATGCAGCGGCCGCTTTTCTATGGTCCCCTGCACGGCCATATATATACACATATTCCTATTTCTCACAGAGAGCTGTGATTGGCTGGAACCATCTGGCCAATCACAGCTCTGCGGGAAATATGAATAAGTGTAAATATACGTCAGGGCAGGGGACCATAGAAGAGCGGCCGCCGCATCTATACATTATACAGAAGGATCGCAGCGGGCGATCTGTCTATTATTACAGGTAGTAGTACTCCCATCATGGAACAGTGTGTTCCATGATGGGAGTAGTAGTACTAACCCAAAAAAATGTTAAAAATAAAGCAAAAAAGTGAAGAACACACACACAATACATTTTTATAATTGTCGGCTACATTTTTATTTCCCCGCACACATAAATTGATCCCTGTTTAAAAAGTAATAGTTTTTTTTTTCAATAATAAACATTTCCTTAGAAACAATTTTTTTCCTTCACTACTGTATATTTTTGAAAAAAATTTTTTAATGGTAGATAGCTGTTTTTAATAAAATTTCGTAGGGTACGAAATTTTATTAAAAACAGCTATCTACATCACTTTTTTGGATCGCTAAAGTCCAAAAAGATTAAAAACCGCCTGCAAAAACGCCAAAGTTAAAATCCACATAGCGTTTTTCTTGGCGTTTTCTCACTCCCATAGACTTCTATTGGAGCAAAACGCCACGATTTTGACAAAAAACGCCGGTTCTAGGGAACTACAGAGTTTTTTTCAAAACGCCAAAGAGCAGAAAAAAACGCAGAAAAAGTGAAAAAACGCCAAAAGGATTGGAAAAAAAACCCCAAAGTGAAAAAACACAAAGTGGAATTCGAAATTTGCTATTTCTCATTGACTTACAGCTAACATCTGGCCGCAGCGTTTTTTGACCAAAAAAATGCCATGCGGCAGAATTGGCGTTATTCTTTGCATTTGCAAAAAAAAAAACAAGTGGAGACTTAGCCTAAGTAGTCCTCTGGGCGGGGAGCTCCTCTCACTTAGTCCTGTGTCTTCGGCCGGCAGCGACGCCCCCTTGGCTTGATTGCGCCCTTGGCGTCATCGCTCTGCTCATTGAACAGACTGATGAATATTCATCATTTCTTGTCTTATGAATAGTGAATTGGGAATAGTGGCATGTGCATTGATAAATCAGGTGCAGGGTAAAAAATCGCACCAAGCATAGCACGGATCTCTCTCTATGGGTCACTTAAACAAAAAAGGGGTGTACCTTTTTAAAGGGGTACACGGGTAGAAAATTTTTTTTTTAAATCAACTGGTGCCAAAAAGTTAAACAGATTTGTTAATTACTTCTATTTAAATATCTTAATTCTTCCAGTACTTATCAGCTGCTGTATACTACAGAGGAAGTTGTGTAGTTCTTTTCTGCCTGACCACAGTGCTCTCTGCTGCCACCTCTGTCCATGTCAGGAACTGTCCAGAATTGGAGCAAATCCCCCATAGAAAACCTCTCCTGCTCTGGACAGTTCCTAATTTATAAATCTGTTTAAGTTTTTGGCACCAGTTGGGAGCACCACCACCACGGGAGCACCCTGTAAACCACTGAACGTGTCAATGTGTTCAACCACACTCTATTCCTATCTATTATCTACTGTATATCATTTTGTAAAAATACAAACAAAGAAGAGTGATAAGGTAGCAAAGAAGTACAGTGATCCCTCAACTTACAATGGCCTCAACATACAATAGTTTCAACATACAATGGTCTTTTCTGGACCATTGTAACTTGAAACCAGACTCAACAAACAATACTACAGACCGTCCGGATCTGTGAAACGTGTCAAAACTGGAGGAACTGACCAATCAGAATTGGCATTTTACTGGTAAATCACCTCTATTACTGAAGTACAAGCACTGAATGGCTGTCTGGTAGCGCCCCTACAGTACAAGGAGGAACTACAAGTTCCATACTACTCCTTACCTGTGCCAGGTTTAGCTGCTCCTTTGGACACCAAGTAATGGTGGCTCAATTTCGGACACTGTGTGTACTGTATAGGACCCGGAAGAAGCTCCTGTCCTCTACATAAACCATGGTTTCCCAACCAGGGTGCCTCCAGCTGTTGCAAAACTACAACTCCCAGCATGCCTGGACAGCCAACGGCTGTCCGGGCATGCTGGGAGTTTTAGTTTTGCAACAGCTGGAGGCACCCTGATTGGGAAACACTGACATAGACAGTGATTTACAGCCCCCAGCAGATCTTTCTTACTTTTGTATGTAAGGATTTGCTTTATCTGTATTAGTTATCTACTTATTTTTCTTTAATCCTCCCCTTTTTGACATTTTGGTGCCTTTAGAACCAATTACCAGGTTTCCATAGAGTTATGGGGGGAGATTTATCAAAACCTATGCAGAGGGAAAACTTGCCCAGTTGCCCATAGCAACCAATCAGCTCGCTTCTTTCATTTTTATGAAGGCCTGTGAAAAATGAAAGAAGCGATCTGATTGGTTGCTATGGGCAACTGGGCAAGTTTTCCTCTGCACAGGTTTTGATAAATCTCCCCCATTGTCTCAACATACAATAGTTTCCACATACAATGGTCTTTTCTGGACCATTGTAACTTGAAACCAGACTCAACATACAATACTACAGACCGTCCGGATCTGTGAAACGTGTCAAAACTGGAGGAACTGACCAATCAGAATTGGCATTTTACTGGTAAATCACCTCTATTACTGAAGTACAAGCACTGAATGGCTGTCTGGTAGCGCCCCCTACAGAACAGGGAGGAACTACAAGTTCCGTACTACTCCTTACCTGTGCCA
The DNA here is from genome assembly GCF_029499605.1 of Hyla sarda. NCBI lineage: Eukaryota > Metazoa > Chordata > Amphibia > Anura > Hylidae > Hyla > Hyla sarda. The sequence goes on along the minus strand of NC_079195.1, from coordinate 66,001,818 downwards.
GGGTTAGCTGCTCCTTTGGACACCAAGTAAGGGCGGCTCAATTTCGGACACTGTATGTACTGTATAGGACCCAGAAGAAGCTCCTGTCCTCTACATAAACTATGGTTTCCCAACCAGGGTGCCTCCAGCTGTTGCAAAGCTACAACTCCCAGCATGCCCGGACAGCCAACGGCTGTCCGGGCATGCTGGAAGTTGTAGTTTTGCAACAGCTGGAGGCACCCTGGTTGGGAAACACTGACATAGACAGTGATTTACAGCTCCCAGCAGATCTTTCTTACTTTTATATGTAAGGGTTTGCTTTATCTGTATTAGTTATCTACTTATTTTTCTTTAATCCTCACCTTTTTGACATTTTGGTGCCTTTAGAACCAATTACCAGGTTTCCATAGAGTTATGGGGGGAGATTTATCAAAACCTATGCAGAGGGAAAACTTGCCCAGTTGCCCATAGCAACCAATCAGATCGCTTCTTTCATTTTTATGAAGGCCTGTGAAAAATGAAAGAAGCCATCTGATTGGTTGCTATGGGCAACTGGGCAAGTTTTCCTCTGCACAGGTTTTGATAAATCTCCCCCATTGTCTCAACATACAATAGTTTCCACATACAATGGTCTTTTCTGGACCATTGTAACTTGAAACCAGACTCAACAAACAATACTACAGACCGTCCGGATCTGTGAAACGTGTCAAAACTGGAGGAACTGACCAATCAGAATTGGCATTTTACTGGTAAATCACCTCTATTACTGAAGTACAAGCACTGACTGGCTGTCTGGTAGCGCCCCCTACAGAACAGGGAGGAACTACAAGTTCGTACTACTCCTTACCTGTGCCAGGTTTAGCTGCTCCTTTGGACACCAAGTAAGGGTGGCTCAATTTCGGACACTGTGTGTACTGTATAGGACCCGGAAGAAGCTCCTGTCCTCTACATAAACCATTGTTTCCCAACCAGGGTGCCTCCAGCTGTTGCAAAACTACAACTCCCAGCATGCCCGGACAGCCAACGGCTGTCCGGGCATGCTGGAAGTTGTAGTTTTGCAACAGCTGGAGGCACCCTGGTTGGAAAACACTGAAATAGACAGTGATTACAGCTCCCAGCAGATCTTTCTTACTTTTATATGTAAGGATTTGCTTTATCTGTAGTAGTTATCTACTTATTTTTCTTTAATCCTTACCTTTTTGACATTTTGGTGCCTTTAGAACCAATTACCAGGTTTCCATAGAGTTATGGTCTCAACATACAATGGTTTCAACATACAATGGTCATCCTGGAACCAATTAATATTGTAACTTGAGGGACCACTGTAGTCATATAATTGTTTTACATATGCACAACAATATGTAAGGTCGTCCATCACTTTATGGGTATTATTAGTGTAATGTTACCAGATATAGATTGTACCGTTTCCTGTTAACCCCAATAAGCAGTCTGCTAGAGATAATACATTGGATTTGTACACTGTACATAGAGGATTGGAAAGATCAGGGGTAACAAGCAGGTTTCAGCAGATAAGATGCATTGTATTGCTTAGCGGTAACAATCGGTCCCCTTTGCGACATTTGCTGATTCATTTTAGCAGGAAGTGCTGTGTTGAGAGAGATTGCCAGGAAAGCAACAATCGCCAGTTCTTCATACCAAATAAAAGCCAATGACTTGACTGTTCTCACAGAATTTGATAATGAACATTTTCCTGTTTGGTGAACATAATAAATCACAAGGGCTGCGCGGTCTGGAACACGTCTGTGCGCTGAAGTACGGAAGAATAGATATTTTTGTTTCTCGCCTCTGATCACCTGTTTCCGTAAAAAAAAAAAAAAAAATGCTTTTTTTTTCTAACACATTACAGGGAATAGCTGCGGTGTCTTTTTATTAAAAAAAAACATTTTTTTTTAAATAAAAATGATGTGCAACACTACGGTAGTGTTGAGCGGCATAGGCCATATTCGAATTTGCGATATTTCGCGAATATATGGACGAATATTCGTGATATATTCGCTAAATTCACATATTCGCGGTTTATTTTCGCATATGTGAAAATTTCCATATACAAAAATTAGCATAAGCGGAAATTTGCATATGTGAAAGTTAGCATATGCAAATTTTCGCATATGCGAAAAATCGCACGCCAGTCTCACACAGTAGTATTAGAGCCTTCTTTACACCACACAAGCTGGAAGCAGAGAGGGATGATCACTGTGTACTGTGAAAAAAACCACAAAAAAAAACGAATATTCGTAATTACGTATATATAGTGCTATATTCGCGAATATTCGCGAATTCGCGAATATGCGATATTCGCAAATAAAATTCGCATTACGAATATTCGAGAGCGACACTACACTACGGCCCAGATTTATTATTGTAAGCTCTTGCGGACAAAGTCCTCTCTCCCTCTATATCAGTTTGTCACATATACTGTTCTTGCAGCTGTGTTATGTTTTTCTTTATATTGTGTTCTGTGCAGCACTCTGGAACCAAGAAGTTTATAAAAATCTGAATAATAATTAACAAACAGAAAATGTTCCAGAATTGTCAGGCAATTTGTTTAAAAAACAGATGTGCATCCCTTGCACCAGAGTGTCACATTTATTCTGTGTTTTTTAGACACTTGTCTTGGCTAAGTTGAAGGGGGAAGGTGCTATGAAATATGGCACACCACGTCAAAATTAGTGCCAGAATTGTGGCCCGAAAACATGGTGGTAGGAGTGGTCTGGCCCAACAGGGTACTGAAGGGTGGGCCTAGGTTCTGACACAACAATGGACCTCTAATATAACAGGATCCGACTTTCGAGCAGAAAAAAGCCCCATCAAGAGGGGAATTTGCAGCTACCGACTTACCACCAGGGTAAATTTCTTCGAGTCTATGCATTCTGCTAAATCTGCTGTAAGCAGAATACTATTGCGCTCAATTGGATTCCGGCTGCTCGGTGCACACTACAGAACCATTATGCATCCAGAATGGACATGTTCATTCTTTTAGTGCAGTGCATTGTGCCTTCCTCAGGCACGGCTGTAGACCGGCACATACATGGAAGGCCTGGGGGCCCGGCTGCTTTGCAAACCCATCGGCATCAAAATGGACAATTGTTCTTGGCCTACCATTGGTTCCTTTTTTTAACACAAATTACTGAGACCGATGGCATTGGCGACCTATATGAGATATCTGCAAAAAAGGTACATTTACTGTAATTGTATTTGGAATGTCCTTCATGCTAAATTTCAACTATGCATTCCATCGATTGAAGCCTGGATCAAGCCAGCCGCAGATCGGGGCAGAGATCAGGACAACAACAACATGACAACTTTCACAGACCAACCATGAACGAGTCACTTAGAAAACAGTCTAAAATCCCTATGGGATGGTCATCTTCCCCACTTGTGCTATTGTTCTGCTGTTAGGGGCCCATTTATCTGGTTCTTTGGATTAGTGCACATAGACCTAGGAAGTGGGAATTAAAATTAAAAGGACTTGGTTGTAATTAGAGATGAGCGAATCGAAGTTGACGAACCCGAATTCGTTACGAATTTCCTGAAAAATTCGATTTGCAACGAATACGAATATCGCTGCGATTCTATTGCACGAATCGCTTCATTAAACTCCATTTTACAGCGTTCCAGGCTATTGGAGACCTAAGATGGCGGATCTACATGTGAGTACATGGGGCAGGGGATTATGGGAGGGCGGGAAACAGCGGCGGGAATGAAGGTAGGCGGGCTGACCCTGAATCACATGTGAGATGCAGCCTATCAGTGCTCACTGACCCCTGTGATGTCACAGCTCCTATATAATCGGCGGCCATCTTGTCTCTCTTCATTTCATCTATGCACTCAGATGGAGAGGACAGGACTGTGTGTGTGTGAATAGCTCATACCACAGCGTTACACTGCAACTGCTAGTCACATCAGCATTAGGGAAAGGCAGGAGTGCAGAGTGCTGTGCTGTTACACTGAGAAGGATCATTGATTGCTAAACCTCCTATTCACGTTATTGAGCATTGCAGCAGAGAGGGGCAGATAGCTGTCAGCTGCCTCATACAGATCTCCAAGCTGACTGAACTTTCTGAAGCATCTCATCTCCTCATTTTTCAGCCCAATTGAGTTTATTTTTATTTGCTTCACAAATCTTCTGCTGCTCAGAATCGTGTGACAGAGTGCAATTTAGGGTTTAATCCCTGGATTTTTTTTTTGTGGTGCTGCACTGTTGGGTCCTGCTGCTGTTCAGAAATACATGATTGTTCAGTGGACTGTAGAGCATTTGTACCATTTTGTACCTGTTAATCTGTCAAGGGCCTGGCTACATACTGTGTAAGTCCAGACAATACTATTCACCGGCTGCGCATAGTTACACATATATAACTGCCCTCATCAGTGCATACCGCATAGGTACATCCAAGTATTGAACCATTTAGTACCTGTTAAGCTGTCAAGGTGCTCCTTACCATCAAAGTCCAAACAATAGTATCCACCGGCTGGTGTTTTACAAAAATACAGATTTTTTTTCCTGCTAATAGTTAGGTATATTACTGCCCTCATCAGTGCATACCGCAAAGGTACATGCAAGTATTGTACCTGTTAAGCTGTCAAGGTGCTCCATACCGTCAAAGTCCATGCGACATGCGCCGCTTGCTCCGCTAGGCGGCCAAGTAGTGATGCGGAGAGTGACAGGGTCCTGAAGCAGACACTGTTTTTTGGGGGGGGGGGGGATTGTGAAGCCCTGGTGTGTACTCGTGCATCAAGCAACTCCTGGCTGTGTCATTCAGGCAATATATAGGTTACTGATGCCGCTGTTGGGCCTGGGTTTGGAAATTTCAAATTTTCTCATAGGTAGCACCTGCTATCCAAAATCTTCGGTTTAAATGTCTTAATTCATCTTTTAATCTTAGGGATTGTGAAAGCCTAGTGCCTACTCATGATGCTGGCAATTCCGGGCTGTGCCATTCATCCACTATATGGTCTCCTCATGCTGCCAACACCTCCATGCTGTGTCATTCAGCCACTATATGGTCTCCTCATGCTGACAAGCTGTCCATGCTGTGTCATTCAGCCACTATATGGTGTCCTCATGCTTCAGCTTCATCCAAGCTGTGTCATTCAGCCACTATATGGTCTCCTCATGCTGCCAACACCTCCACGCTGTGTCATTCAGCCGCTATATGGTGTCCTCATGCTTGAGCTTCATCCAAGCAGTGTCATTCAGCCACTATATGGTGTCCTCATGTTGCCAACACCTCCACGCTGTGTCATTCAGCCACTATATGTTGTCATCATGTTGCCAACACCTCCACGCTGTGTCATTCAGCCACTATATGGTCTCCTCATGCTTCAGCTTCATCCAAGCTGTGTCATTCAGCCACTATATGGTCTCCTCATGCTGCCAACACCTCCACGCTGTGTCATTCAGCCGCTATATGGTGTCCTCATGCTTGAGCTTCATCCAAGCAGTGTCATTCAGCCACTATATGGTCTCCTCATGCTGACAAGCTGTCCATGCTGTGTCATTCAGCCACTATATGGTGTCCTCATGCTTCAGCTTCATCCAAGCTGTGTCATTCAGCCACTATATGGTCTCCTCATGCTGCCAACACCTCCACGCTGTGTCATTCAGCCGCTATATGGTGTCCTCATGCTTGAGCTTCATCCAAGCAGTGTCATTCAGCCACTATATGGTGTCCTCATGTTGCCAACACCTCCACGCTGTGTCATTCAGCCACTATATGTTGTCCTCATGTTGCCAACACCTCCACGCTGTGTCATTCAGCCACTATATGGTCTCCTCATGCTTCAGCTTCATCCAAGCTGTGTCATTCAGCCACTATATGGTGTCCTCATGCTGCCAACACCTCCATTCTGTGTCATTCAGCCACTATATGGTGTCCTCATGCTGCCAACACCTCCACACTGTGTCATTCAGCCACTATATGGTCTCCTCATGCTGCTAACACCTCCACACTGTGCCATTCAGCCACTATATGGTCTCCTCATGCTGCCAACACCTCCACACTGTGTCATTCAGCCACTATATGGTCTCCTCATGCTGCCAACACCTCCATGCTGTGTCATTCAGCCACTATATGGTGTCCTCATGCTTCAGCTTCATCCAAGCTGTGTCATTCAGCCACTAAATGGTGTCCTCATGCTGCCAACACCTCCACGCTGTGTCATTCAGCCACTATATGGTGTCCTCATGCTGCCAACACCTCCACACTGTGCCATTCAGCCACTATATGGTCTCCTCATGCTGCCAACACCTCCACACTGTGTCATTCAGCCACTATATGGTCTCCTCATGCTGCCAACACCTCCACGCTGTGTCATTCAGCCACTATATGGTCTCCTCATGCTTCAGCTTCATCCAAGCTGTGTCATTCAGCCACTATATGGTGTCCTCATGCTGCCAACACCTCCACGCTGTGTCATTCAGTCACTATATGGTCTCCTGACACTGATGCCACCACCAGGCTCTGTCATTGTGCTGCTGTGCGGCAGTGATTCTAAAAGCGATGCCGATAATCTGCATGTTATTCTGAAAACCAGTATTATTTCACTAACCCAGCACACTCCATATGCGTTTTAGAACACAGCAAAGTGTTCTATACCCCTATAGAGGCTGTATGTAGGCTAGAAATAGCCTTTTTTAATATAGCTTCGCCACGAAAAAATTTGGATCGAAACAAACTTTTTCAGAAAATTCGGCGAATCGGCCGAATCGAATTTTTGAAAAGTTCGCCCATCTCTAGTTGTAATAATGGAAAGCGCAGCATGCCTTGATGCTTCATCCCAGGTCTTCGTGAATGCAGTACAAGAGGGATTTGGCAAAGACAGACAGGTCAAAGATAAAGGGGTTATCCAGGAAAAAATCAACTGGCTCCAGAAAGTTAAATAGATTTGTAAATTACTTCTATTAAAAAATCTTAATCCTTTCAATACTTATGAGCTTCTGAAGTTAAGGTTGTTCTTTTCTGTCTAACTCCTCTCTGATGACACCTGTCTCGGGAACCGCCCAGTTTAGAAGAGGTTTGCTATGGGAATTTGCTTCTAAACTGGGCGGTTTCCGAGACACATGTCATCAGAGAGCACTCAGACAGAAAAGAAGAACCTTAACTTCAGAAGCTCATAAGTACTGAAAGGATTAAGATTTTTTAATAGAAGTAATTTTCAAATCTGTTTAACTTTCTGGAGCCAGTTGATATATAAAAAAAAGTTATTTTTTCCTGGAATACCCCTTTAATGTCTTTATTGCACTTTTTATTTAGGCCCCTTACACCGTGACATTGCTCCTCGTCGAAAACGGCTGTTAAAGGTTTTTTTTTTGTGTGAATTTAACGGCTGTTCTCATGAGGGGGAGAAACGGGCAACAACGAGTTCCGGCAGCTTCCATTTACTATTATTTTTTGATGGGAATAGTGGGAGGAAAAGACAGCGCAAGCAGTAATTTTTCTCCCGCTATTTCTCCGGGGTCCCCTGATGTCCGTCACACTGCCGTGTGCTATCAGCAGTGTAAAAGAAGCTTTATACATAAATTTCTCCCTAAGATGTTATTTAATAACTGACTAGTGACAAACACTTTCAGCTTCTTGCAGATCATGGTGGACAATAGCTGATACATTTACAGGAAGGAAGAGTTTATGGGTACATTAAAATGCTGTGATACAATAAAATGTTTTGAGATATTAGAATTCTAAAAGGGGACTCCCTGTTCCAGTAAGTAAAGCTGATTCATTGTAGAATTAAAAATGTTATGCAATATTTCAATCTACTTTCTGTATCAATTCCTTATGGTTATAATGACCTCTGCATTTAAAGGGAACCTCCATAGTTTATCTCTAGAATATTAAAATCGGCCCCGGTCATGTGATGAACACAGAGGTACAGAGCACGTAATAGTCATAGTGCAGAGTTATGGAGTGTAATGGGCTGTGCACCTGTGTGAGCGTCACATGACCAGAGTTTTAAATGGTATTCCGGCCAAAGTCATCTTATCCCCTATCCAAAGGATAAGGGATAAGGTATCTGATCCATTCATGTCTATGACATGAATGGAGGGGACATGGCATGACATCATGAGGGGGCGTGGCGTGACCAAGGTTTCCGAGACTGGAGCAGCAGCCCTGCATAGAATGAGGGTGCTGCACAGAGATCGGGAAGGGGGCGGGCCCCCCATGATCAGATGTCTTTGGCCAAAATACCCCTTTAAGGATCTGGGAGTCAGTACTATAGGTTCACATTCAATGGCAGCAGTCAGAGATCTTAAATTGTTTGAAATAGATGTACAATTTTTTTTTTCTCTAGGAAATGGTCTTTTTATTATATGAATTTATGAATATTCTTTATATATTGAGAATGGAATATCCCTTTAAATTTGATTGTCCTTGGAAAGTGACATAATGGACATGAAGAAGCATCTCTAAACATTGCCTAAAGTTACTAGAGGATAACTGGGTGTTTGAAAATCTGGCACAGTTTGTACTGTGTGCTCAGTCTACACCCCCTCAGGGATATTTTAGGTTGCAGACTGTTATTTTTATTTTATTTTTGCAGACTTTTACAAGTTTGCCACAATTTAAGCCACAGCACTTTTACATGCCAAAATTCTTTAGAAAATGTGTCTTGTGCCACTTTTTCACCAAATCTGGGGCAGGTGCACACAAAAAAGGCAGTTTGAACTATTTCCCCAACATCGTCATCTGTTATGTTGTTATATTGCTCAGGTGACTTTTTTTTGTTCTTATTCTGCCTCTCCCTGTTCAAATTGTTCGTCACCATTTGGTTATCAAAGTTCATTGAGAACAATTGCATTCGCCCCTGGTCATCAGATTTACTCTCATGTGTATGGTGGTCACCTTCAGATGACATCACCAATGTGGTGCTAGGGCCAGGATTCTAGGACAATACAGGTCACCTGCAGCCGTCTCCTTGTCTCCTTGCATAATTCCGATTGACTTACTAAGGAAAGAGGGTTAATTTGGGAAGAGACACGTATGATAACAAGTCAATTGGCTGATATCACTAAACATATCTCTGCTTATGTGACCAGCATATCACAGGCAAACACATAGAAATAGATTCCATTATAACATAGACTGCTATCTGAATAAGCCGAGATAAAGAAAGAAGAGGAGGCTCCATTTCCTAAAGATATTCTACCTGCCAGTAGTCCTTGTTATCATGTATTTACTAAGATATGGTGCCGAGACTTAGGGTGGTTTACACGATTCTCCTCAATATTGAATTGAAAGCTGATCCTATAGGCTGTAAAGGATATTTTAGACAATATTCTATTAATTGTTGGCATTTGTTCATATGTATTTATTTAGTAATGCAAGACAAACATGCATGGCGGGGCCTTTATAAATACAGGGTAGAATGGGCTTACAAACAGTGTTATGTAGAAATAGTGGCTGATTTATTAAGTGCGGCCACATGCACGTTTGAGCCCTGCAATTTCACAGTATACACTCTGAAATTCACCGAATGTAGTCATTAAAAGACTATAATGGCTCAACTGTTCTCAATATGGCAGCATACAGTATCTCTTATAAGTAAATACAGTATCTCCCATAAGTGAGTCCACCCCTCACGTTATATATACAGTATATCCTATAAGTCAGTCCACCCCTCACATTATATACAGTATATTATATAAGTGAGTCCACCCCTCACATTATATACAGTATGTCCCATAAGTGACTCCACCCCTCACATTATATATACAATATCTCTTATAAGTGAGTCCACCCCTCACATTATATATACAGTATCTTGCATAAGTGAGTCCACCCCTCACATTATATACAGTATTTCCCATAAGTGAGTCCACCCCTCACATTATATATGTAGTATCTCCCATAAGTGAGTCCACCCCTCACATTATATACAGTATATCCCATAACTGAGTACACCCCTCACATTATATATACAGTATCTCCCATAAGTGAGTCCACCCCTCACATTATATATACAGTATCTCCCATAACTGAGTCCACCCCTCACATTATATATACAGTATCTCCCATAAGTGAGTCCACCCCTCACATTATATATACAGTATCTCCCATAAGTGAGTCCACCATTTACATTATATTCAGTATCTACCATAAGTGAGTCCACCCCTCACATTATATATACAGTATCTCCCATAAGTGAGTCCACCCCTCATGTTATATATACAGTACCTCAATAAGTGAGTCCACCCATCACATTATATATACAGTACCTCAATAAGTGAGTCCACCCCTTACATTTTTGTAAATATCTTTTCATGTGACAATACTGAATAAATGACCCTTTTCTACAATGTAAAGTAGAGAGTGCACATCCTGTAACAGTGTTTAATGTTGTGTCCCCTCAAAATAACTCAACACTCAGCCATTAATGTCTAAACTTTGGTGTGACGGACTGACTCCGCCAAAAGTGACTTCTCCTTCCGGATGACAAGCCCCAGCCTATCACAGGCAATATCCCCAGGCAGAACTAGAGATTATTGAATCCTTGTACCCAAAGAACCAGGCAACACCAGTCTTCAGGTATGAAATCAGAACTCTTTATTGTGGAACAAGTGTCTTCTTTTATAGGAAGGACATCACAGGGGGAAGGGTCAGTAAAGACAATACAGGTGACAGTGAGTCTGGGAGATAATCCAATAAAGGTGATTAGCTCTCCCTATACAGTGCCTTGAGTGCAAAAGGTGGAGGTGTGCAGAAGTTGGACTGTGTGCAAAAAGGAGAAGCATGTGTAGAATTAATGCATTGTACAAAAGGTGAACCGTGTGCAAAAAGTGGACCGTGTGCAAAATGTGAACCATGTGCAAAAGGTATATTGTGTAAAGGAGGTGGACAGTGTACAAAAGGTCGACAGTGTGCAAAAGGTAGACCATGTGCATCAAGGTGTATTGTGCACAGAAAGTATATGAAAACAGAAAATAAAAGTATTTTAACTCTGAGCTTTATGTCACTGGACAACATCAACTGAGGGGTACAAATAGTGATGTCCTAAAGTCCATCCAAGTAGGTGGGGTGACTCTAGGATCCGTCACATTTGGCAACAAAGTGGAAATGTCCAAATTGAACCCAAAGTGGGGGAGATTCATCAACAGCTGTGCTGAGAAAAAGTTGACAAGTTTCCCATAGCAACCAATCAGATTGCTCCTTTTCAAATTGAAAGAAGCAATCTGATTGGTTGCTATGGGCATCTGGTTGATTTTTCCTCTGCACAAGTTTTGATGAATTTTTCCCAAAGTGTCAATATTTGTGCGGCTACCATCATTTTCCAGCACTACCATAAGTCTATTGGGCATGGAGTTCACCGGAGCTTTACAGGTTGCCATTGGAGTATTCTTCCACTCGTCCAGGACGACATTATGGTGGATGTAGGAGACCTTGTGCTCCCCCACCTTTGGTTTGAGGATGCCTCACAGATGTTCAATAGGGTTTAGACATGCTTGGCCAGTCCATCACCTTTACTCTCAGCTTCTTTAGCAAGGCAGTGGTAATCTTGAAGGTATGTTTGGGGTTTTATCATGTTGGAAGACACCAGAAGCCATTTTCCCTTCCCGTCATGTGACGGATTCTTGTCGAAGATGGTTCCCTAGACGTGAGGACTGAAGAGTGATGCACTATGGTAAATATTGTCACGCTCGATTGTAGTTTGGGCACTTCACTATTAACATCATATATTGGTACACATAGATATGGCCACACATAGGACATTAGTAAATGTATTTTTATTACTCACACACAGTGGGTTGGCAACGCACCTCATATATTAAACACATATCGACTATCACATGCACATATACTTTATGGTATTGTTATCACATATTTACATTCATCAATCATATATGTTACACTATCTCATCACACATAGGGGTATGGGGAACACATAATGACGTACAGTGGGATGGTTTATATTGCAGTGTTTTTTTTTCACGTAATGGTGATGACGCAGGTCTGGTCATCCTGGGGACCATTTAGGTATTTATTCATGTATAAGAGCCAATGATATTGAACCCTGTATTCTTCCTCTTGTATAGGCATACATACAGATGATGATGTTCCCTGGGACATGTGAACTCCTCTTGATGGACCATTGGCCTGGGTTCCCCTTCATTGATTGTTTGATCTTCCTGTGTCCCCTCTTTTCTGGCATATACACGGATGATGATGTTCTTTAAGATATGTAAATTCTTCTTGATGGACTATTGGCTCAGGCCCTGTCTCCCTGACTGATGGATCTCCTTGACTTCCTCCTTCTTTGGTGATAATACCTTGGGATGAAGACTATGGTGGACACTATAAGGAAAAGAAAAGGAGATAATGTATATAATAAACTGTATTGGACCCATATGTGGCTCAAAGACTCCTATTTTTATTTTTACCTAAATGATGGACTCCCGAGGTGGAGCTGTGATTGGGACATATTGCCCCTGAAGTTGTAAACCTGGAGAAAATCTATAAATAACTTCCCCATCATATATTCCTTTAAATGTATTTCTATTGTAGACTGGCTAAAAGGGGTAAGTATTCTGCTTAGGGAGGAGCACCGCGTGCTCCTCCCTAAGGAGAATACTTACCCCTTTTAGCTAGTCACAGGCCTCTCCCCACAGCAAAGCCAGAATCCCCTGCTCTGTACTGACGAGGGGCAAGCATCCCGAAACAGCTGTCTACAGATGGGTCTTCTTCCCTTCTGGGGAGAATTCTGGCTTGGCATAAATCCCAATCAGTTTCTGACACTTCGTAACTGGAGCCAGAGCTGATCTTAGGGCATGCTACCTGAGAAGGTGGTGTGATGAGCTGCTTTGCATATTCATTATTGTAGACTGTGAATCCAATTCTCTTCCTTGGGTTTCTTTGGATATGGTCAACCAGGACTCCATTATTACCTGTGGGTTTATAATTGCTCCCCTTCTCTGCCCCCCCTGCATCGATGTATTCTTGGTGTATGCACATCTTGTATACACGAGTGATGGTTGATTGACAACCCTGCAAATGGAGAGCTTTTTAGGATTTTAAAATTCTTTTTTTTTGTCCACATGGGATTTAACTGTGTGGATTTAACAATTTTTTAGCTGGTGCTGCATTACAGACGGTATTTTCTTTTGTTTTATATTTCATAAGGATATTGAGGGCATTTACTAAGGGGTTTAGACATTTTTTTTCTATTTTTGGCGCTAAATTGACGCAATTGCTCCTACCCTATTTTTCGTGCGAATTTCTCTAGCAAGAGCTAGAAAGTCCAAAAAATGTTTCCCGCTTGATTTACGCTAGTTTGTATTTTTGACTTGCAGTGGTCAGGTATTTATTAACTGCGACAGTCGCAGCTGCGCAATAAACAGTCGCAACGGCCGTAAAAATTGACAAAATTTACTCCAGCTCCAACATGGAGCAGGAAAAGCTACTGCCGCCCGGGCTCTGACATACTTTCTCCCCGCTACCCTCACTTCGCTACAGGAACACTGCAGTGATTTACATCCCCCCCCCCCTCTCACCTGCCAGTGCCACACAACTCCCATCTGTCTGCTAACTGTTGCAAGACTACAAGTCCCAGCATGCCCTTACAGTGAGGACATGCTGGGAGTTGTAGTCTTGTAGCAGCGGGAGCTAAGCGGCGCGGGTGGGAGACAAGGGGGGGGGGGATATCAGTGTCCCCATAAGTGAGGGTAGCGGGGAGGCAGTATGAGTAGCCTGGGCGGCTACACTGTAATGTCAGCCCGGGCTACTGCCCTGACAGCCAAAGGCTTTGGCTGTCAGGGCATGCTGGGTGTTGTAGTTTTGCAACAGCTGGAGAGCCACAGTTTGCAGACCACTAGTTTGTGGTCTGTAAACTGTAGTCCTCCAGCTATTGCAAAACTAAACAGCTGAAGGGGAGCGGCGAAGACGTTCACTTACCCTTCCGAGGCTCCAGCGACGATTGGTGACGGACATCGTCGGGCGGCACTGTCGCTCGGCAGTGTCTTGCGGCAATGTCGTGCGGCGCTGGATCCTACGGAAGCCGGTAAGTTGCCCAAGCCCTAAAACAGTTTTTCCCAACCAGGGTGCCTCCAGATGTTGCAAGACTACAACTCCCAGCATGCCTGGACAGCCTTTGGCTGGAGGAGTTGTAGTTTTGCAACATCTGGAGGCACCCTGGTTGGGAAACACTGGCCTAAAACAGTGTTTCCCAACCAGGGTGCCTCCAGATGTTGCAAAACTACAACTCCCAGGTTGGGAAACACTGTGCCCGGCCTCCGCCCCACCTTACTGTAAGGGCATGCTCGGAGTTGTAGTCCTGCAGCTGGGGGCAGGGGACAAGCTTGTCACTTGCCCACACATCTCCTGCACCACACAACTACAACTCCCAGCATGTCCTTACCGTAAGAGCATGCTGGCAGTTGTAGTCGTGCGGGGCGGGAGATGTGTGAGCAGGTGATAATAAATGTACTAACCCATTTTTTTCTTCTTTTCATTTCAGATCCGTGTATCCTGTGGACTCCTTCCGATTCGGTGGACTACTTCGATGACCAGCGTTTTTCTTTGTTTGATTTTAATAAAATCGTTAACGAGGGCTTGTGGGGGAGTGTTTTTTGTAATAAAAATGTTTTAAAACCTGTTGTGTTTTTTCCTTACTTTACTTGACAGGCTTAGTAGTGGAAGCTGTCTTATAGACGGAGTCGATTACTAAGCTGGGCTTAGCATTAGCCACAAAAACAGCTAGCGCTAACCCCCAATTATTACCACAGGGGTGCCGGGAAGGGCCGGTACCAACAGGCCCGGAGCGTCAAAAATAGCGCTCCTGGGCCTAGGCGGTAACAGGCTGGCGTTATTTAGGCTGGGGAGGGCCAGTAACAATGGTCCTCGCCCACCCTGGTAATGTCAGGCTCTTACTGTTTGGTTGGTATTTGGCTGAGAATAAAAATAGGGGGGATCCTATGCGTTTTTTTAAAATAAGTAATTAAATATTAAAAGAAAAAACACATAGGGTCCCCCCTATTTTTATTCTCAGCCAAATACCAACCAAACAGTAACAGCCTGACGTTACCAGGGTGGGCGAGGACCATTGTTACTGGCCCTCCCCAGCCTAAATAACACCAGCCTGTTACTGCCTAGGCCCAGGAGCGCCATTTTTGACGCTCCGGGCCTGTTGGTACCAGCTCTTCCAGGCATCCCTGTGGCGTTGGGTACCGGGGTAATAATTGGGGGTTAGCGCTTGCTGTTTTTGTGGCTAATGCTAAGCCCGGCTTAGTAATGGACTCCGTCTGTAAGACAGCTTCCACTACTAAGCCTGTCCAGTAAAGTAAAAAAAAAAAACACTCCCCCACAAGCCCTCGTTAACCATTTTATTAACATCAAGCAAAGAAAAATGCTGGTCGTCGAAGTAGTCCACCGAATCCGAAGGAGTCCACAGGATACATGGATCTGTAGAAGAAGTAACAAAAAAAAAAAAAAGAGTAAGTACATTTAGGGAGAAAAAACTGTGTTAAAAAATGTAATAAACACACGCACACACTAAACGCCGTTTACCATTATTCTGACTGCAATTTAGTTATTGAATTATTTAGATGTGGTGAAAAAGCTAAAAAAAAAAATCAAAAACAAAAGATCCAGAAGGAAACCCAGCAGCCAAACCTATTCAGACCGCAGGAAAAAGGACCAGACTATTTTTTCTACTACATGAAGTAAATTTCCCACTTTTGCCTACGTGTGCCACATTTATTAATGCCGTGCAACAATTTAGTAAATTTGTCGCACATAGTCAAAAATGAAGTAGAAAAAAACAGGGTAAAAACAAGACTAAATAGTAAAAGATTAGTAAATGCCCCTCATTATGTATACGGCGGAGTGTCTCAGTCCCGCAAGTGTGTGGTCTGTAGATTTATAGTTTGGGTAATATTCACCTTACCTAACATAAGTATATATATATATATATATATATATATATATATATATATATATATATGTGTGTATGTGCATACCTATACATATGTTTTTTGTGATGCACTAAAGGGTATTATCTGCTAGCTCGGTATATGCAGTATGTGGGCATCAGTGAATTTGTAGAAGCAAGTATGTATAGGTATGTGCACTCTTGTGGATACATCTTTACATATACTTTAATAAGTAAATAGCTTTATCAATACGTCTCGTTACTGTAATCGTTACATGTACCGTGTTTCCCCGAAAATACACCCTACCCCGAAAATAGGCCCTAGCTGGATTATCGGGGTAGGCTGCAATATAAGCCCTACCCCGAAAATAAGACCAGTGGTCTCCAACCTGCGGACCTCCAGATGTTGCAAATGTTTGCAACATCTGGAGGTCTGCAGGTTGAAGACCACTGACCTAGACAATGCCCGGGCTGCAAATATTAAAAAACAAACTTTAACTTACCTTCGTCCTCCGTTTCCCCCATTGCTACGGAACCGGCCTCACTGTCCTCCGCTGTTCTCGCTGCGGTCCTGGGGATGGGAACGTCACAGAGCCTTCAGCCTATCACCGGCCGCAGCGATGTCCCGATGATAGGCTGTGATTTAAGAAGCAGGCCGGCTTCTTACATGACAGTCGGCTCAGCCTATCATCGGCCGAGGCGGGACGTCGCTGCGGCCGGTGATAGGCTGAAGGCTCTGTGACGTCCCAACACCAGGAAGCAGCAAGAACAGCGGAGGGACCATGAGGCCGGTTCCTTAGTAATGGGGGAACGGAGGACGAAGGTAAGTTTAAGTTTGTTTTTTTAATATTTGCAGCCCGGTCACAGGAATACAAAGCGCAGCGGCTGATAATTATTTGGCAGGGGGGAAGAGAATAGTACAGCGCAGCGGCTGATAATTATTTGGTGGGGGGAGAAAATAGTACAGCGCAGCGGCTGATAATTATTTGGCAGGGGGGGAGAGAAGCTGCGCTTGCGGGTGACAAACGATTATTACCCCGATGTGGGGTTCAGCACTGGGCTGATAAACCGGCGGGGGGGGGTTATCGGTTATCGCCTCACACCTGAGCGCCCGTTACAGCATGGTCCCCGTTCTGTTGGTCTAACCATCATTAATTCCTAGGAGCTGGCTGTCGCTAACTTAATGGTGAGTGCGGGTATTTTGTCTTTGGATTTATCTTCTATGCACATTGATTTTTTCCTATGTTCGGATCTTCCCAGCACCACCATAGCTGACAACCTTTCCGGACCCGCCTCCGTGTGAGCTGTTCGTTTGAAGTTTAACCCTATCAGTTCTGTAGTAATCGCAAGTAGTGCTATTCCTTCCTTTCTTACTTACTCCAATATATATATATAAATATATATATATATATATATATATATATATATATATATATATTGAAGGGTGTTCAATTTTTTGGGGGTCTATAGATAATTATAAGCCAAAATATGCGCGGAACTGTGAATAATATCTTTCATTTGTGAAGTATATAATGGTGCACTTATAAAATGGGTCTATGGATTATTACTAACTATCTTATTTCTTCTCTGTTTTATTGGTACTGAGGTTCATGATTACTGCATATTGCAGTGGAACACTACAGTTTAATTTAACTAATAATCAATCACCATCTGAGTTATTTAACATCTACAAGTCTGTAGTATATATTTTTTGGTGTTGGCTGATAGGACTCTGTCTGCGCCTTGATTAGTATTTAACCCCTTAAGGACTCAGCGTTTTTCCATTTTTGCATTTTTATTTTTTCATCACCTTCTAAAAATCATAACGCTTTCAATTTTCACATAAATAATTCACATAAAATTCCATATGATGGCTTATCTTTTGCACCACCAAATGAAATTAGTCATTTTACCAAAAAATCCACGGCGAAACGGAAAAAATATGAATTGTGCGACAAAGTTGAAGAAAAAATAAAATGTTGTAATTTTTGGAGGCTTCCGTTTCTACGCAGTGCATTTTTTGGTAAAAATGACACCTTCTCTTTATTCTGTAGGTCCATACGGTTAAAATGATACCCTACTTATATAGGTTTGATTTTGTCGTACTTGCAGGAAAACTACATGCAGGAAAATGAATACGTTAAAAATTCTCATCTTCTGATCCCTATAACTTTTTTCTGCGTACGGGCCAGTATGAGGGATAATTTTTTGCGCCGTGATCTGAAGTTTTTATGGGCACCATTTTTGTATTTATCGGACTTTTTGATCGCTTTTTATTCATTGAATTCAGTGAATGCTGTCAGCATTGCTGCAGAGGTTAAAGGTTAAAGGGATGGGGTCAGCCTGTCAGTGCTCAGACCTTATGCCACATACAGCATCAAATTGGTCTACATGACTGTTGTCTTAGAAGGAAGCCTCTTCTAAAGATGATGCACTAGGAAAGCCTGCAAACAGTTTGCTGAAGGCAAGCAGACTAAGGACATGGATTACTGGAATCATGCCCTGTGGTCCGATGAAAGCAAGATAAACGTATTTGGTTCGGATGGTGTTAAGCATGTGCGGTGGCAAACAGGTGAGGAGCACAAAGACAAGTGTGTCTTGCCTACAGTGAAGCATGGTGGTGGGAGTGACATGGTCTGAGCCTGTATGAGTGCTACTGGCACTGGGGAGCTACAGTTCATTGAGGGAACCACAAATGCCAACATGCACTGTTATATACTGAAGCAGAGCATGATACTCTTCCTTTGGAGACCGGGCATCCTGGCAGTATTCCAACATGATAACCCCAAACATTCCTCCAAGACCACAACTGCCTGGCTAAAGAAGCTGAGGGTAAAGGTGATGGACTGGCCAGGCATGTCTCCAGGCCTTAACCCTATTGAGCATCTGTGGGGCATCCTCAAATGGAAGGTGGGGGAGGGCAAGGTCTCAAACATCCACCAGCCCTGTGATGTCATCATGGAGGAGTGAAAGAGGACTTCAGTGACAACCTGTGAAGCTCTGGTGAACTCCATGTCCAAGAGGCTTATGATACTGCTGGAAAATAATGGTGGCCACTCAAAAAATGTAACACTTTGGGTCCAATTTGGACATTTCCACTTAGGGGTGTACTCACTTTTGTTTCAAAGTTTTAGAAATTAAAGGGGTTATCCAGGAATAGAAAAATAGAGCTAAATTCTTAAAAAAAAAACAAAAAAAAAACAGCTCCACGTCTGTCCCCAGGTTGTGTGTAGTATTACAACTTGGCTCCATTCACTTCAATGCAACTGAGCTTCAGAACCACACCCAACAGGGAGACAGACAGGGAGTGGTTATTGAAAGAAATTGGCTCCACTAAAATCATACCATGGAAATTCAAATTCCGAAAGCCAAAAGAATGAACATGTATGACAACACATGACCGAGCAGTCTTTTCTGTTCCTTATAATGCTGGTGTCTTATGTACAGAGGTGCAGTTGAGCCCCCTTTGACACCATGATTTTAGAGCAACTGTGGGAGAGAAAAAACAGCAATGATGCTCTTGTCCTTATAGCCCATCTTCATATCCCGTCCTCCCATCCCGTCCTCCTATCCCATCCTTATATCTCATCCTCATATCCTGTCCTTATATCCCGTCCTCATATCCGTCCTCATATCCCATCCTTATATCTCGTCCTCATATCCCGTCCTCATATCCCATCCTTATATCTCGTCCTCATATCCCGTCCTCATATCCCATCCTTATATCTCGTCCTCATATCCCGTCCTCATATCCCATCCTTATATCTCGTCCTCATATGCCGTCCTCATATCCCGTCCTCATATCCCGTCCTTATATCTCGTCCTCATATCCCGTCCTCATATCCCATCCTTATATCTCGTCCTTATATCTCGTCCTCATATCCCATCCTTATATCTCGTCCTCTTATCCCATCCTTATATCTCGTCCTCATATCACGTCCTCATATCCCGTCCTCATATCCCATCCTTATATCTCGTCCTCATATCCCGTCCTCATATCCCATCCTCATATCTCGTCCTCATATCCCGTCCTCATATCCCATCCTTATATCTCGTCCTCATATCCCGTCCTCATATCCCATCCTTATATCTCGTCCTTATATCTCGTCCTCATATCCCGTCCTCATATCCCATCCTTATATCTCGTCCTCATATCCTGTCCTCATATCCTGTCCTCATATCCTGTCCTCATATCCCGTCCTTAAATCCCGACCTCATATCCCGTCCTCATATGTTGTTTTACACACTGCATTCTTTGCCTTATGGATGTGGGGTTATACTCTCCTGTTTGTGCAATACTAGTATGTGAGAGACCCTGATGATGTTCTTTTTAATATAAAAATTTCTCCATTTTCAAATTATTTTATTACGTTTGTGTCAATAATATTATACTTTAGTTCTTGTTAGGCCTCTTTCACACTATGAAATTGTTCAGTTTCGGAACTTCCGTCAGGACGTTATACAGTGACGGGACATCGTGGCGGAAAAATTACTGCATGCAAACGGGCAGTTACAAAACCCCATAGGCTGCAATGCGATTTAGTCACGGCCGTCACGGGCTTTGTAACGGCCGGTTTTCCCCGATATAGTGACGGAACTTCTGACGGAGGTTCCTAAACGGAACAATTTCATAGTGTGAAAGAGGCCTTAGACATATAATATACTGTAATGAAGTGTTCTACATTACTTTTACTTGATATTTTTATATTGTGTGTGTAAAGAAAATACACAGTATTATAAACAAATTTTTTGTGAAGAGCTTTGCATTACTTCATCTATGTTTATTATGAAGCAATGTACAGGATGTGCCTGCGTAAGTAATATTCAACAATAAACAATATGTTACAGCAGCTGGTTAACTAAGGCAGTATCCAGCTGTTGCAAAACTACAACTCCCAGCATGCCCAGGCAGCCTTTAAATATTACCCTCTTGGAGCTCTGTCTCAGAAGAACAAAGTTCTAAGATTTATAAAAAAAAATGATATAGATTTATAAAAAAATTACTAAGCAGAGAATTTTGGACCCATTAACACGATGGTATTTCCCTGGATCTGCTTGGATTCCATTCTGCTAAACTGGCAGCAGATTGTTTGCAGTTAATGCGGAGTTTGTGCAGAATGTGATGTGGGCAGAATTTAGCTCAGATTCTGGACGAAATTGACTTCAATGTGACTCTGTCGCGGAATTTCGCACAAAGAATTGACATGCTCATTCTTTTTGCTGAATCTGGACTGCCGCCGAAAATCTGCCATGTGAATAGGACAGCGTAAATCCAAATTCACCCGAAGGTGAACTTAACCCCTTAAGGACCCGGGGTTTTTCCATTTTTGCATTTTCGTTTTTTCCTCCTTATCTTTAAAAAATCATAACTCTTTCAATTTTGCACCTAAAAATCCATATGATGGCTTATTTTTTTGCGCCACCAATTCTACTTTGCAGTGACGTCAGTCATTTTACCCAAAAATCTACGTCGAAACGGAAAAAAAATCATTGCGAGACAAAATTGGAAAAAAAAACACAATTTTGTAACTTTTGGGGGCTTCCGTTTCTACACAGTAAATGTTTCTGTAAAAATGACACATTCTCTTTATTTTGTAGGTCCATACAATTAAAATGATTTTGTCGTACTTCTGGAAAAAAATCATGACTACATGCAGGAAAATTTATAGGTTTAAAATAGTCATCTTCTGACCCCTATAACGCATGGGGCGGCACGAGGGCTCATTTTATGTGTCATGAACTGTTTTTAGAGGTACCATTTTTGTATTGATCAGACTTTTTGATCGCTTTTAATAAATTTTTTCATGACATAAAAAGTGACCAAAAATACACTATTTTGAACTTTGGGATTTTTTTGTGCGTGCAGTTTAATTAATTATATATTTTTATAATTCGGACATTTCCGCACACGGCGATACCACATATGTTTATTTTTATTTACACTGTTTTTTTTTTTTTAAATGGGAAAAGGGGGGTGATTCAAACTTTTATTAGGGAAGGGGTTAAATGATCTTTATTCACTTTTTATTCTCACTTTTTTTTGCAGTGTTATAGCTCCCATAGGAGCAATAACACTGCACACACTGATCTTTTACATTGAACAATGGTTTCTCATAGGAAACCATTGCTCGATGATTCTGCCGCTTGACTGCTCATGCCTGGATCTCAGTCATTCGGCGATCGGACAGCAAGGAGGCAGGTAGGGACCCTCCGGCTGTCCTGTAAGCTGTTCGGGATGCCGCGATTTTGTCGTGGCAAGCCCGAACAGCTCCCTGAGCTAACCGGCAAAGTTTTAGTTTCACTTTAGACGCGGCGATCAACTTTGAACGCTGCCTCTAAAGGGTTAATAGCGCACGGCACCGTGATGGGTGCTGCGCGCTATTAGCCACGAGTCCCGGCCATTGTTAGATGCCGACCCGCTATGACGCTGACACGCCGTTGCCCCGCGTTATAGAACGGGAGCGGACTCATGACGTCCATGTACGTCATGGGTCCTGAAGGGGTTAATCTTACAGCTTTTCCAAGCTGATTTTTTCCATCAGATTCCACTCGAAAATTCTGCCATGTAAATGGGGCCTAACAGTCATGGAGATTCCCTTTAGGAATGTCATCTTGGATCCCTTTATTGCTACTTGTATTGGGCATGACTATTGGGTGCCTATTACCAGTAACACATACACACATAATAGTGAACTCATACATATTGCAAGACCCATCTTGGGAATAATAGACAGACATCTAATGAGACCTATTTTATGGATGTGTGGCTGTTACTGATAGATTTTAGTCATTTCCGTCTTTTCATTTTCCAAGTCCGAAAGATTAAGGAAAATGAACAATTCTGGTTGAGAATGATCACAGCGCGACCAGGGTTCAGCAGTTCACCTGTATGTTTCCTTTTTTAAAGAATACATTTTTAACTTCTTTGTTATTCAGGAAGTAATCAGGATGTAACTATGGAAATATATGAATGCAAAGGAAATGTAACAAGCAGGATAATCCAGCCAGAAAATTCAGCTGCATTCATTTTTATTTCATACAATAACAACATCCTAAATTAATCAGGAAAAAATATAATACGGGAAGGCGCTGTCATTACGTAAGCGATTCAAGTAAAAGAAAGAAAAAACAGATATGTTTCATTGTCCACATTCTCATAACTCGGCCCCCTGGCATGTTCATGGCTGGTGAAATAAATCACTTTCTTACAAAAGGAAACCAAGATTTAACTTTCTGGCTTCTCATTTGTCTGCTATCACCACTTAAAGGAGTTTCTCACTTTTGACAATTTATTATTGGTGGTATAGTCCTATAAAATAATATAAGTGTCCTGCTGTTTGGGAACCCTGGGATCAGTTGTAATGTGTGAGTAAATTTGGTAGTAAGTGTTCAGGTACTCTGCAGCTCCTCTACAGGGCAAAGGAAGTATTGCAAAGTGCATAGTGAAGTCAACCAGCTGTAATGTATTGCTGTGCTGGTTACGCCAGAGCAAGAGATGTTAGTAAATATCTTTCTGCCTAATAGTTAAAGGGATACTCCGGCGCTAAGACATCTTATCCCCTATCCAAAGGATAGGGCATAAGATGCCTGTTCGCGGGGGTCCCGCCGCTGGGGACCCACGTGATCTTGCACGCGGCACCCCGTTAGAATCAGTCCCCGGAGCACGTTTGCTCCGGGTCTGATTACTGGTGATCACGGGGGCCGGAGCATTGTGACCTCATGGCCCCGCCCCCGTGTGATGTCACGCCCCGCCCCCTCATTGCAAGCCTATGGCTGCAGATTAGCTATTCATGGCCTACAAGCCACTTTTAAGAGAATCTGTCAGCTTAGCTGACCTTACTGTTTTAATAAATACTGTACTTGTATAACATGTTTGAGAACTTTGAGCATTAAATTACTTGTATTAATTGAGTACATTCGGTACTACCATTCCCCTACACACTTTAAGGCCCCTTTCACACTACCGTTATGCTCCTGTAAAATCTCCCGTCATGAATAACGGACTATAACGGTGCATGACGGATGAAGTAACGGTTGATAAAGGATGGAACGTGTCCGTTATTTTGACAGAATGCTCATTAAAATAACAGACATTGGTCATCCGTTATCATCCGTTATGTTCAATTATTTTGTCTATTTTTTCATGACCGCTTTCAGCAGAAAAACGACTTTCAAAACGCAGGAACACGACAGTAGTGTGAAAGAAGCCTAACACTGCATGTTGACAATGTTGACAGTGTAATACCATGTACTGCATGTGTTCTGACCAGTAGAATGGAAGTTCTCAATTTATTAATTTACTTTCAGGAGGAATAACAGAGGTACTGAGTTCTGAGAAAAGACAGTTCTGGAAAAAAAATTGTTCTGCAATTGAAATACTTTATTTTGAGACAAACAAGTATTAGTAAAAACAAACATGTCAGGACAGTTCTGTAAATTATGGATATTCAAATTCTTATGTTGTCTGTGTGGTAGGCCTCTGGGGTAGGGGTAGTGTAGTCAGGGTTTTGCTTCAGTATATCAGGGGTTAAGGTTAACCCTATTGTTCATGACGCCAGGCTGGGGGCTAGTATGCTGAGGTAATTCTCCGGCCTATCGCCGCCCTTCCCAGTAACGATAGGTGCATGCATAAAATGACTGAAGGTCCACAAGGTAGTTGAACTTGAACTTGGATAAACTTTACTTAAAGACTTGCAGTACATCCAATAAACAGTAACAGTCTCATTCAAACAGTCTCCATACACTTCAGTGACTGACAGTTGTTGCGGACCCTTAACTTTTGTTATAAGTCTCAGAATTTAGGGTAATTTGCGAAGATCCATCTGGATTTAGGGGATAGATAAGGTCCGGTGATCTTGCAGAGTGATTAGTGATTGATACACTCACGGTTTGTAAAGATCATCCGTCGCCGCAAGGCTCGGGCCTAAACTCACTGATGACAGCAGCGCAGATCCTTCCCTGTCAATAGCCCAGGAACAAGAGAGAGAGCTATAGCCGCCGCTCCCTTAAATGGGCAGGGCCGCTTTTGATTGGTCCGAGTAACTGTCACTCACCGTTACAAGGAATGATGGGTGAAATACGTCATAGGGACCTCAAAAGGTCCTTAAGCAAAAACCATAGAGTTTACCTGATCACGTGACCCGCAGGTCCTGCTACGCTCCGTACAGGTAATTAACCAATTATATACATTTGTACAATTATATTTATATAAATCCTGAATAAACTGTTAGATAACTAATTCCTAGATGAGAGGTGACAAGGGGCGGACTAGATAAGAAGGACCCCGACGTCCTAGGGACTCTGGCTATGGGGACCTCCATACAGGTACCGTATAGGATGCGGTACCGGGACACCACATCTGTATTTTAATACATATGACATTGCATTATATAATATAATTTTTTACTGGATTTGTCCTCTTATCCATTCTTCTTTAAATTGAATTGTGTCATGTGTGCCAAACAGTCCTTACTCTAGTCTTATGGTAATAGATTAAAGTATTAGATTAAAATAATCTGTGACTATTACATTGCATGTGTTGTGTATGTCATATAAGTAAATATATAGACGACATTTTATCTAATTGTTTCCACTGTAAAGCAATTGCCTGACTTATTTGACACAAAGTCAGTCATGAACTACTGATTTATTTTATGTATCTCGTAATGTCATTACAGTCTACATACAGGGCAGATTTGGCCTTACATAATACATTATACTGTAAGAATGTAGAGTCCTTCTGCAGTCACACATGCACTCTATATGCTAGTCACAGTCTATGAACACCCTACCTTTCATTCTTGATAATAATCAGAATGTGGAAATTTCAATTAGCAGGATAAGATTATGCAAGTAGTTACATTATCATCCCCATCACCCAACCAACTGACGTAACATACGTTTTTTTCTTTGTTAAGGAAAGAATAATCTTTGACCTACAAATGTCTGACAAGTTGAGGAGCAGTCTGCATTAATTCTATCAGCTCTTTCGAGGAATAAGTCTAGTACATTTTGTGATAGTACAAGTCAGCCCTTGGTAATCTACGACATGGTGCCATGGGCTGTTACAGGACAGACATAGTGTCTACATCAGCTTGTCTCATCTGATTTGTTAGTTCTGTCCTTGTGGTGAAGCTTGTATCTTCAAATCTTTAAAAATTTTACTTTTACAAGCATTGAATAGGTTAATCAGTCATATAAAGGACTATACGTTGGCCAATTGTTATTATGATCCATGTGTCCAAGCCACTGTAATAAAGGAGAGGAGCACAATAAACTCTTAAAATCATAACGGAAATGTAAGAATTGGAAATAAATCATTGTGGGGTTAAATATCTGGAATAATGTATTTTACAATATGTATGCTTAAAGGGGTGCTCCGGTATCCAAAGGATAGGGGATAAGATGTCTGATCGCAAGGGTTGTGCATCTGGGAACCCCCGCAATCTTGGATGTGGCACCCCAGACATCCGGTGCACGGAGAGAACTCCGCTCTGTGCCGGATGACTGGCCATGCGGGGCGGAGGCTCGTGATGTCATGGTTACGCCCCACTCATGATGTCACGGCCACACTCCCACAATGCAAGTCTATGGGAGGGGGCGTGATGGCCATCATGCCCCCTCCCATTGAATTTCATTGAGGGGCGTGGCTGTGACATCACAAGCGGGGGTGTGGCCGCGACATCACGAGCCTCTGGCGCTGCACCCAACATTCTAAACAAATGCTGGGTGCAGCAGGGAGATCGCGGTGGTCCCCACCGGCGGGACACCCGAGATCAGACATCTTATGTCCAATCCTTTGGATAGGGGATAAGATGTCTTGGGGTGGAGTACCCCTTTAAGGTAACTCTCTGAAGAACAGCTAGAAATACTGGAGGGAAAGTGTCCACTCCACATCATAAGTTATACTGGTCCACACCAAGATAAAGATCCTTAAGAAGTCTAGTCTAGCATTAGTGCCAACTTCTACAAGACAGCATGGTACCAAGTAGTGGTTGTCACTTGAGAACCAAAATAATTCTCTCTGACAACTCTTCATGGATGGGTAACTATAACTTTGCTGGGTTGGTTAACTCAAGATGTAACCACAAATGCTGTTATTGTGCTATGGAATGATCATACAAGTGGTTACAGATGTCTATCCTCTTCATTGTCCACAGTCATATAGACTAGTAGAGAAGATGGGAATCTTCATTAGGTGATGAGGAACTTTTGAACAACTAAAGAGTTTCTGAATAGCTTGATCAATGAATTGGGAAGAATTATTGAGCTTTGAGTGGCCAACTTTAGCCAAGTCAACCATGTACATTAGAATAATAATGACCTACCATGCCGATGGTCTCATGTGTACTGTATGGGCAGCATGGGTGTTATGCAAACTTCTGAAAAAAGAAGGATTACCCAGAGGTCTCTCTGGCTTATTTTTCTTATTGAAAAAACATGTCAACTTGGTTGACCCAAGATTGCATGTTTACTGGGGACCAGAAGAGATACTGTTGTTGTCAAACAAACAAGCAAGGATTGGACATGTTGGACTGTTATGCAAGCATTGACCAGGCCAATCCTTGCTCCTCAGTAGAAAATGCTAAGCCAATCCATGTGTGCGTGTTTATGGGGTAGTGATGTCATGGTACATAGTATTTGGGTATAACTAGTCTATGACTATGGTTGGCTGTGGTGCATGGTCCCTTATGCAATGCATCAAAAAAGTCCTTTGTACATTCAGCTAAAAATTCAGCTGCCATAGAGATTACATGGTCACTGGTCCCGTCAACTGCTCCTGGCTCACCATACAGTAGAATGGTCCATCGTGTAATACATGATTGGGTTTGCCATAGTAAGAGCCCCTCTTTGTAAGCAGCTGTCCGGTTTAACTTTACAGACATGACCCCCTTCAAAGCATATGGATTAACATTGTCTTCTCGACAGTCTTTATTTTTGTTTTGCACTGGAAAAGCCTTTGAAGAATTCAGACAACTAGGAATCTTGCATATTGGTAGCAATGGAGATGTAAGCAAGATATCTGGAGTGTCCACTAAGAAGCTGTTTGAGCAGCACTCCGAGCCTTGATTTTTTAGAGAGGATTAAGTTCAGAGTTCATTGTTTTGCCTGTCATTTTGGAGATTAAATAGTTTAGTTAGGCTCCTACTGGCCATGTAAGTGACTCTCTATTTATTGACTGTCTAGGGAAATTATCAAAGCCTGTAAGCTCAATCGACACCCTGCAAACAAAAAGCCCATTATATCTGTGGTTTGATAAGATTTACATGGGACGGGTATCTCTGCCAAGATTGATTAAGCAGTTAAAGGGTTTAGTACAGTGGAAAGCATTCTGATCATTGTGGAAACATTCACTAAACAAGACAATCTTTTTGCATTGATTTAGATAGACAGAGGAGAATTGTGGCTGGATAAACAATTGGTAATGAGGATTAATCAGGAAATCAACACGGCCATTGAAGGCCATTGGGATTGTTGGAATTTAGACATAGAAAGTGTGAGGCTGTGTTCACACGTTGCAGTGTTGTTGTGGCACTATCGCAGTGCTGACACATTTTTTATGGTTATTTGAGTAATACCATTCAAATCGCACCATTTTCACAGTGATTTTGAAAAATTTCAGCAAAAATGTGACAGTATTGCACTGGTACTGCTAGTAAAATACAACATGTGAACACAAAATAAACATTTCTTACCTTTTGTTGATTCTGCTTTGTTCTGATGCTTCCTAGCTATAGTGTCCCTTGTCTTACATCTAACACAAGAAACAACCCAAGAGCTGCAATACCATGCACAGCCTATGGAGAAGAGTAGCGCTGTCTCCTGAACAAGGTAGCCAAATGTTGTTAATCTTATCTAACCCTTAAATCTGTCTACAAGGGTACAGCTAAATTGCAACACACTATATTCTGCAATATTATTATTATTATATTTATTATTATTATCATCATCATTATTATATAATTCTCATGAAATCTTTAGTTTTATAGATTTTTTTTACATTTTAAGAGGTGCAGTTCCTATATAATACTATATATTACATTCAATTATGAATTTGATATTTTTGTCTTATTTAGTATATTCTATTATTAATGAATAGTGCAATTTACCACTATGTTACCATTTAATATACCAGAAATGTTAAAATGTATCATTCTTGTTATGGCTACCAAATATGTTTATTGTATTTAGTATCTTGGAGTTCATATTTTTCATTATTGTCATTTTTTTTAATGTTATTTTACAGTTTTTGTTATTATTTATGTTTTATTATTTTAAATCTCTAAAGAGAATTGAAATTTGCATGTTTTTTTTAACTGTAATGTTCTGGTTTACATTATGTCTGTAAGGCTAGGTTCACACAGAGTATTTTCAGGCATATTTCATAGCAAAAAAAAAGCGTCCGAAAAATTGCGTCCGTAGTTTTAACATTGTTGTGTCCACGGAAAAAGTGGTAGTCTGTGCACACATTGGGGAGATTTATCATAACCTGTGCAGAGAAAAAGTTGACCATAGCAACCAATCAGATCGCTTCTTTCATTTTTCAGAGGCTTTTTGTTTTAAATGAAGAAGTAATCTGATTGGTTGCTATGGTCAACTGATCAACTTTTTCTCTGCACAGGTTTGGTAATTCTCCCCCAATATGTAATAAGTGACATGTCACTAATGTACGCAGCTGTAAAATGTGTCCATATTTTTACATATTGTGTGCACAGACAAACACTTTCTCATAGACTGCAGCACATTTAATGGTAAAAATGAATACGCAATTTGTATGCAATTTTGCAGATGCATTTTACAAATAAAATGTGCCTAACAAAACACTGTGTGAACCTAGCCTTAAAGGGGTACTTCATACCTAGACATCTTATCCCCTGTCCAAAGGGGTGTTGGGCTGGACCCCCGTGATCTTCACCCCGGCACCCCAGTAATTGGCTGCATGGAGCGGACTTGGCTCCGTGCTGGATTACAGGGACCACAGCCATCAGGCCCCCTCCCATAGGAATAAATGGGAGGGGCGTGACAACCACGGCCGGGCTGGAGATCGCGGGAGTCCCAGCGGCCAGACCCCAGGAATCAGACATCTTATCCCCTATCCTTTATATAGGGAATAAGATGTCTAGGGGCAGAGTACCCCTTTAAGGCCCTTTTACACAGGCCATTACTTGCCTCAGTGTACATTCCCAGGAATGCTCTATCCCGATAATTGGCCATGTAAAAGGGCCAGCGAACAGCTAACAAAAGAAAAAGTGCTTGCTTGACGGCTGATTGGATCTTTTGTGGGGCCAATAAAACCTTTGTGAAAGAATCCAGCAACAGTTCATTTGGCCCAGACGCATGGTTCATAAAGCCTTGCGAAGGTTCAGCAAGCGAGCGCTGATGAGTAAGATCATCGCTCATTATCTAGAACCCTTAGTTTGTCTATAACATGAAAAAGACTGCTGTTTGGCCACAGCTTATCCGCTAACCACAGGCATACAGGGATATGTTCACATATGTTGAGCAGAGTTTGTTTGTGCCTCTGTTCCTCACACCTAAATTTTAAATCCATCCAGGTTCATGGAACTGATTTTCAGCAAAGTTTCTACAACAAATCTGATAATTTAACTCCACAGAAGAGTTTTGACAGAAATTCCGCTATAATTTATTTCAAATTGATGTGAATGGGATTTCGCAGTCCCATTCAGACAGCAGAATTTCTGCAGTGGAATGAAAATTCTGCTTTCCCCATTGTGTCAAAATATAACACTAGTCTTAAGTTTTGCGGAATTCCGTGGCAGAATTCCATTGAAAGCAATCAGGCTTGAATTTCAGCGGAATTCTGCGTTTGGATAACACATTATTCCGCTCAAATTTTTGACACAATTCTGTTTGAAATTTTAGCTGAATTCTGCCATTCAGCTTGAATTTCTGCAGAATTCCGAAAATTCTGCCGTAGGAGCATAGCCACAAGCCTCCTTTACACAGTGGAATTTCTAAGTGGAATCCGGCAGAACTATTCTGCTCATAAATTTTGTTGCATTAGAGTCCCATTGCTTACAATGGGTTTCTGCTACACCGTGCACACAGCAGAATTTCCGCTGCAAAATTCCAGCCTCCACAGAAATGACATGCCAATTCTTTGAGCGGAATCCGCTTGGAAATGCATTATCGTCTAAAGAGAAGGGGCATTTCCAAGGGGTCATGTTT
This sequence comes from Hyla sarda, assembly GCF_029499605.1. NCBI lineage: Eukaryota > Metazoa > Chordata > Amphibia > Anura > Hylidae > Hyla > Hyla sarda. The sequence goes on along the minus strand of NC_079195.1, from coordinate 65,970,771 downwards.
TGCCGCCTGGTGTCTGCAGAATGTCTGCACAGGAATATTCTCAGAGGACATTCCTCTCTGTGAACATAGCCTTACGCTCCTCCAAACCAGAGGTACTCACTTTACAAAGCACCGACTGCCCTTCAGTTATTGATAAAATAAATGTTATTTCCCAAGTGTAAATACCTTGTTGCCTCAATTAATCAATATACTGTACTGTTGTCTTTATTTTGCCTTAAGATCTATCATGCCATGATCATATACAGTATGTTCCCTCATTATCTTTACAGCTTTATCTTAAGATAATGTATATAACCTCACAGAGTTTCTAATGTGGGTGATGTCCCAAGAATGGTGATAATGGTGTGATCCTTCCTAAAACAAAATGAGGCGCTATTAACACATTATCACCCAGGGGAGGTAATTGAACATTGTACTGATGACCCTTTATCCAGTCTCACTCCCTTTGTCACTAGGTAACAATGTGTATCTCCATAAGAGAACAATCAGGGCAATGGGCTCAAGCCTATGGCTTTCCAGCTAATGATATACTGGGAGTCAGGGGCGTAACCAGGGCTCAAGTCCTGCAGGAACGCATGGGAACGGAGTCCCTGCACTTTTTCCACAGCAGGTACACTGTTCCCATTAGCAGGACCAACAATTGAGTTCCCACACTTTTTTTTCCCCAGGACTTAAACCCTGGGCGTAACTATAGGGGGTGCAGAAGTAGCAGTCACATCGGGGCCCTGGTGCCTAAGCGGGCCCCAAGACACATCTGCCCCAAAATAGACCAGTGTTATAAATGGCACATGGGTCCCTGTTGCAGATTTTCCAACAGCTGGAAACACCCCAGGAAGAAACAAACAGTCAAGATGTTATGCAAATCTATTTATGCAGAGGATTTGGAGCTTTTGGGCGGAAAATCTCATTCTACCCCAGTGTAAAGATATTTTGACAAAATAGTTAGCACATTATTAAGTACCTAACAACTACATGATGACATTTGGGGGTTAACTGCCATTGGCAACTGCACCATTCTTCCTCTTCACAGGTTTTGATAAACCTCCCCCATAGACAATACCATATTTACCCCCCAAGAAGCATTGATTGAGAATCCCTCCATAATATGGCACATAATGGAGGTTTTGGCTGTCTGGGCATGCTAGGAGTTGTAGTTTTGCAACAGCTGGAGGCACACTGGTCGGGAAACACTGGTCTAGGATGCAAGGAAAAGTGGACACACTAGTGTGGGAGATTTATCAAAACCCGTCCAGATGAAAAGTTGCTGAGTTGCCCATAGCAACCAATCAGATCACTTCTTTCATTTTTCACAGGCCTCTTTAAAATGAAAGAAGCGATCTGATTGGTTGTTATGGACAACTCAGCAACTTTTCCTCTGGACAGGTTTTGATAAATCTCCCCCACTGATCTCACCTTGACCTCCAGCGATAGCGACACAAGTGCAGATCCCTGCATCACAAAGGAGTTAATGGAACCTCACCTTGACAATTCCCATAAAGAGCATTATGAAGAGCACTCGAGCCCCATTTATGTCTTCAGCCTGGCGATTTATGGAAGCCCAAGAAGCCCTCATTGAGGGAAAAATGCTTTTCTTTCCACCGTCATAAAGGGATTAAACATTAAGACAACAACCCTTTTAGAGATACAATCAGACAAATTCCGTCTTTTTAATCAGTCTGTTAAACACGGGAGCTACTAACACAAATATTTAACTGTGGTTTTTACCTCGGCCATTAAAAGAAAATTTATTGGCGACTTAAAGGCCTCCTTTCAGCAAATATCTTGGGTTATGGGCTCTACAATTGCAGTTTATTGCCAATTGCTTCACATCTGACAGATACGCTATATAGATGATTAGCTCAATGTCCCGGTAAAGCTGTTTAATCTGCGCTCCGGCTAAAAGTTGACTCTTTGAGGCTGAGAGATTTACCTATAAACTTGGTTAGCTATTTTTACACAAGCGAATGAATCACCAGCCTGAAACTATTCTTGAATCGCTGCCAAGATTTGTCACAGTTGGTACATTTAAAAAAAATAAAAAAAAAAAATTTTTTTGGGGGGGGGGAAATGTTATCACTGAGCTCAATGAACAATTGAAACGGCCTCGCGAAACCCCCGTAATGGTGTAGTAGTGGAGCGAGGAAGGATGTAATCATCTAAACAGAGATAGATTGGTGTGACATGGAATTAAACAGGAAGGCCGCCTTGTACAATTGCTTGATATGTGCATTCTTTGTTACGAAAAAAAAAGGCACAACTGATACCATACACCAGATAAAAGACTTTGTTGTGACTATTTGGGAAGATTTTTACAGCGACAGTAATCATTTGATTATGGCCAATATTTTTGGAGAAAAATAAAAGATAATTTTAATCAAATTAAAGGATTATACCACAAGATGTATTCACAAAACCATTTCTACCAGATACCTTTAAAGTGTAGACTGAAACCTTTTATTATGATAACGGGGTTATTCAATACTTGAACATTGATGGCCTAACCTTAAAGGGGTACTCCAGATGAAAAGAAATGTTTCAAATCAACTGGTGCCAGAAAAGAAAATTCTTAATCCTTCCAGTACTTATCAGCTGCTGTATGCTCCAGAGGAAGTTCTTTTCTTTTTCAGTTTCTTTTCTGTCTGACAACAGTGCTCTCTGCTGACACCTCTGTCCATGTCAGGAACTGTCCAGAGCAGGATACGTTTGCTATGGGGATTTGCTCCTGCTCTGGACAGTTCCTGACATGGAAAGGAGTTTACTCAAAGTAATTTACTAATCTGTTTAACTTTCTGGCAGCAGTTGATTTAAAAAAAAATGTTTTCCAGTGGAGTACCCCTTTAAGATAATTTGTCAATGTTTGATTGGTTGGGTCCATCAATGTCTGACTGCTGGGGGTCCATCAATGAAGGAAAAAAGCTTGAGTGCATATTACAGCCTTTATTGTGGTAAGATAAAGGCAGATTAACATACATATAAGATCCACACAGGATCTGGACGCGTTTTGAGTGTGAACACACTCTTTATTGGGTCCATCAATATCTGCCTGGTGGGGGTCCAGACAGCACAATAAAAGGACTTCTGCACTCCTGTGATTACATAGATCCCTTAATTTGCAATATGAATTGGTTCCAGGATGACCATTGTATGTTGAAATCATTGTATATTGAGACTATGGAAACCTGGTAATTGATTCTGAAGCCCCAAAATGTCATCCAAAATAGAAAGAAAATGAGGATTCATGAAAAATAAGTAGACAACTGATAGGGATAAAGCAAATCCTTACAGATAAAAGTAAGAAAGGATACTGCTTGGAGCTGTAAATCACTGTCTATGTAGAGGACTGGAGCTTCTTCAGGGTCCTGTACAGTACACAGTGTCCTATAAAAGTAAAATGGAGCCATCCAAACTTGGTGTCCAAAGGAGCAGCTAACTGTGGCACCGGTAAAGAGTAGTACAGAACATGTAATACCTCCCTGTACTGTAGGGGTGCCACCAGTCAGTGCATACACTTCAGTAGTACAGGTGTCTTACCACTGAATGCCCATTTTGATTGGTCAGTTCTTCCAGCCATTGACACGTTTCGCAGATCTGGACTGTCTGTAGCATTGTATGTTGAGTCTGGTTCCAGTCCATTGCATGTTGAAAATATTGTGTGTTGAGGCCATTGTAAGTTGAGGGGTCACTGTACTGCGTTGCCTTTATTATTTATACTGGCACAGTATCTAGTCCATATGGGCATCTGTCATTAATACTGCATATCAGTCAGATTCAGTCCTATTTAAAGGAATGGGGCAATTTTCATGACCAGACAGAGCCCCTCTTATAAATAAGCTGCTGTGCCTATATGAAAGATAAAAGGGACATTGCAGTCGTGGGAACGTCATGGTGCTGATGAGTGTACGTACCTGAGGTCAGACCTACACTGATATAGTAAAAACCACAGCACTTCAAATACAGGTAGAAATCTGTAAATCATTAGTAGATCCAAATAGATGACAAAGTGGGATTAGTAAGCAATGTATATAATATAGGAAGCAGTTTTCACCACCAATCAGATTGCTTCTTTTGTTGTTCAGAGGCCTTTTTAAAAATGAAAGAAGCGATCTGATTGGTTGCTATGGGCATCTGGCTAACTATTCCTTTACACATGTTTTGATAAATCGTCCCCAATGTGTGAAACTGTCTGCTTCCAGCTCTTTTCTCTGTACATGCGGGCACCACGGATCTGGCAGACAGCTGACTGGCTGGTTGCTAGCACCCCATCAATCTGACATTGATGACCTCTCCAGAGGATGAAGCATCAATAAAAAAAAAAAAGTCCCAGAAACCCCTTTAAGGGTAGGGTCACACGTGACAGTGCATAAAAAACGCTGCAGATCTGCCGATAACCCGACCCTATAGTGTGCCTGTCTGCTCGTAGCAGCAATCCGCTCCTACGAGCAGACACACATGGACCTGCGAGTCGTCGCGCGCACGCGCAGTTTGCTCACAATCATTGTGGCCGCTCTCATGCGTGCAGCGACCCGCAGGTCCATGTGTGTCTGCTCGTAAAGGCATATTGCCGCTATGAGCAGACAGACACAGCAGGAAGCACACTATAGGGTCAGGTCATCGGTGTCCATTACGTGTGACACTACCCTAAAACGGGAGGGTGCATAAACTTATATTATAATGAAAATTACAATAGTTCTTCTTACAAATGCTGCTCTATGAGGACACATTAATAGACTATTCCAATACTTTACTGCAGGACTTTTTTGGCCATTGAGTTATCGTGATATTTTTTTTTCCAAAAACAATATACTGTTAATATTTATAGCTACTGTAGTGTTGTTGATGAAAAACTTTGCTTCCAGGCTTTTCACTTTATTGGGGATATCATATGATGGACATGTCTGTGGATCTGATCCATGGTATTAATGGTTATATTCCTATCTGTGTTTATGCATATGTAATTAAAGGGGTACTACCGTGCTGACAACTTATCCCCTATCTAAAGGATAGGGGATAAGTTGCCTGATCGCGCGGGGTCCCACCGGTGGGGACCCCCGCGATCTCGCACGCTGCAGCCCGCTCTCATCAGGCTCCAGAGCGAACATCCGCTCCGGGTCTGATGACGGGGCCGGTGATCGTGACGTCACAGCTCCGCCCCGTGTGATGTCACACGGGGGCGGAGCCGTGACGTCACTACACTCCAGCCCCGTGATATGCAGTCATCAGACCCGGAGCAATGTTCACTCCGGGACCTGATGAGAGCGGGCTGCAGCGTGCGAGATCGCGGGGGTCCCCACCGGTGGGACCCCGCGCGATCAGGCAACTTATCCCCTATCCTTTAGATAGGGGATAAGTTGTCAGCACGGTAGTACCACTTTAAGATGATTCAATTTTATGGCCACTTTTTATTGTGTCTGTTTTATTTTTTATTTTTTGCTTTTTTTTATTTTTTTTTGTGCCCCATTTCTACAACAAAATATTGCCTGACATTTTATAAATAACCTCCATTAGATCACATGGATCCGTTCTGGTTATCATGGTGCAAAATCAATAGTTTGTATGGCGCCTGGCGCCTGCAGTATAGTAAATAAAAGACTTGTAGTGGGCTTGTAAAATTGTGCTGTAACTGCTGTAGATAACATGCTAACTGGTAGTTGTTGACATTGAGTAAAGTGTCTTATGATAGGATTTATGTTACAACATAACTATACAGATGTACAGAGAGGAAATGTAACTGTTCTTGTCACAGATGTAACAAAAAGAGACATTGACAAATGTGGTGGTGGATGGGTTTAATAAAAAGGTTAAAAAGAAGCAGTTGCAGGCCAATTAAACTTTTTTTAAAAAATTTTTGCAATAAAATATGCAGCAAAACCAAAAATTACAATTACAATGGGTAAGTACAATTACTTTAATAGCCATTTTTTATTTTTACTACTGGTAAAAAATTTCAGCTTAGTGATCTTTAGTTTTTTTCAGTACCATTTTTTAGTAGATGGGACTTTTTCAGCAATTCTGGCACTTAGTATGTTTTCTTTAGTTTACGCTATTTACCGCGCGACAATGTAATATTATAACAGTTTGGAGATTTGTACACACAGCAATACCCAGTATGCTTTTTTTTTCTTACATTTTTTTTTATTTAAACTAAGCACTCACCCATAATAAGGAGTATTTCCTGACAGATTATTTTATTTGGAAGTGTCATCTTATACTGGGCAATCCACTTATCACAATAATCAAACGTTTTCCCTTAAAGGGGTACTCTAGTAGAATTTTTTTTTTAAATCAACTGGTGCCAGAGAGTGAAACAGATTTGTAAATTACTTCTATTCAAAAATCTTAATCCTTCCAGTACTTATCAGCTGCTGTATGCTCAAGAGGAAGTTGTGTAGTTCTTTCCAGTCTTACCACAGTGCTCTCTGCTGACACCTCTGTCCATGTCCATAGGTTTGCTATGGGGAGTTGCTCCTGCTCTGGACAGTTCCTGACATGGACAGAGGTGTCAGCAGAGAGCACTGTGGTCAGCCTGGAAAGAAATACACAACTTCCTCTGTAGTATACAGCAACTGATAAGTACTGGAAGGATTAAGATTTTTTTTTACAAATCAGTTTAACTTTATGGCACCAGTTGATTTAAAAAAAAAGTGTCATTGTCTAATTTAGTTCCAGCATGTAAAAAGTTAAAATGTCGGCATTTGTTATCTGGAGACAGCTCACTTTAGCATCTAACTCCCAAACCCAGCTTAAACATTAGCACGATAAAATGACTCATTATAATCTAAAAGTAAACTTTGTCTGACTTTCATACCAGAGGAGCAAATCGATATTCCCTTCTGTGACAGTTGTACAGAGGACAATGCTGCGTCTAGGTTGTCTCCTGTGTTCCACTAAAGTGTTCATCAATAGTGTTGAGCAGCATAGGCCATATTCGAATTCGCGAATATTCGCGAATATATGGACGAATATTCGTCATATGTTCGCGAATATTCGCATATTCGTTATATTCTCGTTTTATTTTCGCATATGCGATAATTCGCGTATGCGAAAATTAACATATGTGAAAATTTGCATATACAAAAGTAACATACGTGAAAATTCGCATATGCGAAAATTAGCATATGTTAATTTCCGCATATGCGAATTTGTGCACGCCAGTCTCACACAGTAGTATTACAGCCTTCTTTACACCACGGAAGTTGGAAGGAGAGAGGGATGATCACTGTGATGTATACTGTGAAGAAAAAAAAACAAAAAAAAAAAACGAATATTCGTAATTACGAATATATAGCGCTATATTCGCGAAATTCGCGAATTCGCGAATATGCGATATTCGCGAATAATATTCGAATTGCGAATATTCGCGAGCAACACTATTCATCAAATCGCAATACTAGATGTTGCATCACACTTAGCTGCCGTTGTGACACGACAGTGCGACGGATGTCAGGGAACACGGAGAGAATAGTGGCAGAAAAAATACATCATGCAACGTCTTTCTCTCCCGCTACTCCCGTCAAAAAACAACAGCGCCCGACGGACACCATATTAGTAAATGGGATCTGTGGGGACCCGTTTTTTTCCCGTTGTGCCCCGTCCGTATAATGGATGTTAAAGGCACAAAAAAAAGTGCCTATAGGACCTTTTCCGATGGGGCACAACGGCAGTGTGAAAGTGGCCTAACAGGTGAGAGGATATATTTATTTAGAAATGACCTTGGATTCCTGATACAAGGGGTAGGATGGCATTTACGAGACCGATAAAAAATATAGTCAATGGGTCAGATTTATCAAGCTAATGCCAACTTTATGAACCATATGAAAAAAAAAGGAAGCAATGGTGCTATATGGATCACTTTGCAGGACCTATATAATTTTTTTTACTAAAAGAAATCTAGATCAGTGGTCTCAAACTGTGGCCCTCTAGATGTTGCAAAACTTCAACTCCCAGCATGCCCGGACCGCCGTTGGCGGTCCGGGCATGCTGGGAGTTGAAGTTTTGCATCAGCTGTTAGCTGTCTGGGCATGCTGGGAGTTGAAGTGTTGCATAAGCCATTGACTGTCCGGGCATGCTGGGAGTTGAAGTGTTGCATAAGCCGTTGGCTGTCCGGGCATGCTGGGAGTTGAAGTTTTGCATCAGCTGTTGGCTGCCCGGGCATGCTGGGAGTTGAAGTTTTGCAACATCTGGAGGGCCACAGTATGAGATGACTGATCTAGATGCTAAGTCCAAACTTGGAGTATTTTGTGACCCTAACAATACTGGAGAGGTGAGTCTGCAAAATATATGGGAATCACATAAATTCTCCGTGAGGGAAGAATTGTCTTCCCTAGCATCCTTTATCAAAAAAGAAAGGTAAAAACAGATTTCTGGCCTATTCTCTCAAATAAAGAGTACCTGTCATCAAACAAACTCACCTAAACTATCTTCCACTATGTTCCCTAACTACACCTAACACCCCCCCCCCCCCTTAACATTTTTTTAAGAACTTTAAGAAAAGATCTATTTCTTACCTATCTTCTTGCTCACAGAGTGTGAGCTGCCGGCAGAAGGATGTAGGCGTGCCCCAGCAGGCACTACATCACTGAAGCCTGCTGGGGGACTGCTTCCGCCCGGAGTCTTGTAAGTGGAAGGGACCAAGGAGGACCAGCTGAGGAAGAAGCTGCAGGCCATCCGAGAGAAGGTGGAGCAGCAGAGGAAGAAGCTGTAGGCAGGCCTTGAGAAGGTGGAGCAGTGGAGGAAGAACCTGTAGGCAGGCCTTGAGAAGGTGGAGCAGCGGAGGAAGAAGCTGTAGGCAGGCCTTGAGAAGGTGGAGCAGCGGAGGAAGAAGCTGTAGGCAGGCCGTGCGAATGTGGAGCAGTGGAGGAAGAAGCGACAGGCTGGCCGGGAGAAGGTGAGACCACCTCTGTGTTGCTGTGAGTGGGCTGTGAGCAAACTTCTTCCACAGCTGTCCGTCAACTGGATCATGTCAGGAGCTGCTGCAGGCACAGCGCACGCTCCCGCCTGTCTGATTGACAGTCAGGGAGCTGCGCTGTGCTTGTCAGTGTCCCGGCTGCACTGAGATTTTGGACTCATGCCAGGCCCTCATGAGTCCGAACTCTATGAGAGACTATTGGCTGGGACGTTTAGGGAGACCCCTAGTGGTCAGTTTTTTAAAAGTAAAATGAAATATATAAATATACATTTTTGTTAATCACATGGTAATAGAAAGTTGTTTCTAATACATTGATTAACTAAATACCAAAAGTTTTTTTGATGACAGGATTTTAGAGAATCTTCATAAGAAATCACTTGCCAGTGTACATGTGGCACAGCTCTCTCACATTAGAAGGTCAAAAATATCCAAAATCTTCAATCTGCTAAATTTTATCTAAACACTATACTCAAGGAGACAACCCCACCAAATGTAAATTAAACAGAGGAAAGCAAAGGCTTTCATCTCCACCATGCACACCTCACATTATCCCCTACTGCACAATATACCCTTTAAGGCAGCAGCGTTCTAGTCCTACTTATTCTCCTTATACAATCTAAACACAGGAGACACTACTGAAAAGGAAAAGCAAAAATAAGCTCTTACTCAAGACTCCCACAGCCTAAGGCTGTCAGATTGTGCCCCCCAATTACAGAACTTTTATGCTCCACATGAAGTTCTTTTCTTTTTGAATTTATTCTGTGTCTGACCACAGTGCTTTCTGGACAGATTCTCTGGACAGTTCCTGACACGGACAGAGGTGTCAGCAGAGAGCACTGTGGTCAAACTGGAAAGAAATTCAAAAAGAAAATAACTTCCTCTGTAACATACAGCAGCTGATAAGTACTGGAAGGATTAAGATTTTTTAACAGAAGTAATTTATCAATCTGTTTAACTTTCTGGCACCAGTTGATAAAAAATAAAATAAAAAATAAAATAGTTTTCCACTGTAGTACCCCTTTAAACTTTTCAACAAGGCTTCTCCCCTCAGATCCTGATGGCCACCATCAACATCTCCATTATTCCTATTGAAAATAAGGAACTTGCATACAATTATAGGCCGATATCACTATAGAACCTACACCTTAAAGGGGTACTCCACCACTAGACATCTTATCCCCCATCCAAAGGTTAGGGGATAAGATGTCTGATCACGGGGGTCCCCAGCAGTGATCTCCCTGCTGCACCCGGCATTCGTTTAGAGCGTGGGGTGCAGCGCATAGACTTGCAATGAGGGGGCATGGCCGTGACGTCATGAGCGGGGTGTGATGGTGACATTGCCAGTCATCCGGCACGGAGCACAGTTCGCTCTGTGCACCAGATGTCTGGGGTGCCGCATCTGAGATCATGGGGGTCCCCAGCAGCTGGATCCCCGTGATCAGACATCTTATCCCTTGGATAGGGGATAAGATGTCTATGGGCGGAGTACCCCTTTAAGCTATTTGCTGGACTGCTGTCACTCTGGCTCCAATCCTTGATGCCAACTCAGATTAATTCAGATCAGGTTGGTTTTTATGTCCTCTAGGGAGGGAGAAGTCAATACCTATGGAGTTTTGCATTTGTGACAGTGTGTGAGGTCCCAGAGGGAAAAACTGATTCTTCTCAGCACAGATGCTAATCTGGTCTCCTGGGAATTTATAAGAGCTGCGTTGGTTGCACAATTACAACTTTCCCCTGCAGTTTTTCAATGCCATTTTCTCGATGTACCACAAGTCCAAGGCTAGAATGGGAGTAAATGGTTTAACATCTGATATACTATTTCCAATGGCACCCATTAGAGATGCCCCCAATCTACTGTTCGTATGGACCTCTGTTCTGTGGGCAAACGACCAGGTCACCAAAAGACTGTGCTTCCTGGTGAAGTGGCCACTGGTGGCATCCGGGCAAAGACGGGACGGAGTTGTAGCTGGAATTGCAGGAACAGCTGAGCTCACTGTGTTCCACTGTTTCCATAGAGGTAAATTGGTGTTATGGAAAGCATAGCACAGCAGTGGTGGAACCCCCAGCTATCAGATGTCAGGTGGACATGCCATAAATGTCTAAGATTGGAATAACCCTTTTAGGGTGCATTCCCACGTGGCGTATTTTGCTGCGTATTTGGTGGTGCATATTTTCCTACCCATTGACTTCAACTGAGAAAATAAAATATGCAGCAGCAAATACGCAGCAAATACGTCGTGTGGGAATGTACCCTTAAAGGATAGATAAGCGCTTCTGGAGTTGGGAGCAGCAGCACTGTACAAGGTGCAAGGGGAGGGGTGAGTATGTTTTTTTCTTATTTCCCTGCCCTTTTCTGCCTCTCTAGAATTTTGTGAAAGAAGATGGAAAACCCCTTAAGGATGTATTCACACATACAGTATCCTGTGCATGTTTGAAGCTGCAGATTTTTATGCTGTTAATTTTTATGTAAACTAAATGGGTGAACACAGCTTCAAATCTGCAGCTTCAAATCATGTCCATCAAATGTGCGCAGGATACTGTATATGTGAATAGACCCTCAAGGAAGTGATTATCCAACCACAAAACTCATAACCTGTGTCCGCAGGATAGGCGATAAGCAGCAAATTACAGGTGATTTGACCGCTGGGACCTCCATAATCTCCACAACAGGGTCCAGCTTTCTCAGCTGAATGGAGTGGTAGACTGCTTTTTCCGTGTGCCGCTTCATGCATTGTCTATGGGAGCACCAAAGATACCTAAGTGCAGCACTCGGGTATACACTGTGTGAACATAGCCTAATGGTGCATCTTGCAATAGGCTTGTTGTCACTGCCTGCGGTCAGATCTACTGGATTTGAGCATAATGAGACTAATGTGCTATTCAGGAGTCTGAGAAAATTGAGTAAAAGCCTCAGGCTAAGTTTCTTTTTTTCTTTTCTGGCCCAAAAAAACTGCCAAAATGACAGAAAAAAAACACACAGCATTTTCCTGCGTTTTGGCGTTTTTTTTCTTGCATTTTTTTCAGGCATTTTTGCCTTTGAGTAGAAATTGCATTTTTGGCCCCTTTGGCGTTTTTTCTAAATTTGTTAGGTACCAAATAAAAAAAAAAAGGGTTTAACAAAATTTCTATTTTTTATAACAAAATTTATATAAATTTTTAAACAGGGATCAATTGATGTGGGCGGGCAGGGACCTTAAAATGTAGCCGGCAATAATAAAAATGTAGAAAGGGGCCATTTAAATGTAAAAATTATATATTTTTTTTATAATTAGTTTTGTTAAACTATTTATTAGTAATGTATTTTAATAATGTGTGTTTAAAAATTTTATTAGTACAGGTACTACTACTCCCATCATGGAACAGTGTGTTCCATGCTGGGAGGAGTAGTACTACCTAAAAAATTAAGGGGAAAAAAGTAAAAAGAAAAGTTAAAAACACACACTTTATTAAACATATTATTAAAATACATTAATAATAAAAAGTTTAACAAAATTAATATTATTTAAATGGCCCCTTTCGACATTTTTATTATTGACGGCTACATTTTTAGTTCCCTGCCCGCCCACATAAATTGATCTCTGTTTAAAAATTTATAAAACATTTTGTTATAAAAAAAATAGAAATTTTGTTAAATTAAATTTTTTCCATCCCTACGGTATTTTTTTTAAATTTTTTATGGTAGCCTATGACATTTTATCAAAACAGGTATCTCCATCCCTTTTTTGGATCGCTAAAGTCCAAATAAGAATAAAAACCACCTTCAAAAACACCGAAGTTCAAACCCACGCCAAAAGGGAAAAAAACGGCAAACTGAAAAATGCAAAGTGGAAAAGGAATTTTTTGATTTCTCATTGATTTACAGCTAACATCTGGCTGCAGCGTTTTTTCACTGACAAGAACGCCATGGGGCCGTTTTGGTGTTTTTGGGCAAAACACACAAAAAAAACAAGTAGAAACTTAGCCTAGGACAGACAAAGAATTTCTATCTACCAGTTATTCTTTCCATTCTAGGAGGAAATACTTTCTAATTTTACAAAGTGAACACGACAGGAACCTGCATTACCATGGCGTGTAAGGTCAGCATAATTTGCTTCCTTGATCTTTAATATTGTGGAACATGACAGGTCACAAGGTCAACAGGAAAAGCCTGACACTGTCTATAACAGAACTCTAGGGTACTTGGGTAAACGTATAGATTCAGGAAGCCTGGAGCACATGAGGCACATTACTAAAGAGCATTTCATAACACAAGATACAATCAGTCTGTAACCATATTACAACAGCAAAGCGATATATACTTAAAGGTGTAATACACTGGATCACACATGTGGAAATGGACACACAGCTGGGGTGACAACTGTCCATAAAAAAAAAAGGGGGGTGTTTGTGATATTTTTGAAGCTGGAAGAGCTTGAACAGATTACTGTGATTGTTAATACTTGGGACGTAAAAAAATATTCACACTATATATATATATATATATATATATATATATATATATATATATATATAAAATCAAAAAAACAGTAGGGAACCGGCACTGTAACGATGGACTTCAAGTCCTAGGTGGGTGCTCAGCTTCAACAGGTTCAAACTCCAAACCTAAACCACAGTATTATGCAACGTTTCAGCCTCACAATGAGCTTGAGAAAGGCCTCATTGTGAGGCTGAAACATCGCATTGACTTGATGGGTGAATAAACACACTGCTTTTTGCAATTTGGAGTGCCGCTTCCTTCTTTGGATTATATATATATATATATATATATATATATATATGCAGAAACTTTGTGAACATCCTTCGTATCATCAATACACAGTGAATATTCCCAGTATTCTCAGATGGAGACACATGTCACATGTCACATACCTTCTTTAACATGTATTAAAGTTTTTCAATTAAAAAAATATTTTGCTAAAAATAACATGTCCAGCTAAAAAGTTATCCAATTTAACATTCAACCAGTAAAAATTAGGATTTTGTAAATTTATACCCTTAACCTTTAAGATTAAAAAAGAGTTAGTGAAATAAATACAAGTTGTGCTTGTTCCAGACTTCTTGTGCCTTCCATTTCTGATACAGGAAATACACAGTCACATGCACTCAGTCATATCAGTTCTCCTGGGGCTTACTTTACTGTCATGTGGTCACGCACCATGTCCTTCCTTTCTGTCCCTCAATTCTTCCTGGAAGTCAATCACAGATACTGATCCCTCCCTTTCCCATCTACTTCATCTTCATTGCTTGAATCTTTGTCTTTACAGGTGGAAGTACAATCTGCTATTGGTGAAAACTGCTGTACTCGCCCCTTAGCCTCTAGGACTTATATTAGAATTATTTTAAACCAGGTCCACACAAGCATTATAAGGCAGCATTTTTATGTCCATATTATAAGCTAAAGTCTTAACCTGACCGCGGGTCTAGTTCCCCGGAAAGGAAAGCATCATGGGGACAAGTTCAGATTATTAGACCTGCTGTTGGGATACCACTTTCAGCCATAATACAAATGCATTAATATGACTGTAATATGCATATGCGAAATCTGGAGTTTTATCACATAGTTTTTACATTGTAGTTGTTAGTGCATAATATCCTTTATACACTGTAAAAAAAAAATTATTAAAAAATTATATATATATATATATATATATATATATATATATATATATATTACAGTATATGTATAGTCAGGAGTATTTATTTTTTTCTCACTCTACACACTCTTGGGTAGACTTGTTTTTGGGGGAAATTTCAGCTCTTCATGTGATGGCTTCCACAAGGGTTCACAGTATTATCTAGTTGGATCATGCCTCCCGGCCTGGCAGGAGACCAAATCAGGAAGTGTTTCTCTGCACTAAGCTTTATTGACAGCTGCACAGAGCCTCACCGAAAGTTGCACAGAGCCTCTCTTAAAGCTGCAAAGAGCCGCATTGAAAGCTGCAAAGAGCCTGAGGTCTTCTATTCATCAAAGCACATTACAGCACTGCAATCATGTGAGGGCGGAAGTGGTCCCCCAGCAGGCTTCAGTGATGTCATGCCTTCTGGGAAATGCCCACTTTCTCCTTCTGGGGAGATGTGAGCAAGAATAAAGGCAAGATACAGAGCTTTTTAAAGTGCTGCATGGCCAAAAACATGACATAAAGTTTCTTTTGCATAAACGGGGACATTCCGCAAAACTGTGAGTAAAATACAAGTATCTATACCACAATAAGTCAACTTGTGTAGACCATCCACAGTAAAGTTAAATCTAATTGGAATGTACAGTATATCTACCTCACTAGCTGCACAACGAAAAAGTGCAAGAAGAACATTAGAGATACTAAAGCTTTTGTAAATTGAACAGTAATGCAATGGACATCAAATCACCTTCTCTGGAAAAAGAATGGGCGCTGCCCTGGGACGACTCCCAGTGCAAGATGAAGTTTAAAATAAACATTTATTTTAAAAGCACAACGCGTTTCATAGCCGTGCCGCCTTCTTATTCGAGTGCACTAAATCAAGTAACATTATATCAGAATTTGGAAATCAAGGGTCTCGTATATTGTTCTTACTCCTGGATCCTGTGTTATAATCCACCCCATATTTTTAGGCATATGTGACTGGACCTCTGGAAGAAAAAAAAAAAACTAGATGACACGCTTTGCACACTTTCTTTTAGCATTTCAGGTTGGGTTTACACTAGCATCGTACACGTCCAATTGACTTTGAATAGGGTTCATCTGGTTTCCATCTGACATCCTATTTCGCAGGATCTAAGCGGATAAAAAGAAAATTGATCTGCAGCATTTTTTATCTGCGCTCACATCCCATCATTACAACAGATGAACTGAGCTCCCTGAATAGAGCTGATGTGAACAAGGACTAACCCTGATGGATTAACAAATCATCTCTGATTACAAGAACATAGGGGGGTATTTATCAAAGGATTTATGTGTTTTTTTTTCACGTAACTTTGGCGCAATACTTTAGCGCAGTTTCTTTTTGCGCCAAAGTTTGGCGCATTTTCTCCACTGTCATTTTTACAACTTTCTCAAAATCACACGGTCCTGTGTATGATTTTAACTTTAGTCAGTAATTCATCATTTGCGCCAATCGATCTTTGGCCGAATTTTGCGCCTTTAGGGTTTTTTTGGGCGCAATTCACTGCCAAGAAATTTTGCACATGGAAAACACACTTAGCAATGTCAGAAAATGTAAAGGCGGCAAAATACATTGAAAAAACATTTTTTGTGAAAGCAGCGACACCTCCAGGGCCGTTCAATACTATCCTGCGACATAGTTGTCTCTGAGGAACCATCACCCTCCGTTGAGCCAGCATTGGACATGGCCACACAGGTTCAGGAAAGGTAAGCGCTAAAGCAGTGGTCTCCAACCTGCGGACCTCCAGATGTTGCAAAACTACAACTCCCAGCATGCCCGGACAGCCAACGGCTGTCCGGGCATGCTGGGAATTGTAGTTTTGCAACATCTGGAGGTCCGCAGGTTGAAGACCACTGCACTAAAGTAACAAAAAAAAAAAAAACTACCAAAGTTGAAAATGAAATCCATTTCACATGGTGGCTATAAACCCCACAAAAGAAAATAACTCTTGTCGCTTGCTGATATACTGCAGGAGGGACTCCGAAATGGCTGCTCTACAAGGTAAAATACACGTCCTCTGTGGCGGTAAGTTCTGTGTAAAAGGCGCTGTGAACAGCTGATTTCAACATTTCAGCCAAAATTACTAACAACTTGCACCAAATGATAAATGTCCACAAAAACCAAAGTGAAAAAAAAGGGTAAAAAGAAACTTTCAGCAGGCAAAATTGATAAATACCCCCCATAATCTTGTTCCATATCTTCTAGTCCGAATCATGGCGCTGAGTAATACCAACACCACTGTTAGCTGTCATCTGCAGTCACTGTAAGGGTTAAAGAAGGACATAAAGTGAATCTGTCACTTGCAAAATCCACTACACAGAGGTCTAAGGCTAAGTTTATACTTAGTTTTTTTCTGGCAGTTTTTGGATATCTGTCACTGCAGTTTTTTAGCCAAAGCCAGAAGTGTATTCAAAAGGAATAGGACATATAAAGGAAGGACTTACACCTCCCTTATGGATCCACTTCTGACTTTGGCTCAAAAACTGCAGTGGCAGAATTCCAAAAACTGCCAGAGAAAAAACTAAGTGGAAACTTAGCCTTATTGAAAGGATACAAGTAACACCTTCACTTTTTCTCTCTATTCCTTTAATCTGGAGAAAATCTCACTTTTTATGCTGCATTGAAGTGTCAAAGAGGCGTGGCCCGGGATCTACAGTGCTCTAGGGCTGCAACAATTCTCTTTTCTAATTCCCTGCATTCTCCAGTTGATTTAAAAAATGTTTTCCAGTGGAGTACCCTTTTAATAGACTCTTTCACGAGGCACGGATACTCAATACTAAATAAATAGACGTGTTAAATACCATATTTATCGGGGTATAACATTGGCCTATAACACGCACCCTCATTTTTCCAGGGAAATTTGGGTAAAAAAGGTTTTCTTCCCAAATATCCTTGTTAAAATGAGGGTGCGTAGTAATTTCGTGTATACCCCGATAAATGTTTCTGGCCCCGCAGAAGCCGCTGCGGTTCAAGGATTTAAAGCGGCCGCTTTAAATCATGTAACTGCAGCAGCTTCTTCGGGCCAGAGTCCTGCCGCCGCCCGGTTCCCATCCCCTGCTTTCATATTTACCTGTAGGCGCGTTCCTGCAGGCTGCGGGATGTCACGTTGAGGACGTCACTCGTCAGCGCGTAGCGCACAGCGACAGCACAGGACGCCGCCGGAACCTGCAAGAACACGCCGACAGGTATATATAAAACCGGGTATGTGAACCGGGTGACGGGGAGCCTCTGGTGGCCGCTTTAAATCATTGAACCGCAGCGGCTTCTGCAGGAGCAGAAAGAGTTTATTGGCGTATAACACGCAGATAGACTTTAGGCTTAACATTTTTGCTTTAAAAATGTGTGTTATTTGCCGATAAATATGGTATTTTGTTTCCATTTTTTTAATCATTTAATTAATTAATGATCCTGTGATTTCCATATTTTAATGACTCTTTTTTCTTGGTGTGCAATTTCAATGTTGAGGAGTGTAAATTGGTCCAAAATAGTTTATAGTGGTTGGAGAGCTGCATTTCAAATTCAGAACTTCAAGCCTACTGTTTGTCTTCACTATTGAGATAAATGCTAGAATTCTCTCAGCCTACCACTAATTAAAGCCCATTGCACTGAAATTTACAGTATATGAATTAGAGATGAGCGAACTTACAGTAAATTAGATTCGTCACGAACTTCTCGGCTCGGCGGTTGCTGACTTTTCCTGCATAAATCAGTTCAGCTTTCCGGTGCTCCGGTCTGCTGGAAAAGGTGGATACAGTCCTAGGAAAGAGTCTCCTAGGACTGTATCCACCTTTTCCAGCCCACGGGAGCACCTGAAAGCTGAACTAATTTATGCAGGAAAAGTCATCAACTGCCGAGCCGAGAAGTTCGTGACGAATCAAATTTACTGTAAGTTCGCTCATCTCTAATATGAATCTTCATTAAACTCAATTACAAATCCTTATGAATTCCCTTAAATGGCACATACAGAATTTTAAAATGTAACCTCTTAATGACGCAGGACGTAAATGTACGTCCTGGTGCAATGGTACTTAACGCATTTACGTCCTGTACATGACTGCGAGCATCGGAGCGATGCTCGGTCATGCGCGGAAGGTCCCAACTGCTGATAGCAGCCAGCGACCCACCGGTAATGGCCAATATTCGCGAACACGCTGATGACTGCCATTAACCCTCAAATACCGTGATCAATACAGATCACGGCATCTGCCGCAGTGTGGTCTTTAAAATGGATGATCGGATCGCCTGCAGCGCTGCCACGGGGATCCCATCATCCATAATGGTGGGTGGAGGTCCCTTCACCTGCCTCCGTCCATCTCCCAGAGTCTTCTGCTCTGGTCTGAGATCGAGCATACCAGAGCAGTAGATAGCCAATAATACTGATCAGTGCTATGCCCTATGCATAGCACTGAACAGTATTAGCAATCAAATGATTGCTATAAATAGCCCCCTATTAAAGTGTTAAAATAGATAATGAGAAAAATCCCTTTTTCCCCATTTTAACCCCAAAAAGTGTAAAAAAATTATTTTTATAAACATATTTGGTATCGCCGCGTGCGAAGATATCCGAACTATTAAAATATAATGTCAATGATCCCGTATGGTGGACGGTGTGAACGTAAAAAAAAAAAAAAGTTAAAAACTGCTGCTTTTTATAACATTTTATATAAAAAAAAATGATTAAAAATGTGTTAAAAGTTTTACATATGCAAATGTGGTATCAATAAAAATTACAGATCACGGCACAAAGAATGAGTCCTCATACCGCTGCTTATACAGAAAAATAAAAAAGTTATAGGTCAGCAAAATAGAGGGATTTTCAACGTACTGATTTGGTTAAAAAGTTTGCGATTTTTTTAAAGCAGTACAATAATAGAAAAATATGTAATCATGGGTATCATTTTCATTGTATTGACCCACAGAATAAAGAAAACACATATATTTTACCATAAAGTGTACAACGTGAAAACGAAACCTTCCAAAATTAGCAAAATTGCGGTTTTCTTATTTTTTCTATTTCCCCACACAAATTGTATTTTTTTGGGTTGCACCATACATTTTATGGTAAAATTAGTGATGTCATTACAAAGGAAAACTGGTTGTGCAAACAACAAGCCCTCATGAAAATATAAAAGAGTTATGATTTTTAGAAGGCGAGGAGGAAAAAACGAAAACGTAAAAATAAAATTGTCTGAGTCCTTAATGGGCGGAATTGATGATTTAAACCTTTTCTCAAAAGTCTATGCAAAAGTGAATCCTCTTTGGTGAACAGAGGAAAAGTTGCCCAGTTGCCCATAGCAACCAATCAGATCGCTTCTTTAATTTTGCAGAGGGCTTGGTAAAAATGAAAGAAGCAATTTGATTGGTTGCTATTAGCAGCTAGGCAGCTTTTCCTCTGCACAGGTTTTCATAAATCTCCCCCCTATATGTCCCACTGTCCAACCAAAACACTGGAATTGAGGGTCCTTCTCTTTTGTATACTGAAATTTATGACCACACTATACTAACATGGCATATAGGTTATACTGAGTTTAAATTATATTCATTTTAATCCATTTTTTTTTGTCATTTGAATTTGTATTGTACTCTTTATGGATATGTATATATATATATATATATATATATATATATATATATATATATATATATATATATATATATATCAACTGGCTCCAGAGAGTTAAAGAGATTTGTAAATTACTTCTATTAAAAAATCTTAATCCTTCCAATAGTTATTAGCTTCTGAAGTTTTCTGTCTAACTGCTCAATGATGATGTCACATCCCGGGAGCTGTGCATGATGGGAGAATATCCCCATAGGAACTGTACAGCTCCCGGGACGTGAATCATCAGAGAACAGTTAGACAGTAAACCACAACTCACCTTCAGAAGCTAATAACTATTGGAAGGATTAAGATTTTTTAATAGAAGTAATTTACAAATCTGTTTAACTTTCCGGAGCCAGTTGATATATAAAAAAAAAGTTTTGGCCTGAAATACCCCTTTAAGGCAGCAGAGCACTTGACGTCCACATATGGGGTATTTCCATACTCAGAATAGATGGGGTTACACATTTTTTTTTTGGGGGGGGGGGGCATTTTCTCCTATTACCCCTTGTAAAAATGTAAAATTTTGGGGGAAACCAGCATTTTATATTTACACATCCAACTTTAACGAAAAGTCGGCAAACACCTGTGGGGTGTTAAGGCTCACTGTACTAATTGTTATGTTCCTTGAGGGGTCTAGTTTCCCAAATAGTATGCCATGTGTTGTTTTTTTTGCTGTTCTGGCACCATAGGGGCTTCCTAAATGCAACATGCCCCCCAAAAACCATTTCAGCAAAATTTGCTTTCTAAAAGCGAAATGTGACTCCTTCTCTTCTGAGCATTGTAGTGCACCAGCAGACTACTTGACGTCCACACATGGGGTATTTCCATACTTAGAAGAAAGGGGGTTACAAATTTTGGGGGGCACATTCTCCTATTACCCCTAGTAAAAATATAAAATTTGGGCAAAAACCAACATTTTAGTGAAAAAAAAAAAATCATTTACACATCCAACTTTTACGAAAAGTAGTCAAACACCTGTGGGGTGTTAAGGCTCACTGTTACGCCGAGCGCTCCGGGTCCCCGCTCCTCCCCGGAGCGCTCGCTTCACTCCCTCCGCTGCAGCGCTCCGGTCACGTCCTCTGACCCGGGGCGCTGCGATCCTGCTGCCAGCCGGGATGCGATTCGCGATGCGGGTAGCGCCCGCTCGCGATGCGCACCCCGGCTCCCCTACCTGACTCGCTCCCCGTCTGTTCTGTCCCGGCGCGCGCGGCCCCGCTCCCTAGGGCGCGCGCGCGCCGGGTCTCTGCGATTTAAAGGGCCACTGCGCCGCTGATTGGCGCAGTGGTTCCAATTAGGGTTTTCACCTGTGCACTTCCCTATATTACCTCACTTCCCTTGCACTCCCTTGCCGGATCTTGTTGCCTTAGTGCCAGTGAAAGCGTTCCTTGTGTGTTCCTTGCCTGTGTTTCCAGACCTTCTGCCGTTGCCCCTGACTACGATCCTTGCTGCCTGCCCCGACCTTCTGCTACGTCCGACCTTGCTTCTGCCTACTCCCTTGTACCGCGCCTATCTTCAGCAGCCAGAGAGGTGAGCCGTTGCTAGTGGATACGACCTGGTCACTACCGCCGCAGCAAGACCATCCCGCTTTGCGGCGGGCTCTGGTGAAAACCAGTAGTGGCTTAGAACCGGTCCACTAGCACGGTCCACGCCAATCCCTCTCTGGCACAGAGGGTCCACTACCTGCCAGCCGGCATCGTGACAGTAGATCCGGCCATGGATCCCGCTGAAGTTCCTCTGCCAGTTGTCGCTGACCTCACCACGGTGGTCGCCCAGCAGTCACAACAGATAGCGCAACAAGGCCAACAGCTGTCTCAACTGACCGTTATGCTACAACAGTTGCTACCACAGCTTCAGCAGTCATCTCCTCCGCCAGCTCCTGCACCTCCTCCGCAGCGAGTGGCCGCTCCTGGGATACGCTTATCCTTGCCGGATAAATTTGATGGGGACTCTAAGTTTTGCCGTGGCTTTCTTTCCCAATGTTCCCTGCATCTGGAGATGATGTCGGACCTGTTTCCCACTGAAAGGTCTAAGGTGGCTTTCGTAGTCAGTCTTCTGTCCGGAAAAGCCCTGTCATGGGCCACACCGCTCTGGGACCGCAATGACCCCGTCACTGCCTCTGTACACTCCTTCTTCTCGGAAATCCGAAGTGTCTTTGAGGAACCTGCCCGAGCCTCTTCTGCTGAGACTGCCCTGTTGAACCTGGTCCAGGGTAATTCTTCCTTTGGCGAGTATGCCGTACAATTCCGTACACTTGCTTCAGAATTGTCCTGGAATAATGAGGCCCTCTGCGCGACCTTCAAAAAAGGCCTATCCAGCAACATTAAAGATGTTCTGGCCGCACGAGAAATTCCTGCTAATCTACATGAACTTATTCACCTAGCCACTCGCATTGACATGCGTTTTTCTGAAAGGCGTCAGGAACTCCGCCAAGATATGGACTCTGTTCGCACGAGGCGTTTCGTCTCCTCGGCTCCTCTCTCCTCTGGTCCCCTGCAATCTGTTCCTGTGCCTCCCGCCGTGGAGGCTATGCAGGTCGACCGGTCTCGCCTGACACCTCAAGAGAGGACACGACGCCGTATGGAGAACCTCTGCCTGTACTGTGCTAGTACCGAACACTTCCTGAGGGATTGTCCTATCCGTCCTCCCCGCCTGGAAAGACGTACGCTGACTCCGCACAAAGGTGAGACAGTCCTTGATGTCTACTCTGCTTCTCCACGTCTTACTGTGCCTGTGCGGATGTCTGCCTCTGCCTTCTCCTTCTCTACAGTGGCCTTCTTGGACTCTGGATCTGCAGGAAATTTTATTTTGGCCTCTCTCGTCAACAGGTTCAACATCCCAGTGACCAGTCTCGCCAGACCCCTCTACATCAATTGTGTAAATAATGAAAGATTGGACTGTACCATACGTTTCCGCACGGAGCCCCTTCTTATGAGCATCGGATCTCATCATGAGAGGATTGAACTTTTGGTCCTCCCCAATTGCACCTCGGAGATTCTCCTTGGACTTCCCTGGCTTCAACTTCATTCCCCAACCCTGGATTGGTCCACTGGGGAGATCAAGAGTTGGGGGTCCTCTTGTTCCAAGAACTGTCTAAAACCGGTTCCCAGTAACCCTTGCCGTAACTCTGTGGTTCCTCCAGTAACCGGTCTCCCTAAGGCCTATATGGACTTCGCGGATGTTTTCTGCAAAAAACAAGCTGAGACTCTACCTCCTCACAGGCCTTATGATTGCCCTATCGACCTCCTCCCGGGTACTACTCCACCCCGGGGCAGAATTTATCCTCTCTCTGCCCCAGAGACTCTTGCCATGTCCGAATACGTCCAGGAGAATCTAAAAAAGGGCTTTATCCGTAAATCCTCCTCTCCTGCCGGAGCCGGATTTTTCTTTGTGTCCAAAAAAGATGGCTCCCTACGTCCTTGCATTGACTACCGCGGTCTTAATAAAATCACGGTTAAGAACCGCTACCCCTTACCCCTCATCTCTGAACTCTTTGATCGCCTCCAAGGTGCCCACATCTTCACTAAATTGGACTTAAGAGGCGCCTATAACCTCATCCGCATCAGAGAGGGGGACGAGTGGAAAACGGCATTTAACACCAGAGATGGACACTTTGAGTATCTGGTCATGCCCTTTGGACTGTGCAATGCCCCTGCCGTCTTCCAAGACTTTGTCAATGAAATTTTTCGTGATCTGTTATACTCCTGTGTTGTGGTATATCTGGACGATATCCTAATTTTTTCTGCCAATCTAGAAGAACACCGCCAGCATGTCCGTATGGTTCTTCAGAGACTTCGTGACAACCAACTCTATGCCAAAATTGAGAAATGTCTGTTTGAATGCCAATCTCTTCCTTTTCTAGGATATTTGGTCTCTGGCCAGGGACTACAGATGGATCCAGACAAACTCTCTGCCGTCTTAAATTGGCCACGCCCCTCCGGACTCCGTGCTATCCAACGCTTTTTGGGGTTCGCCAATTATTACAGGCAATTTATTCCACATTTTTCTACCATTGTGGCTCCTATCGTGGCTTTAACCAAGAAAAATGCTGATCCCAAGTCCTGGCCTCCTCAAGCAGAAGACTCCTTTAAACGACTCAAGTCTGCCTTTTCTTCGGCTCCCGTGCTCTCCAGACCTGACCCTTCCAAACCCTTCCTATTGGAGGTTGATGCCTCCTCAGTAGGAGCTGGAGCTGTTCTTCTACAAAAAAATCCTTCCGGGCATGCTGTCACTTGTGGTTTTTTCTCTAGGACCTTCTCTCCAGCGGAGAGGAACTACTCCATCGGGGATCGAGAGCTTCTAGCCATTAAATTAGCACTTGAGGAATGGAGGCATCTGCTGGAGGGATCAAGATTTCCTGTTATTATCTACACCGACCACAAGAACCTCTCCTACCTCCAGTCGGCCCAACGGCTGAATCCTCGCCAGGCCCGGTGGTCTCTGTTCTTTGCCCGATTTAATTTTGAGATTCACTTTCGTCCTGCCGATAAGAACATTAGGGCCGATGCTCTCTCTCGTTCCTCGGATGCCTCAGAAGTTGATCTCCCTCCGCAACACATCATTCCACCTGACTGCCTGATCTCCACTTCTCCTGCCTCCATCAGGCAGACTCCTCCAGGAAAGACCTTTGTTTCTCCACGCCAACGCCTCGGAATCCTCAAATGGGGTCACTCCTCCCATCTCGCAGGTCATGCGGGCATCAAGAAATCTGTGCAACTCATCTCCCGCTTCTATTGGTGGCCGACTCTGGAGACGGATGTTGGGGACTTTGTGCGAGCCTGCACTATCTGTGCCCGGGATAAGACTCCTCGCCAGAAGCCCGCTGGTTTTCTTCATCCTCTGCCTGTCCCCGAACAGCCTTGGTCTCTGATTGGTATGGATTTTATTACTGATTTACCCCCTTCCCGTGGCAACACCGTTATTTGGGTGGTCGTTGATCGATTCTCCAAAATGGCACATTTCATCCCTCTTCCTGGTCTTCCTTCTGCGCCTCAGTTGGCTAAACAATTTTTTGTACACATTTTTCGTCTTCACGGGTTGCCTACGCAGATTGTCTCGGATAGAGGGGTCCAATTCGTGTCTAAATTCTGGAGGGCTCTCTGTAAACAACTCAAGATTAAATTAAATTTTTCCTCTGCATATCATCCCCAGTCCAATGGACAAGTAGAAAGAATTAACCAGATCCTGGGTGATTATTTGCGACATTTTGTTTCCTCCCGCCAGGATGACTGGGCAGATCTCCTTCCATGGGCCGAATTTTCGTATAACTTCAGGGTCTCTGAATCTTCCTCCAAATCCCCATTTTTCGTGGTGTACGGCCGTCACCCTCTTCCCCCCCTCCCTACCCCCTTGCCCTCTGGTCTGCCCGCTGTGGATGAAATTTCTCGTGACCTTTCCATTATATGGAGAGAGACCCAAAATTCTCTCTTACAGGCTTCTTCACGCATGAAGAGGTTCGCGGATAAGAAAAGAAGAGCTCCCCCCGTTTTTTCCCCTGGAGACAAGGCATGGCTCTCCGCTAAATATGTCCGCTTCCGTGTCCCTAGCTACAAGTTGGGACCACGCTATCTTGGTCCTTTCAAAATTTTGTGTCAAATTAATCCTGTCTCTTATAAACTTCTTCTTCCTCCTTCTCTTCGTATCCCTAATGCCTTTCACGTCTCTCTTCTCAAACCACTCATCCTCAACCGTTTTTCTCCCAAATCTGTTCCTCCCACTCCTGTTTCCGGCTCCTCGGACGTCTTCTCGGTCAAGGAAATTTTGGCTGCCAAAAAGGTCAGAGGGAAAAATTTTTTTTTAGTAGACTGGGAGGGTTGTGGTCCTGAAGAGAGATCCTGGGAACCTGAGGACAACATCCTTGACAAAAGTCTGCTCCTCAGGTTCTCAGGCTCCAAGAAGAGGGGGAGACCCAAGGGGGGGGGTACTGTTACGCCGAGCGCTCCGGGTCCCCGCTCCTCCCCGGAGCGCTCGCTTCACTCCCTCCGCTGCAGCGCTCCGGTCACGTCCTCTGACCCGGGGCGCTGCGATCCTGCTGCCAGCCGGGATGCGATTCGCGATGCGGGTAGCGCCCGCTCGCGATGCGCACCCCGGCTCCCCTACCTGACTCGCTCCCCGTCTGTTCTGTCCCGGCGCGCGCGGCCCCGCTCCCTAGGGCGCGCGCGCGCCGGGTCTCTGCGATTTAAAGGGCCACTGCGCCGCTGATTGGCGCAGTGGTTCCAATTAGGGTTTTCACCTGTGCACTTCCCTATATTACCTCACTTCCCTTGCACTCCCTTGCCGGATCTTGTTGCCTTAGTGCCAGTGAAAGCGTTCCTTGTGTGTTCCTTGCCTGTGTTTCCAGACCTTCTGCCGTTGCCCCTGACTACGATCCTTGCTGCCTGCCCCGACCTTCTGCTACGTCCGACCTTGCTTCTGCCTACTCCCTTGTACCGCGCCTATCTTCAGCAGCCAGAGAGGTGAGCCGTTGCTAGTGGATACGACCTGGTCACTACCGCCGCAGCAAGACCATCCCGCTTTGCGGCGGGCTCTGGTGAAAACCAGTAGTGGCTTAGAACCGGTCCACTAGCACGGTCCACGCCAATCCCTCTCTGGCACAGAGGGTCCACTACCTGCCAGCCGGCATCGTGACACTCACTGTACCGCTTGTTACGTTCCTTGAGGTGTGTAGTTTCCAAAATAGTATGCCATGTGTTTTTTTTTTTTTTTTGCTGTTCTGGCACCATAGGGGCTTCCTAAATGCGACATGCCCCTAAACCCCCCACCCCCAAAAAAAAAAAAAATTTCAGCAAAATTTGCTTTCCAAAAGCCAAATATGACTCCTTCTCTTCTGAGCATTGTAGTTCGCCAGCAGAGCACTTGACGTCCACACATGGAGTATTTCCTTACTCAGAAGAGATGGGGGTTACAAATTTTGGTGGCATTTTCTCCTATTACCCCTTGTAAAAATTTAAAATTTGGGGGAAAACTAGCATTTTTGTGAAAAAAAAATCAGTTACACATCCAAATTTAACGAAAAGTCGGCAAACGTCTGTGGGGTGTCAAGTCTCACTGTACCCCTTGTTACATTCCTTGATGAGTGTAGTTTCCAAAATAGCATGCCATGTGGTGTTTTATTTGCTGTTCTGGCACCATAGGGGCTTCTTAAATGTGACATGCCCCCCAAAAACCATTCCAGAAAAACACTCTCCAAAATCCCACTGTCACTCCTTCCCTTCTGAGCCTTGTAGTGCACCCACAGAGCACTTGATACACACCTATGAGGTATTTCCTTACTCGAGAGAAATTGTGTTACAAATTTTAGGAAGATTTCTCTCCTTTTACCCATTGTAAAAATTCAAACTACATGAACATGCGAGTGTAAAAAATGAAGATTTTGAATTTTCTCCTTCAATTTGCTGCTATTCCTGTGAAACACCTAAAGGGATAACAAACTTTTTGAATGTCATTTTGAATCCCTAAAAATTTTCGATTTTGAAAATTTCATGAAAAAATGGAAAATTGCTGCTGAATTTTGAAACCCTCTGAGGTCTTCCAAAAGTAAAAACATGTCAACTTTATGATGAAAATATAAAGTAGACATATTATATATGTGAATCAATATATAATTTATTTGGAATATCCCTTTTCTTTATAAGCAGAGAGCTTCAAAGTAAAAAAAAAAATAAAATGCATGCAAATGATGCATGAAGTATCAATGAAATTTTACCACAAACATAAAGTAGAATATATCACGAAAAAACAATCTCGGAATCAGAATGAAAGATAAAAGCATTCCAGAGTTATTAATGCTTAGAGTGGTCAGATGTGCAAAAAATGGTCGGGTCCTTAAGGTGAAAATGGGCTGGGTCCTAAGAGGTTAACGGTCTATTCACACGGCAGAATTGCCGCTTGCAGAATTTCCACCTCAAATTAAAGCCCATAGACTTCTATGGGATTCGCACTCCCATTCACACTTCTGAATTTCCGCTTGCAGAATTACGCAAATGGCTTTTATTGGGGTCCTATAGATTTCAGTGGCACAGGTCAGTGTGATGGAAATCAGGTAGGGTCTGGGTCATTGAGATCAGATGGACTCACCCCCAAACGAGCCTTGCGATCACCTGTTAAGTTGTCACTCGTGGACAAAAATCCTCCGGTGGAGTGGCACAGAAGCTTTGTTTAAGGTATAGCTCTCAGTAGATCACAATGAGCAGCCAGTTGGCCAGATACACAGGAAACGGTGAGTATTGAATGAAGGAAATTTAGCTTTGTCAGGAAAGGGTTGCAAACCATTGGTCATACTGTGGTCAAGGCTCCTGCTACAGAATGAAAGAGTTTTTCTGCGATAGGCTAAATGTAACCAAAACATTTTCTATTTTTACTTTAGAGAAACAAATGTGTATTCACATGTCTGAACATTGTCACCTCTCTGAGACGTGTCCTCACCCGTGATCTGCAAGCTGCAAATACCACATCTGAGTCGCCAGTCTAGCAAAACTGGAAACAATTACAAATGTCTTCTGACATCTGAGCAGCCGACTGTGGACAAGCTGGCGGGCCTGCATCCTGAGCAGAGCATGGAGATCAGAGGCGTATAGAAGTGCCCTCTCTCGTCTTCACTTCAGGTGCCTGTGGTTGAGGTTCAGTCCAGTTCAAACCTTTCTTCATGAAGCCTCTTATTAGTTACTTCATGTTATGTGGTTTATACCAATGTATCAATTCCTTTTTCAATTTATTAAAAGATGTGATGTCACTCATACCCTGTCTGAGGATCAGAGATCTCAGTGATTTTATACAGTGACCCCCCGACCTACGATGGCCCCGACATACGATCATGTCAACATACGATGGCCTCTCAGAGGCCATCGCATGTTGAAGGCAGCATCAACATACGATGCTTTTGTATGTCGGGGCCATCGCATAAACGGCTATCCGGCAGCGCAGACTGCTTCAGCTGCCACCGGATAGCCATTTTCGGTGCCCCGTGTGGTCCGCTGACGATCACTTACCTGTCCTCGGGGCTCCGGTGCGTCCTCGTCGGGATCCCCTGCATCGCGGCGCTCTCCATCGTCGTCATCACGTCGCTGCGCACGCCGTCCCGTCATCCAATAGGAGCGGCGTGCGTAGCAACGTGATGGCGGCGACGGAGAGCAAGGATGCCGGGGAAGCAGAGGCCTTGCCGGAGTGTCGGCTACGCGGCAACAGCGATGGAAGGCGACATCCAGGGCAGCGGTGACGAGTGGTGACAGTCCGGTGCGGTGGGTACACGTGAGTATAACCTCCAATACCAGTGGTCTTCAACCTGCGGACCTCCAGATGTTGCAAAACTACAACTCCCAGCATGCCCGGATAGCCGTTGGCTGTCCGGGCATGCTGGGTGTTGTAGTTTTGCAACATCTGGAGGTCTGCAGATTGTAGACCACTGTCCTATACTTTACATTGCACGGATCCCTCAACATACGATGCTTTCAAAAAACGATGGTCCATTTGGAAAGGATTACCATCGTATATTGAGGGACCATTGTATAAGGACACTGGCAGGCAGCCGTAAAGTCATTTTGTGCTAAAAATGAGATTGAATCAAGTTAGAATTCTAAAGGCCTTATCATGGAAACATTTCTCTGCTTTGTACTGTACATTCAGTAACAATATTATGGCATGCTGAAAATCATGATAGCATTATTACCCCTAATATCAAATATTAAATATTAATTGAAATAAACACTTAATAGACTCTAGAGCAAAAAGTAAAAGTAGGTGTTGGCACTCACCTATTAACATCATATTCTTTATTTCATCACATAAAAGTCGGTAAGGCTGGGTTCACTCCACGTTTTTGCAAAACAGTTCCCCGTATCAGGTTTTTGATGAAAAACGTATTCCTCTAAACCGGACTAAACTGTATCAAAACTAACTTGTGTTAGGTTGAAAACCGTATATGGTTTAAAAAACGATGTCCGGTTGCATCCGTTTAAAAATAAAAAATAAATAAGTATATGTTTTTAACTTTTCATTCCTTTTGGTGTGCATTGCGCATGCGCCAACTCAAAAACCGTTATGTGCAAACCGTATGGAACCGTTACCGTTCCGTTACATGTTAAAGGAACCACATACGGTTTCAATACATTTTTCACCCGGACAAAAAACCATGGTAGGCTACGGTTTTGGGTGCGTGAAAAAAACATAAAGACGCAAAAAAGTACACAACCGAATGCATGGTTTGGCATACGGTTTTCTATGGTGAGTCAATACATACGGTTTTCAATATGGTTCCGTATGGTTTTCAAATTGAAAACGTATAGGGGAACTGTATTGCAAAAACCTGGTGTGAATGCATTCTTAAGCCGGCAGTATAGGACAAAAAAACCTGCATCTGCCAAGGCTAAGCAGAGTGATGGCTTCAAGCCTGTTTCGTGGTCTCCTGCTTCCCCCTATTCCCTAGGCTCAGCTTTATGAGGAAGAAACTAGAGGCTCCCTGAAGAAAGAAAACCCAGGAATAAGCAAAAAAATGGGCACTATTAGTTAGTGGTAACTTATAGTAATATAAAAAAACAAAAAAAAAACTTTAGTATCATGTGGGAATAACATGAAAGTATGATTTAAGTTCTTAAACCCCTTAACGACGAAGGACGTAAATGTACGTCCTGGTGAGAAGGTACTTAACGCACCGGGACGTACATTTAAGTCCTATGCATAACCGCGAGCATCGGAGCGATGCTCGCGTCATGCGTGGCAGGTCCCGGCTGCTGATAGCAGCCAGGGACCCGCCCGTAATGGCGGACATCCGCGATCACGCGTATGTCCGCCAATAACCCCTCAGATGCCGTGATCAATACAGATACTTTGAATGGATGATCGGATCGCCCGCAGCGCTGCTGTGGCAATCCGATCATCCAGCATGGCGGCCAGAGGTCCCCTCACCTTGCTCCGGCCGTCTCCCGGGGTCTTCTGCTCTGGTCTGCAATTGAGTAGAGCAGAAGAGGACTGATAACACTGATCAGTGCTATGGCCTATACATAGCACTGAACAGTATTAGCAATCGAATGATTGCTATAAAAAGTCCCCTATGGGAACTATTAAAGTGTAAAAATAAAAGTAAAAAAAAGTAAAAAATGAAAGTAAAAAAATTGTGAAAAACCCCCTCCCCCAATAAAAACGTAAATTATCCCATTTCCCC
This sequence comes from Hyla sarda, assembly GCF_029499605.1. NCBI lineage: Eukaryota > Metazoa > Chordata > Amphibia > Anura > Hylidae > Hyla > Hyla sarda. Next base: position 65,939,469 of record NC_079195.1, on the reverse strand, counting down.
TATTTCACCCCCAAAAAGTGTAAAAAAAATATTTGATATACATATTTGGTATCGCCGCATACGTAAATATCCCAACTATTAAAATAAAAACATTTTATTCCCCAAAAAAATTATAAAAAAAGTATTAAAAGTTTTATATAAGCAAATATGGTATCAATAAAAAGTACAGATCACTGCGCAAAATATGAGCCCTCATACCGCTGCTTATACAGAAAAATGAAAAAGTTATAGGTCTTCAAAATAGGGGGATTTTAAACGTACTAATTTGGTGAAACAGTTTGCGATTTTTTTTAAGCGCAACAGTAATAGAAAAGTATGTTATCATGGGTATCATTTTAATCGTATTGACCCAAAGAATAAAGAACACATGTCATTTTTACCGTCAATTGTACGGCGTGAAAACGAAACCTTCTAAAATTTGCAAAATTGCGGTTTTCTTTTTAATTTCCCCACACAAATAGTATTTCTTTGGTTGTGCCATACATTTTATGGAAAAGTGAGTGATGGCATTACCACGGACAACTGGTCGCGTAAAAAAGTCTGTGGATGAAAATTTAAAAGAGTTATGATTTTTTGAAGGCGAGGAGGAAAAAACGAAAACATAAAAATTAAATTGTCTGCGTCCTTAAGGCCCAAATGGGCTTCCTCCTTAAGGGGTTAAAGTAGTACTATTTAAACACAACAGGATGGCTTTTATGTATAAGTAGCATATTACAGCAGTATTTTGGCACTATATAATGATATGGCAGTACTGAGTGGGCTGAAATCTATATACCGTATATAAAACTCAATGTGAGTGTGTGTGTATGTTCCAGCATCACGTCCAAACGGCTAAAGATATTAACATGAAACTTGGCACACATGTTACTTATATGTCAACAACAAACATAGGATAGTTAATTTAACCCTTACTCACCCCCATTTGCCAGGGTCGGGCTTTTTGTTTAAAGTCCCATACAAGTCTATGGGAAATATATGTCACTGCATAACTTCCAAACGGCTGGAAATATTTCAATAATACTTGGTCACATGTTATTTATATGTCCACTTAAAATATATATATATATATATATATATATATATATATATATATATAGTTAATTTAACCCTTAAATACCCACATTTGTGAGGATCAGGGTTTTTTTTTAAAGTCCCATGCAAATCTATGGGATATGTATGTTCCAACATAACTTCAGTACAGCAGGAGATATTTCAATAATACCAGGTACACATATTACGGAAGGTCGAGATATGAGAACGGGATATGAGGTTGAGATAGGAGGTCGAAATAGGAGGACAGGAAATGAAGTCAAGATAGGAGGTCGGAACATGAGGAAAAGATATGAAGATGGGATATGAGGTCGGGATAGGAGGATGGGATATGAGGTCGGGATATGAGGATGGGATATGAGGTGGAGATAGGAGGACGGGATAGGAGGTCAGGATATGGCGACTTGATATGAGGTCGGGGTAGAAGGTCACGATATGAGGTCGGGATATGAGGATGGGATATGAGGACAGGATATGAGGTAGAGATATGATGATGGGATAGGAGGATGGCGTAGGAGGACGGGATATGAGGTCGGGATATGAGTACGGGATAGGAGGATGGGATAGGAGGTCGAGATATGAGGATGGGATAGGAGGTCAGGACATGAGGTCGAGATATAATGACGGGATATGAGGACGGGATATGGGATTGGGATTTGACAACAATATATGAGGGCGGGATATGAAGTCAAAAGCTTCCTTGTTTGTTGATTTTCCTCCCCAACATGGATTAGGAAGGAAAAAAGCAGGCAACTTCGGGTACTCAGCTAGTCTTGAATAAAACTGTCTATAGTGGCAACTGGCTATCTCAAAAAGGATGGTTTAATGCAAAGAGCTCACAGTGAAAAATATTTTGATAACCATGATGACACCTTATTCATGACACAGGGAAAACCGGAATGACCAAACACATTAAAACTGATAACAACAATTCAAACACCCATGCAATAAAAGAGTACATGGCTAGGCTTCCACACAAGTCTTTCTCTGATGTTTTTTGGAAATTGTCACTGCTGTTCTTAAGCCAAAGTCCAAAGTGTATTCATAAAGAATAGGAAATATAAAGGAAGGACTTCTACTTTCTCATGGATCCACTTCTGAATTTTGGCTTAAAAACTGCAGTGGCAGTTTTCAAATAAAAAATAAAAAAACGCCAGTAAAAAACCTGTGTGGAAACCTAGTACAAGAGGTCAAACCTTGTAGTAATAGACTATAACAGATATTCTTCCTGTATTAAAGGGGTGTTTCGGTGGAAAACAAGTTTTTTTTTTTAATCAAGTGGTACCAGAAAGTTAAACAGATTTGTAAATTACTTCTATTTAAAGATTGTAATCCTTCCAGTACTTATCAGCTGCTGTATGCTCCAGAGGAAGTTCTTTTACTTCTAATTTCTTTTATGTCTGACCACAGTGCTCTCTGCTGACACTTTTAATGTCAGGAACTGTCCAGAGCAGGAGAGGTTTGCTATGGGGATTTGCTCCTGCTCTGGACAGTTCCTGACATGGACAGAGATGTCAGCAGAGAGCACTGTGGTCAGACTGAAAAGAACAACTAAACTTCCTCTGAAGCATATGACAGCTGATAAGTACTGGAAGGATTAAGATTTTTTTAAAGAAGTTATTTACAAATCTGTTTAGCTTTCTGGCACCAGTTGATAAAAAAAAAAATGTTTTCCATTAGAGTACCCCTTTAACTAAGAGTAGGACACAAAGACTACAGTGAGTATATGCTCCCGAAACTGGACAGAAGAAAAATGTCACCTAATTTAAGGAATTGTGATGGCATGGCAAGAATTAAGTGTTCAATGAAAAATACAGAATTATGGTGGAATTAAAATTTGTTGCCTGTGTCATTTACAGTATATGTTACATATTACCAAATGGTTACCCCCAACAGTATCATGCCCCACATCACAATGTATACTTCATCTCATAATTGCTTTGTGTTATATGTAACTTACATTCTTTGACACATTTGCCAACTATAATCTTTTCATTTATTCCCATCGCCTTTTACAGAGCAATTTTATTAAAGGGCATATACATATTCATACAATACATTCAGTATTGTTCATTTTCCCCAATGACCCATATGTCTCTCCATGCGTTTTTGTTTCTCCATGCAGACTTATGGAGAGACAGTCACAGGGAAATGCTCCCACCTAGAGTTTGTGGGAGAGGCCTCCCTAGGTGTGAATACCACCTCTCCGCGCTTGAATTTAACGGTACAGTTTTTTCTACCCTCCAAAGAGATTATCTCCGTTCTCGCCTTCCTGGACTCTGATTCCACGGGAAATTTTATTGATGCCTCCCTAGTACATAGGTATCATCTGCCAGTGTCTCGCCTGTTAAAACCTTTGTACATCTCTACAGTCAAAGGAGAAAGACTGTACTGTGCTGTATCGCACAGAACCCTTATCTATGCAGGTCGGACTCTTGCATAAGGAGAACTTGACCTTCTATGTACTTCCTCATTGTACTTCTTCTCTCCTGCTTGGCCTACCTTGGCTGCAACTCCATGCCCCGCAGCTGGATTGGAAGTCTGGAGAAGTTCTCCGTTGGGGACCGTATTGCAACAATCAATGTATTCATATACATCTGTCTAAGTTGGAGCCATCTTCTATTCCTCTGCCCAGTTTGCCTTCGTTCCTTCAGGACTTTGCAGATGTCTTCAGTGAAAAACAAGCTGAGGTCTTACCACCTCATCGTCCCTACGATTGTCCAATCAACTTACTGCCCGGCACCACACCTCCTCGGAGCAGAATTTACCTATTGTCAGTTCCTGAAACTCAGGCCATGTCCGATTACATTCAAGAGAATCTCCAGAAGGGGTTCATCAGAAAGTCCTCTTCCCCTATCGGAGCCGAATTTTTTTTTTCGTGGAAAAAAAAAAGACGGGTCTTTGTGACCTTGCATTGACTACCGAGGCCTGAATAAAATTATTGTAAAAACCGCTACCCACTTCCTTTAATCTTTGAGTTATTTGATCGTCTGCAGGGTGCCAGGATCTTTTCCAAACTAGACCTTCGTGGAGCTTATAATTTGATTCGTATACAAGAAGGAGACGAATGGAAGACTGCGTTTAATACTCGTGACTGACATTTCGAGAATCTTGTGATGCTATTCGGACTCTGTAATGCTCCAGCAGTTTTCCAGGAGTTTGTCAATGATATTTTTCATGACCTCCCATACTCCTGAGTCATTGTCTATTTGGATGACATTCTCGTCTATTCGCCCAATGTCCACACTCATTGTTCTCATCTCCGTCAAGTTCTTCAGCGTCTCCGAGACAATCATCTCTATGCAAAACTTGAGAAGTGTTCTTTCGAAAAAAAAACTGTCTTCCATTTCTGGGGTATATTGTTACCAGTCAAGGTCTACAAATGGATCCTAACAAGTTGTCTGCTGTACTGGACTGGCCACGACATTCTTGCTTAAAAGCAATTCAGCGCTTTCTCAGCTTTGCCAATTATTATCAGCAATTTATTCCTCACTACTCCCCCTTGGTAGCCTCCATCGTTTCTCTAACCAAGAAAACTGCTAATCCGAAGGTCTGGACTCCAGAGGCCGTAGAAGTGTTCAAACAGTTAAAGTCCGCCTACACTTTTGCTCCTGTTTTATCTAGACCCGATCCAGGCAAGCCATTTATTTTGGAAGTGGATGCTTCTTCAGTTGGAGCAGGTGCAGTTTTAACTCCAAAGGTAGAACTGTAACCTGCGTTTTTTTCTCCAAGACCTTCTCCCCTGCGGAGAACAATTCTACCATCGGAGATTGCGAGCTCTTGGCTATAAAGTTTGCTTTGGAAGAACGGTGTCATCTCTTGGAGGGCTCTGTACATCTGCTTATTATTTATTCTGACCACAAGAACTTGCTCTATCTACAGACTGCCCATCGTCTCAACCCTCAGCAGGCTCGTTGGTCTCTGTTCTTCTCCAGGTTTGACTTTTTTATTCACTCCTGTCCTGCAGAGAAGTATCTTCGAGCTGACAACCTATCTAGATCCTCTGATGTAGAAGACCACGAATCTCTCCCTCAACATATTGTTCCTCCTGATCATCTCATTTCTGCAGCGCCAGCAAGTCTTCAGCACCTGCCTCCCTGGAAGACCTACATTACTCCCCGCCTAAGACTCTGAGTCTTGAAATTGGTTCATTTCTCTCTGTTGGCCTGTCATGCCGGTATTCATAAGTCCTTGCAACTCATCTCCCGACAGTACTGGTGGCCAACATTAAAACAGGATGTTGTTGTTCGGTCTGTGCCCGGGACAAGACCCCCCGTTCCAAGCCTGCTGGTCTACTACTTCCTTTGCCAGTTCCAGAGCAGCCCTGGACCGATATAGCAATGGACTTTACTACCGACCTTCCTTCTTCTCGTGGCAATACGATCATTTGGGTTGTAGTGGACCGATTTTCTAAAATGGCTCATTTTGTGCCTCTACCCGGATTACCATCTGCACTGCAGCTTGCCAAGTTATTCCTTTGCCATATCTTCTGCCTACATGGATTGCCTTCTCATATTGTCTCTGACCGAGAAGTCCAGTTTGCCTTGAAATTCTGGACTGACCTCTGCTCAGGTCTCCAAGTTAAATTAGATTTTTCCTCAGGCTACCACCCACAATCCAATGGGCAGGTCGATAGGGTGAACCAGGTCTTGGGAGACTATCTTCGCCATTTTGTGTCTGCTCCCCAAGACGATTGGGCCAATTAACTACCCTGGGCCAAGTTTTCTTAGAACCACAAGGGACTTCACCTTTCTTTGTAGTCTATGGGCTTCATCCTCATCCTCCTCTTCCCTTTTCATCTTCCTGCGGAGTTCACATGGCTGATGAACAAGTGCGGAATTTCCCCACCATCTGGCAGAAGACTCGTCACTCCCTTCTATGTGGCTTATCTTCCAAATATATTAGCTTTAAGGTACCCTGTTATAAACTGGGCCCACGTTATCTGGGTCCCTATATAGTCAAGAAACTACTTAATACCGTGGCTTATTCCCTCCATCTGTCCTCCTCTCTACGGATCCCGAATTCCTTCCATGTCTCCCTCTTGAAGCCTGTCATCCACAATTGTTTTTCTCAAAGGGACATCTGGATTCCAAATTGGTCAGAGAAAAGCGCTTTTTTCTTGTGAGTTGGGAAGGATTCGGTCTGGAGGAGAGGTCTTGGGAATCGCAGGACAATATCCTGGACCAAGAGCTTCTCAGGAAATTTCTCAACCGCAAAAAGAGGGGGAGACCAAAGGGGGGGGGTACTGTTACACTTCGAGCTCCAGCCACACGCACCAGCCGCGAGCGCATTCTCCCTCTCTCCCTGGCTGTCGGCGGGACTGGGATTCGCATCGTGGAACGCGCCCGCATGCGGATCCCAGCCCATCATTTACCACGCTACTCTGCTGCCTCTGCTGTGTCTCAGCTCTGGCATGCAGGTCCCCGTCCCCTAGGCCGCGCGTGCGCCGGAGCTCTAAAATTTAAAGGGCCAGTGCGCGCATAATTATGTCTTACACCTGTCACCAGTCTATAAGTTCCTGCACCTCCCCCTCTTCCCTGCAAGATCTTCAGTGCCCCTCGCCTGAGATTAAGCGTTCCCTACTGCCTGTTTGCCTTACCCATGTTTGCAGACCTTTCCGCTACGTTATTTGACTACGCACCTTTGCCGCCTGCCTTAACCTTCTGCTAAGTTTGACTACGCTACTGCCTCTTCCTTCGGTACCGCACCTGCCCAGCTACCTGTGTGGTCGAGCCGTGTCGGGGGTAGCAACCTGGGTCTCGCCTGCCGCAGCAAGCCCATCCTGCCTTGTGGCGGGCTCTGGTGAAGACCAGCGGCACCTCAGACTCCGCTCCCCGATACGTTCCGAGTCATCTGCCACACAGGTTAGAGGATCCACATCCAGCTCTATAACTGAGGTATCATTGCAGAGGAACCAAACTGCTTACAAATATTTATATGCCTCTCGTGCAGTAATGTAACTATAATGAGCTTGGAAATCCTGTGCTACGCTCTTCAGCATAGCGGCACTGGAGGTGTTACTGCACAAGTGCAGGATTTCTGAGCTCATTTTAGCTACGTCAATGCAGTGGAGGCCTATGAATTTTTATGTGCGGATGTTGTTACGGGTGAGGGGCAAGGTAATGTCCCCAGTGCACCAAATAGCCTAATTTGCATATTAATATTAATAAAAATGTCACAAAAACGGTGCAACATAGGAATGTAAGAAAGGCAGCATAATGATCGTGTCATTAATGCTATTAACATATACCAGCAGTTTAGTATGGGCTCCCCTGCTGACAGATTTACTATAAAATAAGCAATAAGTTCATGTCTGTAGACTTTTGTCGGCCTGAGTGTGCCTTGTTAGACTGAACACAGTGGTTGATGGTATGTGGAAATCCAAGCAATGTACACTATATGTCCCTGACTTGGAAGACGCACATATAGGGAAGTACAAGCCCTCACAATAGCCCTTAATAACCATTATCACACAGTTGTCCTGGAGAGTTTCGCCATACTTGCAAAAAGAAAATCAAAAAGCATATTTGTCAACCACAAACAGTTCCCTTTTAGTACTCTACAAACCATCATGTGCCCTTTTCCAGCCTGTGGAAAGTGTTATCTCAAGCAGCTTTTTGGGCAGGAAGTTATGTTTATCACTTCCCCTCAGTCACAGTGTGTCTAGAACTTAAACATAAGAGTTTAGATTGCATCAAAACAGTAGGTTCTTGTGTATATAGCGCATCAAAGGAGTGGACCCTAAGGACTTGCTATCACTTGACTGCATGTGCAGCCATGTAGTAAAATAAAGTCTATGTTAAAAGGCCAATGGTTCGGCTGCTTTACCCCTTCAGTTCTGGAAAGCTTATCCAGAGTTGAAGATGTTCGCATGACTGTAATTACTTCTATTGCCTTCTGTAGCCTCGAAGGTTTCACTTCTTGTTTTTTTTTTTTTTTTTCCTATTTACTGTATGGTTTGTGTTTATAGCATTTTAAAATAGATTTACAAAGCTTGCAAAAAATGTGTAGGGCTGGCAATGAGAATTGTCTGTTCATGGAATCAAGCAGAATAACCAGTCATCGACATGAGGTCAATGTCATCTGATTAAAGGGGTTATCCAGCTTAGAAAAATGTAACCCTAATCCGAAGAATAATGGATACGTGTCTGATGGCGGGGGTTCGACCGCTGGGACCCCCCATGATCTCCTGCCCGGCGACACAGCTCTCCTCCTGCTTGTAGTGGGGGTCGTCATGCGCCCTCTATTCAGAGCCGAAGCGATGTACTCGTGGATCTCCAGCTCTCCCTTATAGATGCATAGAGGGGTCATGTTGACCACAGCTCTGTGCAGGAGCAGAGCCTGGGCCCCATACAGGAGATCGCGGGGAGTGCCAGCGGACGGACCCCCCGCATTCTGACACTTTTTTCCAAGCTGGACTAGTCCTTTAAGGCCATTTCTTCATTGATGGCTATTTATTGGCAAATGAGCAATAAGAGCTTGTGGTGGAGACCGTAACAAGGCTCTGTTTTGGATGTGCATCAGGTTTTTTCCATACTGTTATGGTGCTGCTATGTGAATGAGCCATAACATGGCTATAATTGTAATATCTGATAGAATATATATATATATATATATATATATATATATATTTATATATATATGTGTGTGCATGGGAAATTCAATACAGTAACCCCCCGACATGCGATGGCCCCAACATATGATCAAATTGACATAGGAAGGCCTTTCAGAGGCCATCGCATGTCGATGTCAACATCGACATACAATGCTTTTATATGTCGGGATCATCGCATTAACTGCTATCCGACAGCGCAATAGCGCTGTCGGATAGCAGTTTAAGCATCCTGGACAGGTTCACTTACCTATCCCCGCTGCTCCGGGTCCACTCCGCGATCCTCCGGCGTCTTCTGCATCTTCTCCGTGGTCCTGGCCTCGCTTTCCGGCGTCGTTATTACGTCGCTACGCACGCCACCGCGGCGCAACGAACGTAATTGCGTCACCAGAAAGCGAGGCCCGGACACCAGAGAAGATGCGGAAGAAGCCGGAGGATCCAGAAGAAGACGCCGGAGCAGCCGGACAGCATCGGGAGCCCCTGGGACAGCATCGGGAGCGGTGAGGACGCGGTCCGGAGCGGCAGGGACAGGTGAGTATTAAATGCACTTTTTACATTGAACAAATCCCTCAACATACGATGGATTCGACAAACGATGGGTCGTTTGGAACAAATTACCATCGTATGTTGAGGGACCACTGTACATCAAGTCATGGACCGGTTAGTTCATGAATAGTACTCCACAGGGCAATCATTCATGTATCAGAAGATCTTTCATTTCTGCTTCTTTATTTTTAATTAAAGATTATATTTTCTTTACAAAAGAGTAAATACAGACATGGCGTGTTGCAGTCTTTACAACTGTACAACTCTACCAGCCATGGACGCAATGGCGTATCGGGGGCAGCCCCCTTAGTCACGCATGACTCGAGAGGGATTGCCCTGTGGGGTACTATTTATGAACTAACCGGTCCATGAATTGAATTTCTCCTGCATGTATATATATCGATGCCATTTTCTGGTGTATGGTGGAACGCCAATAGCGGGGTTGACTTTGATTTATGAAAGTTGCAGATTGTGTACTATTTCTTGTTTTCGAAGCTCTAATGGATTTTGTCAACTGGTAGATGACGTTGACTGGTAGATAGACCTAAGGCCTTATACTTGACTGACAGTTTTCCTTTTAATTGGAAAGCTTGCTAATTTGTGGATCAATTTCCAGGAAGAATAACAGAGGAATAGTACAACACAGAGTTCTAAGCGATGAACTGTTAAGAGACATCTCACAAGATTAAACCAGTCTTCTTTGAAGGGAATGAGATTTTGTTTTTCTTATTAGAGGCAAATATTGAAACATTTTCTTTTTTCTAATCTTTTAACGTCTATTTTCTAAAAGTGATTTTATTAATATCATTTTAGGACTCTATTGACTGGAAGGGACTCTATTGACTTCTATGCAAGGGTCTTCTAGGCCTGCTCTGTGACCTGTGCAGGTAATTGTGCAGGAAGAGGGAGGTGAAGCTCTGACCATTACCTATTATGAGGGGTCTGCGTGCTTCCAGAGATCTGATAGGTGATGATGTCATCCTGTAGTTCACAGTGAGTCAGCTATTCCAGGACAGACCACTTGTGATTTTTTGTGGATCTGTATGGTGATCACATGACCCAGCTACAGTAATAAAAACGTATGGATGTAGCTGTACTGGGATAAAACAGATGGTGCTGTAGGACCAGTGATATTGAGTGTGCGTGATATCGACAAACAAAAACTGAAGTGCTTCTTTAAATGTTATTTCTCCTAACAAAAATATAGAACAGTACAAGAGTAAAAGACAGAATTGGAAAGGTGTAGAAAATGAAAAATAGTGATGTACTAGGGAGCAGTGTTAATATGCATTTTGGAATGGCTAAATAGTGGGCCCGACTAGCATAGATGTACAGGGTTAGGCTAAATTCACATTGTGTTTAGGCTTGGATTGAAGCCAAAATATGTATGGGGGAATCAAGAGAGTGTGATCAGCTTCGTAAAGCCTCAGATGCAATTCTTAATATTCTTTATAATGTTATTTGAACAATCTCTGAGCCTAAGCTCAATGAGCCTTAAATGAACTATGACAAATGAATAAACAGGAAAGTGTTCTAATTGTCACAAGTTACAGTATCTGAGGTCAGGATGTGCATCTTGTTGGCAGGAGTTGGTCACACCCTACGGTAATCTCAACGTTAAAATGCTGAATAACACAATTCAAGGTTTGGAAAAGAAAGAAAATGACTCAAGGGGGACTTTTGTATTGTTATTTCAATGATTTCAGAACAATATATTGTTCCAAATATTCAGTACAAATCTTATATAGATTGATCCAGGAGACGTTCAACACGTGGACCGGTCATCTAAGAAAAATTTAAATGATTAAAGTCACAATTAAAAACAGCAATAGCTGCCTTCATTTTGTACCCATTTAAGTAAGTAAGAATTGTCCAAAATGGATAACAACTTCAAATTTGTTTTCCCCATACACATAAAAAACAATGTTTGATGTATTTTATTTTCAGTCGTATTTTCATCCATAAATGGCAAAATGAAAAGGGCTGCAAAAAATGAAATTGTCTCTTTTTTTTTTTTTACTGGAATCAGTTGCAAATACAGACATGTCGTTTACAGTGTGGGAACATACCCAAAGAAGTGATAGCATATAAATAGTATATACCTGTACTTACTTAAAGGAGGAGTCCGACTACTGAGAATCACAATCCTCAGATTAATAGCTCCACTGTGGAGGGGGAAGAAAAACCAAAATGCTACATTATATGTTGGTGATACACATTCTTCCCATTCTACTGCAAATTTATTAGAAGTTTAAATGGGCACTGTCAGAATCAAAACAAGCTTTTTTAATTGTTGTACATCTTTGCAAAACATTGACCAGTCTAATATACTTCATATAAAAAATGTATCTCCTTTTTATAGAAATCATGGCTTACAAAAAAAAAAGACCACTAGGGGTCCCTATACCATCCAGAACATAATCCTGTCCGGCTGCAGCATCAATATTGTCTAAGCTGAACCACAGGCTGGGACAAAGTCCAGTAAGTGACTAGCACTATTCTCTGCTCACTCCTGTCCTGTACATCAAACTGCAGCATGAAAACAGAGAGGAAGGGGTTACAGAGCAGCCTGCAGTATTTGAATGAAGAGACCAAACACAGCACAGCAGACTCAGGGAAGAAGTGAATGCATGGTGAGTGAGAATCAGTGCTTCCCTGGGACACGCCCCTTCCTGAGCAGTGAATGCCAGAATGAGTGAGCAGCAGAACAGAGGGATTTGTGAGCCAAATACAGATACTACATACATAAAAAAGAGTTGTAAAGCATCTGCATGTTCTAGTGAGTAATGTATAGAAGCATTATTTTTTATTTTCTGTGATATGAAAGGTATAAATTGTGGCATAACATTTTAAGTGTAGAGTAAAGCAAATAATAATTGGTCTTAACTGAGATTAGGCAGTCTAAAGATGTGTCAAATTTATCAAACAGCATGAGCGCCTGGGATAAATCTGGCAAATTTTTTAGATTGTTTGGTCCAAGCTGTCCCGGCATGCTGGGAGTTGTAGTTTAGCAACATCTGGAGGTCCACAGTTTGAAGACCACTGCTGTTAAGTGATGCCTGTAACATAGAAAGTGTAATTAAGGGCTCTGTGGTCAAACACACAAGATTTCAACATTATATTACTATATAAAGATATATCATTGATTATTGATTGCCATTTAATAAAAAAAAAAAATATATCAAAAATATTTGAAAAAATGTGGTTCAAAGAACAGGTAATTTTCTGGAAATAAATGTTTTTTTATCACCTTAGCTAAGTTCCAATAATGCAGTAAGACTTTTTACAGATTACTATACTGTGGCGCTTTCAGCTCTGAAGCATGAAAAATTCTGAAGCTCTGGACTATCAAACAAGCTGTTACTCAGATCTGTGAAAAATGTTTTTTTATCAGAACAGCAGATGGTTATCAAAAAGATGGCCAAACATTGAGAGACTATTTCAAAGTCCCTTATTTCAGACAAATGTTAAGAAATGTTTGCCCATCGTGGGCAGTGGACATCTGGATGACAAGTGCCGTAGTTTACAGTTCACTTAACTTTACAGAGCACAAAAAGCATCAACAAAATTGCAAACATTTTTCTTTTTTTTATGTTTTGTTATAAAGTATTCAACCCCCAAATATGTTCTAATTCATTGTCTGCGCTGCACACTGTACAAAAACTTGTAGAACAGTGGTCTCCAACCTGCGGACCTCCAGATGTTGCAAAACTACAATTCCCAGCATGCCCGGACAGCCTGGCCGGATTCCCGTGCCAGCTTGCTTAAGGTACTGTACCCTTTCCACCCCTCTTATCCCTTCTCTACCCTGTCCAAACCCCATGTTCACCCTCCCCCCCGTCACTCATATCCACCCTCCTGTCATCCATGTCTGCCTTGTCCACCTCCCTGTCCATCCCTGTCACCCATGTCCACCCTCCTGTCATCCATGTCCACCCCCCTATCAACATGTCCACCCTCCTGTCATCCATGTCCATCCCCCTATCAACATGTCCACCCTCCTGTCATCCATGACTGTTCTCACTTTGTTATGAAATGGTGCTGGCATACTTGTTTTTAGAAAATGTGTTGCACAATGCATACCAGCTATGGCTTGTTTAGCACATGATATAACAAATATAGAAGCCAGCAGCCTACCCATGTTGTTCCCTTTTATTGTGCAGACATCCATATGTCTATACACCCTACAATAAGTGGGCTCAGCTACCATAAACAGCAAGGGGTGCTACCATGTGTATTAATTATACACACTATACCAAAGAAAAAGAAACACACAATATGGCACACAACCACAATATGTGTACCAAAAAAGATAATTTTATTCCACATACAAGTGATACACAAAGGCAGACAATACAATTAAAAACAATTAAAAGGGCCAAAAGGACACCTGCACAAATGGGGGGGGGGGGGGGGGGTCCATCCAAAACCCCACCCAGGGCACCTGCTTATCTCAATATACAGTGCATAGTGAAAGTATTTGGCCCCCTTGAACATTTCGACCTTTTGCCACATTTCAGGCTTCAAACATAGATATAAAACTGTAATTTTTTTGTGAAGAATTAACAACAAGTTGGACACAATCATGAAGTGGAACGAAATTTATTGGATATTTCAATATTTGTTAACAAATAAAAAACTGAAAAATTGGGCGTGCAAAATTTTTCAGCCCCTTTACTTTCAATGCAGCAAACTCTCTCCAGAAGTTCAGTGAGGATCTCTGAATGATCCAATGTTGACCTAAATGACTAATGATGATAAATAGATTCCACCTGTGTATAATCAAGTCTCCGTATAAATGCACCTGCACTGTGATAGTCTCAGAGGTCCGTTTAAAGCTCAGAGAGCATCATGAAGAACAAGGAACACACCAGGCAGGTCCGAGATACTGTTGTGGAGAAGTTTAAAGCTGGATTTGGATACAAAAAGATTTCCCAAGCTTTAAACATCCCAAGGAGCACTGCACAAGCGATAATATTGAAATGGAAGGCATATCAGAGCACTGCAAATCTACAAAGACCTGGCCGTCCCGCTAAACTTTCAGCTCATACAAGGAGAAGACTGATCAGAGATGCAGCCATGAGGCCCATGATCACTCTGAATGAACTGCAGAGATCTACAGTTGAGGTGGGAGACTCTGTCCATAGGACAACAATCAGTTGTATACTGCACAAATCTGGCCTTTATGGAAGAGTGGCAAGAAGAAAGCCATTTCTTAAAGATAGCCATAAAAAGTGTAGTATAAAGTTTGCCACAAGCCACCTGGGAGACACAACAAACATGTGGAAGAAGGTGCTCTGGTCAGATGAAACCAAAATCAAACTTTTTGGCAACAATGCAAAACGTTATGTTTGGCGTAAAAGCAACATAGCTCATCACCCTGAACACACCATCCCCACTGTCAAACATGGTGGTGGCAGCATCATGGTTTGGGCCTGTTTTTCTTCAGCAGGGACAGGGAAGATGGTTAAAATTGATGGGAAGATGGATGGAGCAAAATACAGGACCATTCTGGAAGAAAACCGGATGGAGTCTGCAAAAGACCTGAGACTGGGACGAAGATTTGTCTTCCAACAAGACAATGATCCAAAACATAAAGCAAAATCTACAATGGAATGGTTCACAAATAAACATATCCAGGTGTTAGAATGGCCAAGTCAAAGTCCAGACCTGAATCCAATTGAGAATCTGTGGGAAGAACTGAAAACTGCGGTTCACTAACGCTCTCCATCCAACCTCACTGAGCTCGAACTGCTTTGCAAGGAGGAATGGGCAAAAATTTCAGTCTCTCGATGTGCAAAACTGATAGAGACCCCAAGCAACTTACAGCTATAATCGCAGCAAAAGGTTGCGCTACAAAGTATTAACTTAAGGGGCTGAATAATTTTGCACGCCCAATTTTTCAGTTTTTTATTTGTTAAAAAAGTTTAAAATATCCAATAAATTTCATCCCACTTGTTGTTGATTCTACAGTTTTATATCTTTATGTTTGAAGCCTGAAATGTGGCAAAAGGTCGAAAAGTTCAAGGTGGCCAAATACTTTCACTATGCACTGTACTTGAGCCCCTCACAGTAGTTATTGTATGAATCAATGCACAAAAAGAATGCAGTAGTCTCCCCCTCTTCCTTGAGGAAGTTGCCGACGGGCAACGGAAAGCGTGGGGTCTAGGGGGACACCTGCCTGATCTATCCCTCCATCTGCTGTCTGTGGTTCTTTTTCTTCCCCAGTGCTGCATTTGAGTATTCCAGTACAAGCAGGGGTGAAGTCCTGGGGGAAAAAGTGTGGGAACTCACCCAAGATTTCCATTTAAAGGAGCACTAGACATCTTATACCCTATCCAAAGGATACGGGATAAGATGTCTGATCCTGGGGGTCTGGCCGCTGCGGACCCCCATGTTCTCCCTGCTGCTCCCAGCATTCGTTTAGAGCATTGGGTGCAGCGCCGGAGGCTCGGGACGTCACCGTCACGGCCCCTCGATGCAAGTCTATGGGAGGGGGCGTGAAGGCCATCACGCCCCCTCTCATAGACTTGCATTGAGGGGGCATTACTGTGACGTCACGAGCCTCTGACCTGCATCACCAGTCATCGCGCTCTGCACCGGATGTCTGGCGTGCCGCAGCCGAGATCGCGGGGGACCCCCTCGATCAGACATCTTATCCCCTATCCTTTGGATAGGGGATAAGATGTCTAGGGGCGGAGTACCTCTTAAGGGCTGGTCCTACAGGACTCCTGCTAATGGGAACTGCGTTCCTGCTGTGGAAAAAGTGCAGGAACTCCGTTCCTACGAGTTCCTGCAGGACTTGAGCCCTGAATACAGGTTGTATTAATGTCTATTGCTCTGGGGGAGACTACTGCATTGTTTTTGTGCATTGATTTATACAATAACTACTGTGACGGGCTCAAGTATATTGAGATAAGCAGGTACCCTGGGTGGGGTCTTGGGGGACCCCCCTGTTTGTGCAGGTGTCCATTTGGGCCTTTTAATTGCATTGTCTGCCTTTGTGGATCACTTGTATGTGGAATAAAATTATCTTTTTTGGTACATATATTGTGGTTGTGCACCATATTGTGTATTTCTTTTTCTTTGGTATAGTACATCCATATGTGTCACTGAGCAGTCTACATTTAGATCATGCAGCTGTTATTTTGTAGCTGTAGATAAACTCCTTCGAAAGGTGCCCATACAGGTGTCCTCCGGTCTCCACCGACAGATATAGCAGTGGAGAGAAGGGTCGGGAGTGTTGGATTTTCACAGCCTGACATTATTGTTTTGGCAGGGATAAGCCAGCGCCAGAGAAGTCTGTCTGCGTCTTTCCCCTTCCTTCCCCACAGACAACACATTAAGAATCAACCATGCTCAACATTTATGTGTATGTGGAGGTCGGGAGAGATAATTGTCAGTCAAACAAACGTTTAGCCCCCAGTTATTAAAAGTGTATGGCCACCTTAAAGAGGTTGCTCCATTAAGAAAAATACGCCTAAATTGATGCATTATATGAAATGAATAGAGATGAGCGAGTCGAAGCTGACGAACCTGAATTCGTTTCATTTCATGAAATATTCTATCGCGCAAATCACTTCATTAAACTCCATTCACTGCGGCCGAGGCTCCAGGGCATCTAAAAGGGGGGATCCACATGTCAGTACATGGGGCAAAGAACGCTGGGAAGGCGGAAAGGCAAGGCGGGAAGGGAAGTAGGTGGTATGATGCTGAATCACATGCAGGATGCAGCCTATCAGCAGCCAGTCACCCGTGTGATGTCACAGCCCTATATATTCGGCAGCCATTTTGCGGCTCGTCTTATCATTCATTATACTGCAGAGAGATAGGACGGACATCCCTGTGTGTGTGTGTGTGTGTTACACAGAAAAGCTCATTCCAGCAGCGTTTCACATCCTAGTCACATCAGCGTTCTGGTGGACAGAGAGCAGTGTTTTTTTCACTGAAAAAGATTTTTACTGCAGCCGTTAACCTCCCAGTCACTTTCTTCAGCATTGTATTACAGAGAGGGGCAGATAGCTGTGTGTTGTCTCATACATTTCAACAAGCCGCCTCAACTTCATAAACCTTAGCAGAGGAGGCAGGAAGAATTTTTCAGCACAATTCTGTGTCTTTGTTCCACAAAAATCATCTGCTGGTTATACTAGTCTGTAGATGGTATAATACCCAGCAGTCCATTCCTAATAGTCTTTGACAGAGTGCAATTTTGTGTTTAGTACACAGCTTTTTTGTTCTGCAGCACTGTTGTGTACTACTGGGTATTAATAAGTTAAAAAAAAAATTTTTAAGCGTACTGTACCACATTTTTATGCCCTCATAAGTGCATACCCCAAACGTACATCTAAGTAGTGTACTATTTTGTACCTGTTAATCTGTCAAGGGCCAATATATTGTGAAAGTCCAGGCAAAAGTAATCACCGTCTGGTGTTTTTCTAAAATACCTTTTTTTAAGCGTACTGTACCACATTTTTATGCCCTTATCAGTGCATACCACATACGTACATCTAAGTAGTGTACTATTTTGTACCTGATAATCTGTCAAGGGCCTAGATACTGTGAAAGTCCAGGCAAAAGTAATCACCGTCTGGTGTTTTACTAAAATACATTTTTTAAACGTACTATACCAAATTTTTCTGCCCTCATAAGTGTATAACTGCAATCTACAAACGTACATCTAAGCAGTGTGCTATTTTGTACCTGTTAATCTGTCAAGGGCCAATATACTGTGAAAGTCCAGGCAAATGTAATCACCATCTGGTGTTTTTCTAAAAATACATTTTTTTAAGTGTACTGTACCGCATTTTTCTGCCCTTATCAGTGCATACCACATACGTACATCTAAGTAGTGTACTATTATGTACCTGTTAATCTGTCAAGGGCCTAGATATTGTGAAAGTTCAGTCAAAAGTAATCACTGGCTGGTGTTTTACAAAAATACAGAGGTTTTAAGCGTAGTGTAGTGCATTCTTATGCCCTCATAAGCAGGCACGTCGCTACAGGACAGGCAAACCAAGCAATTGCTTGGGGCCCTGAGCTGGCTGGGGGCCCCTGAGCACAGCCAGTGCTTCCCCGTCCTGTAGCGATTAACAATCCTGCTCTTGGAGTTTGTGCTCTGGGCCCCAGGCACCCAGTCAAACAAGAGGGCCCCCGAATGTCTGACATTTTTTTTTAAATAAACTAATTTGCAGCTTTGGAGTTCTTCTCACCTCACCACAATCACGCTCCCACCACCCCTGTTGCACTTGGTATCTTCCCTCAGCCCCGGACTCTTCTCTCAGCCTTCAGCCGTCTGAGGAGGGGAGGGGGGAGGAGAGAGCTGTGAGGAAAGGAGGCCGCAGAGGCTGTACAACATGGGGCCTGACTATAGTAGGTGTCCCCGGATGTATATATATGTGTATAAGCATGTGTGTGTGGATATATATGTGTATAAGCATGTGTGTGTGGATATGTATGTGTGTACATATGTGTATGTCTATGTACTGTGCCTGTGTGTGTTACTACTGTGGATGACTACTATATGTAGTGAATGTGTGTATCTATACCAGTGTTTCCCAACCAGAGTGCCTCCAGTTGTTTTAAAACTACAACTCCCATTATGCCCAGACAGCCAAAGGCAGATCCAGGGGGGGAAACGGGGCAATTGCCCCGTCCCGTGCGTGCGCCCATTGGAAAGCATCGCGGAGGAGAGGAGCAGCAAACAGGACAGCATGGTAAGTGACCAGCGGCACATCAGCTTCAGTGCTCCGACCACCGCTCCTCCAGTCCCGGGACCTACTGCTATGGTGGCCGGACAAAAGGAGCAGTGTCAGAACACTGAAGTAGGGCAGTAAACAGGCATACAGCCTCCAGCCATACACTGTATGGCTGCAGGCTGTATGTCTGTGGGGGAACATACTACACCTAATGTGGGGGGACTATAATGCATCTAATGTGGGGTAAACTATACTGCCAACCTAATGTGGAGAACTATACTGCATCTAATGTTGGGTAAACTATACTGCCAACCTAATGTGGAGAACTATACTACACCTAATGTGGGGAACTATACTGCACCTAATGTGGAGAACTATACTGCATCTAATGTGGGGAGAACTATACTGCACCTAATGTGGGGAGAACTATACTGCACCTAATGTGGGGAGAACTATACTGCACCTAATGTGCGGAGAACTATACTGCACCTAATGTGGGGGACTATACTGCACCTAATGTGGGGAGATCTATACTGCACATAATGTGGGGAGAACTGTACTGCACCTAATGTGGGGGACTATACTGCACCTAATGTGGGGAGAACTATACTGCACCTAATGTGGAGGGAACTATACTGCACCTAATGTGGAGGGAACTATACTGCACCCAATGTGGAGAACTGTACTGCACCTAATGTGGTGGAACTACAGCCTAATGTGGGGGAACTATACTGCACCTAATGTGGGGAACTATACTGCACCTAATGTGGGGAACTATACTGCCTAATGTGAGGGAACTATACTGCACCTAATGTGGGGAATTATACTGCACCTAATGTGGGGAACTATACTGCACCTAATGTGGGGAACTATACTGCCTAATGTGGGGGAACTATACTGCACCTAATGTGGGGGAACACTGCTAGCCTAATGTGGGGAGAACTCTGCTGCACCTAATGTGGGGGGAACTCTGCTGCACCTAATGTGGGGGTAACTCTGCTGCACCTAATGTGGGGGAAATGTGCCGCACCTAACGGGGGGGGGGGGGAACTGTGCCACACCTAACGTGGGGGGAACTGTGCCACACCTAACATGGAGGGAACTGTGCCGCGCCTAACGTGGGGGAACTGTGCTGCACCTAATCTAAGTAGTGTACTATTTTGTACCTGTTAATCTGTCAAAGGCCTAGATACTGTGAAAGTCCAGGCAAAAGTAATCACTGTCTGGTGTTTTTCTAAAATACGTTTTTTAAGTGTACTGTACCGCATTTTTCTGCCCTTATCAGTGCATACCACATACGTACATCTAAGTAGAGTACTATTTTGGACCTGTTAATCTGTCAAGCGCCTAGATATTGTGAAAATCCAGTCAAAAGTAATCACTGGCTGGTGTTTTACAAAAATACAGAGTTTTTAAGCATAGTGTAGTGCATTTTTATGCCCTCATAAGTGCATACCACATACCTACATCTAAGTGGTGTACTATTTTGTGCCTGTTAATCTGTCAAGGGCCTACATACTGTAAAAGGACAGCCAAAAGTAATCACAGGCTGGTGTTTTACTCAAATAAGTTTTGAAGAGTACAGTAACGCATCTTTCTCCCCTCATAAGTGCATACCACATACCAACATCTAAGTAGTGTATTATTTTGTAACTGTTAATCTGCGAAGGGCGTAGATACTGTGAAAGTCCAGGAAAAAGTACTCACTGGCTGGTGTTGTACTCAGATACTTTTTTAAATGTACAGTAGCGCATTTTTCTGCCCTCATAAGTGCACACCACATACCTACATCTAAGTAGGGTACTATTTTGTACCTGTTAATCTGTCAAGGGCCTACATGCTCTGAAAGGACAGACAAAAGTAATCACCGACTGGTGTTGTACTCCAATACGTTTATTAAGCGTACTGTAGCACATTTTTCTGCCCTCATAAGTGAATACCACATACCTACATCTAAGTAGTGTACTATTTTGTACCTGTTAATCTGTCAAGGGCCTAGACACTGTGAAAGTCCAGGCAAAAGTACTCACCTGTTGGTGTTGTATTCAGATACTTTTTTAAGTGTACTGTAGCGCATTTTTCTGGCCTCATAAGTGCATACCACATTCCTACATCTAAGTAAAGTACTATTTTGTACCTTTTAATCTGTCAAGGGC